>NC_090254.1:372500-475000 GCF_037325665.1 Littorina saxatilis | reverse complement strand
CTGCATAAATTTACCTGTCTCTGGCTAAGTCTGAGAAAGTTGCCGTTTTTTTTAATTTGTTTTGAAGACACAACAAAAGTAAAAACTTGCGGTGTCTTTCGTTAGTAAGAGAGATAAACTGCTCCTCATGGGGCTTTCCCAGAAGCTCCGCTTTAAATCGGAACTCGAAATTGCCCAATAGCCTTTTCAGTTGCTTTACCGGTATTGCTGCGTATTTTGAATCGGAGATTCGACAGAGGCTGATGTGATTAGCAGTTGATTCCGGGTTGTACGGACGATTATCCCCATTTCGGTCTTTGTGAATTTTGGTTATCCTTCCATCGACTTTTGTATATCTGTAATTTTGTATGACTATGGGGTTCATCCTTTTTCTGAAACAGTATATTCAACCGATTATACTTATAAGTATATAACAAACATCATAGTACATATTAAAGTACGCGATTTTCTTTCAATTCTACAGTAACATTTTTTTGCATGATATTGTATAGTCATTGATGTTTTATCCGCTGGAAAAACAAACAAACAGGGGTAGTTACATTGATCACGTGGTGTGAAGAAAAAAACGGACAATCTCAAATCTATAAACTATTGTTGGGGATAAAACTTCAATGACTATACAATATCACACACACACACACAAAAATGATATCGATAAAGGTACTGACTTGTCTGAAGTATTAAAAGACCTCGGGTACTATATTTCACACATACACACACACACAAATACACACGCCTGTGCACGCAAACAAAAATATAGCACAAGAGGGGGGGACATACTCTCTATCAAAACAAAACAAACAAACACCGTAAGTAGAAGCACACAAAACAACAAAAAATAAGAGAGAGAGAGAGAGAGAGAGAGAGAGAGAGAGAGAGAGAGAGAGAGAGAGAGAGGGGGGGGCATCTGTTTTTGTTTTATATACCTTTTGAGATTGACTTCTGGTGTTTTTTTAGAAGCTAAAAGTTTTTATTTTAATTTTTTAAACATCTAAAATAGATTTGTTGCGCTGGTTTTTATTAAAAAAAAGATCATAAAGGTGGGGAACCCTATATATTTAATGGGATTTTTTAAGAAAATATATGCTAAAAAAAGACATTAGCCTAGATTAGTACCATTGCGTAACACAGCGAAATCACGCAAGATCTACTTTCACTTTTATTTAGTATGACTAGAATCTATGAAGAAGATGATCGCGTTATTCTCAGAGCACTAATACGTCAAAGACACCAAACTTTTACCTCCGTATTTACTAGTTTTGGAAAGCGACCCTCATATAAAAAGGCTCAAAAGAAGACGTATAAATTGTTGTGTAGCCTATACTTAACAAGGGTAAAAAGAGAAAACAGAGCCCGTTAGTCGCCTCTTACGACATGCTGGGTAGCATCGGGTAAATTCTTTCTCGTCCCAACCAATATGGGACTCCCCCTAACCCGCAAGGGGTTGGTAAAAACCAAAACATCAATAACCTCAAATGTATCATCATTTTAGACTTGAAATATTTACAACTAGAAATTCCTCCGAGGTAGGAAAAACACCCCCGTCAAAGGGAAATAACCTTCTCAGTTGGTGGCAGTGACTGAGTGAGAATGGTTATTTCCCTTTGACCATTAAGATGTCCTTCTATAAGTCCTTGTATAATTTTAATCCACCAATAACTCCCTAACCGTGTGTTTGACTGGTCTCGATTTTTGTAAGGACCGTCTCAGGAATGTATAGAACCTGTTCACCAAGTTTGGTGACGATCGGTCCGTTCATTCTTGAGATCTATATGCGAACACAAACACACAAACAAACAAACAAACAAACAAACAAACACATCGACCGAAACCTATACACACCCCTATACCGGGGGTGTAAAGACGGTGCTAGAAACAAACCAACATTCTCTAACACTAACTGTACACTACATTGGGGTGTGCACGTTAAAGATCCCACTTTCGTATGGAATCCCATACACTACTTTGACCAACATTTATATTAGTCACTGTCAATTTCCCCTTCTTCCTCTGATATGATGATATCGGCCGAGTGATAACATATGCTACCTGAAGATGAATTATCATCACATTCGTTCCCAGACAAGTTTTTGTCTTCGTCATCCTCCTTCTCCTCCTCCTCCTCATCCTCATCACTCGATGAATAACGCCGATCTTTTTCCCGGTTTTTTAATATAGAAGCTGGCGGGCCTAAAAGATCTAAATTTTTCCCGCCTTTTCTTTGTCTGCCGTTCGGCCTGCTCTGTACGGGCTTCTTCTGTGATGATGATGATGGTGCAGCCTTGGAGTCGATGACGACGCCGCCCTGGTGTCGTTCTTTCTTTCGCAGGGAGGTTATTTTGCGCGCAGGGTTGTCGTTGCTGCTGCTGCTGGCCTCCTGACCGTGGTGATGACGGCTTTTTTTTTTTTTTTTTTGGGGGGGGGGGGGGAGGGAAAGGATGAGGCGCCGTTCTTCAGACAAAACTGAACTCGTTTCGTCTTTCTTAGTTCTTTTAGTTGTTGTAAAACGAGGGTTAATTGTGTGGAGATTTTGTTGTGGCGTTCATCTTCCATCTTCCCTGTTCCTCCTTCTTGTTAGTTGTTTTTGTCGTGGCGTTCATCTTCCATCGTCCCTGTTCCTCCTTCTTTTTAGTTGTTTTTCTTGCCTTTCAACAGCGACCTCATTTGTTTTTCTCAATTTCCTGATGCTGTATTCCATGTCGCGCTGGTCCGTCTTGATTTTTTTCAGTTCGGCCATCATAGCCGTGGGGGTAGTCTCATCACGCGGCGGAGACGTTTCCACGGCCGGACGCTGACTTGGTGTGTGAGGAGTAATGCGTGGGGGTTGGCTTCTCCCACGCGGTTGGCCAGTATTATTTCTGGCCTGGTGGGAGGAGGAGGGGTCCCAGTCGGTGAACGACCGATAATTCCTACCCCAATTGTTGTTTGAGGGTCGGTAGGCCATTTGTGGATTTGGTATTACTGCAACAGAAATACAAAACCCTCACATCTTCACGTCCTTCTGTTGCGTCTATTTAAACCGAACTGCTCAGATCATGGGTAATATTAACACCTTCACATTTAAACCGAACTGCTCAGATCATGGGTAATATTAACACCTTCACATTTACACCGAACTGCTCAGATCATGGGTAATATTAACACCTTCACATTTACACTGAACTGCTCAGATCATGGGTAATATTAACACCTTCACATTTAAACTGAACTGCTCAGATCATGGGTAATATTAACACCTTCACATTTACACTGAACTGCTCAGATCATGGGTAATATTAACACCTTCACATTTACACTGAACTGCTCAGATCATGGGTAATATTAACACCTTCACATTTAAACTGAACTGCTCAGATCATGGGTAATATTAACACCTTCACATTTACACTGAACTGCTCAGATCATGGGTAATATTAACACCTTCACATTTACACCGAACTGCTCAGATCATGGGGAATATTAACACCTTCACATTTAAACTGAACTGCTCAGATCATGGGTAATATTAACACCTTCACATTTACACTGAACTGCTCAGATCATGGGTAATATTAACACCTTCACATTTACACTGAACTGCTCAGATCATGGGTAATATTAACACCTTCACATTTACACTGAACTGCTCAGATCATGGGTAATATTAACACCTTCACATTTACACTGAACTGCTCAGATCACGGGTAATATGAACACCTTCACATTTACACTGAACTGCTCAGATCATGGGTAATATTAACACCTTCACATTTACACTGAACTGCTCAGATCATGGGTAATATTAACACCTTCACATTTACACCGAACTGCTCAGATCATGGGGAATATTAACACCTTCACATTTAAACTGAACTGCTCAGATCATGGGTAATATTAACACCTTCACATTTACACTGAACTGCTCAGATCATGGGTAATATTAACACCTTCACATTTAAACTGAACTGCTCAGATCATGGGGAATATTAACACCTTCACATTTAAACCGAACTGCTCAGATCATGGGGAATATTAACACCTTCACATTTAAACCGAACTGCTCAGATCATAGGTAATATCAACACCTTCACATTTAAACCGAACTGCTCAGATCATGGGTAATATTAACACCTTCACATTTAAATGCTTATTTTTATAGCCATCCATTGAATTTAAAAACAACAACGAAGCATACTATAAACTGCTTAGCACGAAACAAACAAATTACATAATTATGACGAGCTTACCTGAGTAAGTGAAGTCTAATTGTGGTTTTATCGACCACAATGTAGAGAGGAAAGGGATTACGTGAGATAGAACGCGGGAATACGTCACTGTTTAACGACGTGTAAATGGTGCAGAAAAAAGAGAAAGAGAGAGGAAAGGGATAGGGAGGGGAAACGGTTATCAGTATAACTCTGAAGACAACTTAGGGCGAGGCACGTAATCCCTTTCCTCTCTACATTGTGGTCGATAAAACCACAATTAGACTTCACTTACTCAGGTAAGCTCGTCATAATTATGTAATTTTATCTCCCACAATTCCGAGAGGAATGGGTCACGTGAGACTTTAAAGTCTGCAACATTTACACCCTAGCACTGTCGATGAATTGAAATACATATAAACCTACCCCAATTCTTCATGACAGAACAGCCTGTCCAAAACTCCTCCCACTGTCCACTGGTTTCTTGTAAAAAGTTGTGAAGGTGTTAGCCCGACGCCAACCAACAGTCTTCAGAATGGTTGCCAGAGGAATTTTACTTGCAGCTTTACTAGATGCAGCGGAACGAGTTGAATGCGGCGTAAATATTGTCATGTCAATACCCGCTTTTTGTAATCCAATCTTCGTCCATCGACGGATAGTATCTCTCGACACCGCTTTGTGAGGGGCTGTCCAACTGATAAAGAGTCTCGTTTCCGTTCCTCTAAATGCACGAGTTCTTTTGACATATTGTTTCAAATAATGTACAACACAAATTGCCAAATCAGACGGAAAAGCACAAAATACCACTTCATTCTGATGTTTGTTTGGGCCAGAAGTTTTGAGCAAATCCCCAAACCTACATCGTACATCTTCCTTTGTCCAACTCATGTTACGCAAGTCCATCAACCAAATCGCCTGTCCCCTTTGACTAGAGACCAACAAGCACAACAGCACAGTTTTAAGCGTCAATTGCGCCAGCGATAAAAATTTTGCCGGTGACCATTCTTTTAAAAAATTTAGCACTAGATTAGCGTCCCAGGTCACACAAGTACGGGGCAAAGCTGGCCGTCTGTTGAAGGCTCCTTTCAAAAACTTCTTCACCAGTGGATGACAACCCACTGAACAATTATCCTGAAGGGACAATGCGGAAACAGCGCTTCGTGCCATGTTCAAACTGCTGTATCCTTTGCCTTCTTCGAACAGTTTCGTTAAAAACCTTATCAACTCATGTGGAGAGGCACAAAAGGGATCTCTATCCCGTTCAAGGCAATGCTGAAGCCAGCGTTTGAAATATGACTCGTAGTTACGCTTCGTACCCTCTCTCCAGGCTGACATGATAATGTCTGTTGCTTCATCCTGAATTCCCTGTTTCTGGAGGGCTTTCCGGACAAGGAACATGCTACTAGTTTCATCTTCTTCAGTAGTGGATGGTGCTCCCCTGTCAGTGGATGACTGAGTAAGTTTTCTTTTCGGGGCAACATGACCGGCAGTTCTACTAGTAGACGCAACAGTTTCGTGAACCACACTTGCGTTGTCCATAATGGCACCACCAGCACACACTCCGCCTCTAAGACTTCTATCCTTTGGAGCACTCTTGGAATGAGACTGAAAGGCGGAAAACAGAACGCCTTGAACAATGACCAGTCTAAGGAAAATGCATCAATGGCAACTCATGCATCTGGGTCAGGTTTCCATGAAACATACTTTCTTAACTGTGCGTTAACACGAGAAGCAAATACGTCTACATCACAGAGACCAAACCGATTGATGACTTCAGCAAACACTTGTGTGTCCAAATGCCATTCAATGTTGTGTCTATCTACACGGGATTCTGCATCTGCCTCTATATTTAGGCAACCCGGTAAGTGTGTTGCTGTTATACAATTACTATGTGATAAGCACCACAACCAAATGTCTCTGGCAATGTCGTTGCACAAAACTTTTGTGCTGCCCATGTTATTAATACAAGCAACAGTGGTGCTATTGTCTGTAAGTAACTGAATGTAAGAGTGACATAATCCCCTGCAAAGGGATTTCAAGGCAAAATAAGCTGCTTTAAGTTCCAAACAGTTAATATGTTCAAAAGCTTCTTCCTTGGTCCACATTCCACCTGTGGTGCTACCCTGACACTCCGCCCCCCACCCTATTTTCGAAGCATCTGATTTTACTATAACAGTAGGTATGCCTCTGCTAACAGGGGAAGGATATTGCTTTACATTATCAATCCACCAGAGAAGATCTGAACGAACTTGTTCTGAAACCACAAGTTCTGCATCAAAGTCACCTTTCCTAACAGCAAGGGCTTCATTTTTTGCGATCTCTAATCGTTTAAAAAAGAGAGGTGCAACCCAAACACCCGGTTGGGCAGCCACTAAATATCCGATAACTTCAGCCAACTGCCTAATTGTACATTGCTTTCTTCCAGCCAAATCAGCGCACTTAGTACGAATTTTATCAACTGTCCGGGGGGTCAGAGAAACTAACATGTTCTGAGAATCAAGCTGAAACCCTAAAAACTCAATGCATTGAGTAGGTGTAAATACCGACTTCACAGGATGCACAGTAAAGCCCAAACGATCCAACAAGGCACATGTATCTAACACTGCTGCCTGGCATTCTTCAAAAGTGTCTCCTTGCAAAAGGGTATCATCAATGTATATCAGAAGGGTATGGCCAGATAAACGTAAGTGGGCCAATACAGGCTTTAGTAGTTTCGTGAAAATGCGGGGAGAATCACGATATCCCTGTGGAAGAGCCAGGAACTCAAAAGTTTTGCCATGAAACTGAAACCTGAAATATTTTCTGAACTTGTGAGCGATGCGTATGGAGAAATATGCATCTTTTAGATCAACTGAGGCAAAAAAGCAATCTTTTTTCATTAATGACACTGCGTTTTTTAATGTATCCATCTTGAAGTGAATCTTTTCAATTGTCTGATTCAAATTTTTTAGGTTTAAAATCACCCTTTGACTACCATCTTTTTTCTGACGCAAGAAAATACTGGATAAAAGTTGATCTGGCCGTTGATCCACCTCTTGAACAATCTGTTTCTCCACTAACTTCGCTACCTCATTAGCCACTAGCTCATCCTCGGAAGAAGAAAATCTAATTTCTTTCCTGTCTGGAATGTGTTCATCAGTGATCATAAATTCAATTTCAATTCCTGCGACTTGCTGAAGGATCCATCTATCAGAGGTTAACTGTCTCCAACTATTCAAATGATCAGCAACTTTTCCACTATGAAAGTTCTCAGGAGTATTCACAAATTTTGAACTGACCTGTTCCCTAAAAATAGAAACCGCTGGCGCACAAATATCAGATTCTAATCCCGTTTTGTTTTCTTGGAGGGAATCCCGCTCTGTTGGGAGTGGAACTTGGGAGAGAATTTGTGTCCTGTCTGTCGGTTGGAGACACCTCTTCTCTGCTGGTACTGTTGTCTCTGCTGAAACTGTTGTCGAGGTCGCCCTTGGTAGAACTGACGACCTCTGGTGGCGTTTTTTTGAAAGGGGCTGTGACAGTGTGGATGATAATTTCCTGTTCTTCACTGCATCGTCGACCCTTTTCGCTAGATCCTCCCCAACCAAAAACTTGTGAAACGTCAGTTTGAAATTTAGCTGCGCATTGCATAAGGCCCTGCAGTCTTGGCTAAGTGTCGGCCTGAGTGCTTCGCGCCGCACTTGTGACAGGTCCTTGTGTGAAGCCATAAGAAGTCGAGCCGCATCGGCCAGTTTGCTAAAGCTGTCACGCTCACTCAACTTCCGACTTGCTGGTTTTTCTTTGAGGTCGGACATAAGCTGAGCGATAATTTTCAGCGCACAACCTACTTGTTCCTGAACAAAGGACAGGTTCGAGTCTCTTTTCTTTGCGAACTTGTCTAACAGTTTGCCATCTAATTCACGATTGAGAGTCGGCGTTCGAAGCGACGTGACATTTTTGGGCCGCGGATAGTTCTGAAGAGTGTCTCGCACACGTGCCCGATCTGATGGAAGAAGAAGTCCTTCCTCAAAACGATCTGCCAGAGATGGATGAATCCCCTCGCCAACTGTATCCACTACTATGCCTGCGTCAAAATCATTGTCCGAAGCAACATCCGTGTCTTCAGCCGAATCAAACTCATTTTCGAACTGCTCATGAGCAAATCTAACCGAAGCACCGTCTTCTCCATCCGCTTGCGACTCTTGCGCCGAACTGCTTTCGGTTCCATGCGACTCGGTTCCACGCGATGTTGAAGCAACAGGCGTCGCATTAAGCTTACCAACTTTCTCCAAATCAGATAGTCTGCCAGACAAGGCAGTCATTGTCTCCAAAATTTTGTCCATTTTCAGAGTAACTTCACAATCACGTGGGCCAGACGAGCTCTTCTCGATTGAAAGAGACTTATCAACTCCCGTCTTTTCTGACGGTATCACTTCAGAAGGTTGTGCTTTCGCCGGTTTCTTGCCGGTTTTCTTCCCACCAGCAGCACATTCACCACCTCCCGAGTCCGCCATATTCCGAACAAAAACCACACGAAAAAGTTATATTGATTCCTGCGGACGAGCAAGCGCACCCGTTACAGTATGAAAACAATTTAAAATCCACTGCAAAGATTTTCAAATCTTCAATGGACTAGTGCCCAGCCTTAGCACAGCGGACCTTCTGTGGCCCATAGTTCGCCTCAGGCGATAGTAATTGCTGTAATCGAGACAGCTGCTGAAAAAACAAAGAGGCTGCTTCAGCAAATCGTGACTGACTATGTCAGCAAATCGTGACTGACTGTGTCAGCAAACGTGTACTTCATTTCCGTAGCCAAAATAATATGTCATCCTACCAAAACAAGTCACAATTCCGACTGACCTTAGTTCACACGTGCAAAAACAAGTAACGATCCCAACTGACCCAAATATAGTAGGTCACACCTGCAAAAACAATGAACGCGCCGACTGACGCCTAACATTTCCATGTGTTAGCTTCGACGAATAAAATTCATACGCGAAACAACAAGTTCCCGGTTCAAAAAACCAACAAACACCGAAAACTCCAAACTGTTTCCTTACCTTGCAAGTTGACACAATGATAAACAATCAAAATAGTCAATACACTTCAACTAACCTACAACTAAAACTTGTACAGAGAAAGGTTAGAGAAGAATGAAAGCAAAGCAAAGAGAGACAGTGCACCAACACGTCTTCACAGGACGAAAACCATTCGTTCAGTGACGTATTCCCGCGTTCTATCTCACGTGACCCATTCCTCTCGGAATTGTGGGAGATAAAACAGGAAATACCATCGTTTTGTATGTGTAGGTAGAAAACACGTTTTATTCCCGAGTACGCCAGTACTCGGGCTCAGCAGACTTTAATCGTGAGTCTGTGTGTGTGTGTGTGTGTGTGAGTCTGTGTGTGTGTGTGAGTCTGTGTACGTGTGTGTGTCTCGACTTAACAGCTTATTGCTGGAAAGCTACTGGGCGCAGTTCGTTCGAAAGTTGATACACTAACTTGATAATAGGTCCGATTGATCGTATTAAAACTTCATAATGTTACCTGGGACCTAAATGCGAAATAATCCACACAAAAAAACGACTTGGCGGTGGGCGCAATTCGCGGTGGGATAGAACTGCTGTTCACCACTATAAGCATTATGCTTGTTGTTGTTTACTCAATATGCGTTTTTTTGTAAATAATGCACAAACGTTGAATAAAACAGTTTAAACCAACTGCTGTTCGGCTAAGCCAGCCAGCCAGCCAGCCAGCCAGCGCGACACCAGACTTTGCGTGCGTGGCACACGCGACCTGAACGAGCAAAGTTGGCAATCTAAGCATTTGTGTTCACTGGCAAAATTGTCAGGCTTGTAATTTATTTTATTTTTTTGACTGTCTGTGTCGCACTTCATTGACCCACGATCTGAATTTTTCTGTTTTGTCTATCTATCTGTCACACACACACACACACACACACACACACACACACACACACACACACAGAGGCTTCTACCAAACCGTTCAAGGACCTAAGATTCGGAACCCTCACCCCACACCCCAGTACGGTACCATCCACGCATTACGATACGGGGACGATAGCATTTTCACGGAGTAAGTTACTTTTGAACAGTGAGACCCAGTTTACAAGAAGAGACTACAGTCTTAAGAAAAACAAGAAACAATCGAACCATTCCTATTGCTATCAATTTACTTTTCTAAATACAATCAATAAACTGACGATGACCATTTATTTCTACGCATAAGTTGCTTATTATAGATAAAGGGACTAGCTGAAAGTTACGAAACGGGATTGCGACGTTGACAGCGGGTTGTTCGGTACGCCCAGGAACATAACGACAGTTCCCCCCCTTTTTTTTTCAATCCTACGCGCGTGTTATGTTTCACTCAAGACTTACTCCAGATGTTGTGGTAGAACTTCTATATAGTCAGTCTAGCTGTGGGTTTTTAGAGTCACGTAGAGTCAGATTGCTGAGTATCATAGAGAGAGAGAGAGGAAAATGTATTATTTACAGCAGAATTTCCAATGGATACTTATAAAGTGACGTTTTGTGAAGTGAAAAAAAAAGCGATGGATATGTATTTCCACAGTGGACGGCGTATTGTTCAGGAATGAAGGATAAGTACATTAATCTCTTCATACATTCCCAAACAAAAGCACACTGATTTTTAACACAAATAATTTGGTTTCACAAATACTACAGTTAAAATACTCGAATTAAAAAAAAGTGGTGTATTAGCTCCTATCTTTACGTTTAATAACCTCACTAACAATCTGCACATACTACCAATCTTGTCAAGAATTTGTTATAATGGGGGGTGTAAAATAAGAACAAATATCAAAAGGTTAATTTGAAGAACTTAATAACTTTATTAAACATTTGAGAAAACAAACAAACAATATTCATGAGTAAATTTATCTAAAGGTGGTATGTTAATTTTAGGACATTGTATAATTCCCGAGTAAAATGGGACAACACATTAAATATTAAAAGTTCGGGATTTAATACTTTTTTCCCCTGATTTTTAATAATTGTAATATAAAACAGACGGGGGGAAAATGCCATGTGGATGATTGTACACGAGTATATGTGTCTTTAGGTAGAAATAACATTTATACAATACAGAATGACACTGACAATAGAGAAATTGACACATACACACCACACAATAAACGGGGGGAGAAAAAAGAGAGGAAGTTACGGTCCCACTGTGATAAATTATCTAGTCAGCCCAGAAAACAACCTAAGAATTATTGCAAGATTTGATTTTTTTATGTCTACTTGTAGAGAAAATTTAGCCCTTTAACATAAAAATGATCTAGGAAAATCTACGCTTTATTTACTGAGATAAAATTAAATAAAGCATAATTAATCCCACGTTCTCATTCATTCAGGCAACATTGTACAGCCATAGCGGGAAGGTGTGCGGCGTATCACTCAACACCTTATCAGCGGCATGGTTCAGCTTGCCTTGGCTGCATCCGCTACCATCGTTAGTGAGCCTGTTACAAAGGATGCTACGACCCGTTGGAATGCGTTTGCTTAATCGCGTCGTTTCCGCGTTTTTTTGGGCGTCAGTGGTTGAACTTTCACTTCGTGGATGTCGACACTCCAAATCCATGAAGGTCAGTGACTTTTTATCATTCAAATGTACATTTTTGTTCAATCATTTGATGAGTACGTTAGAAAGGTTTACTTGTATTTGAAAGAGGTCTGCTTCCATTCTTTTGTATGGTTCCCCGTTTGCACAGTGTTGCTGTTTTGATCCAATTCCTCAATTGTTTTCGATAATTCGGTGTTTTTGTGTGTGCAGCTTCTGATATGGATGAAACAGAAGGGCTTTGCTGTATATGTAAATCTGTATGCAACATCACCATAAAGCCCCTAGACAGTGCAACATTGAGAGTAGAAGGCGCCAGAGGTAAATATTGTTTCACGATAATGAATCAAACAATTGGTGCTTGGTTAAGATTATTAGTGAGGGCAGAATAGTCCGTTTCAATCAATGAAGATTAATACATAAATATTCATGCAGTTTTTGGACATCTCTCTATCTCTCTCAGTCTCAATCTCTCTCTCTCTCTCTCTCTCTCTCTCTCTCTCTCTCTCTCTCTCTCTCTCTCTCTCTCTCTTCCCGAGCTCTCTTTCTTTGCAAAACACACAACACAACCACACACACACACACACCCACACACACCCACACCGGCCCACACACACACACACACACACACACACATACACACATACACACACGGCACACACACACACACACAATGATGTGATTTGCCAAAAAAAATAAAGCGCGTACCTGTGCATTCATTCGATAGAAAAAGGAAATTGGAAATCTGATTATAATGAACCGTAACATAAACGTTATTTTTATTTTAGACCGAAATATGACAAATGAAATTTTACACAGATCTCGACGGTCATAATTGCCAGCGTTATCCCGGAGAACAATGAATGGCTCGTTCTAAGTAAAACATCATTTTCGGGTTTAAAATGCAAATTACGTATAATTAATGAATCGGGTATATATATGAGCAACGGTTTGTGTTTGTCAGTTCATATGTCATGTCTTGTCAACAGGAATCAACAGTGCAAGCAAGAAAAGAGGTGATAGTGTGCAAGCGACCGCGGGAAAACGAGTTCACAAAGAATGTCGTAAACTTTACACCAACACACACGTCATTGAAAGAGACCTGAGAGCACAGAAGAGATTGCATGATGAAGTTGATCAGGCAGGTCCAAGTCTTCGATCACAACAAAATGCCTTTGACTTTGCTACTTGTTGTTTATACTGTGGAACCATGGCGAATCTTGCAGCCAAAAACGCGCCTGACAAAGCCTTCCAGGTTCGTACGTTTTCGTTCCAGGACTCAGTATTTGCCTCGTGCGACAACAGACAGGATGAGTGGTCAGACACAGTGCGGGGGCGACTGGAATATGCGAGAGACTTGCATGCAGCTGATTCTATTTATCACAAAACCTGTGATGTCAACTTCAGGACAGGAAAGCAGATCCCACAGCGGTTTCAAGTCACTTCGTCAACATCATCATCTAAAAGGCCTTGTCAAAGAGGACGACCAAAAGATACAGACAAGAGAAATGCGTACGAACAAACAGTTCAGTACCTATGTGAAAATGATGACGAGCAAATCACCATCGGTGAACTCGTCGAAAAAATGAACGAGTTCTCAGAAGGAAAAACGTACACCCACCAACACATGAAAGACAAACTGTTGGAAACGTTTGCAGACAGAATCATTGTCACGGAAGTAAATGGAGAAGCCAATGTTGTAACATTCCGAACAACAGCTAGAACTCTTCTCCATGACTTTTTTAGCGCTCCCAAAGCAACAAATGACGAAGAAGAAAAGCTTAGGGTAGTGAAGGCTGCGGCTGAGATGATCAGAAACGACGTTAAAGCAGCTGCAACAGCAAGCAGCCACTATCCAACATCCGATGACATAGCGTCCGTGACCAAGAATCTAGATTTTGTTCCTCAGTCTCTTCAGGTTCTGCTTCGCACGATATTTAGTGAGAAGGATGCGGACGTCAAGATTGCTTCAATCGGCCAGGCGATTGTGCAAGCTGCTCGTCCGAGAGTTGTTATTGCCCCATTGCAAGTTGGACTCGGTATCCAAATGCATCACCACTTCGGTTCAAGGTTTCTGATTGATGTTCTCAATACCATGGGATTCACTTCATCCTACACAGAGGTACAAAAGTTCGAAGCAAATGCAGCAGTTTCTCAGAGTACAGACATACCTGGATATCAAAGTTCTTTTCTCCAATACGTCGCTGACAATGTCGACCATAATTCCAGCACCCTTGATGGTCACAACACATTCCATGGGATGGGAATAGTAGTTTCCAAGATTAGCAAACAAGTCCCAGCTTGCTGACGAAATATGGAAAATTGCCAACGTTGACATGCCAGAGCTACCAAAGTGTGATGTTGAAGTCCAATACATCCTGGACGGAGGGGCTCTTCAGCAGCTGATACCTTGGCCTCGAGGTGCAACATTTGCTGCAATAATACGATCTTACGTCCAGTTTGTTCAGCACAGGTTCCAGAATGCAACCGTGGTTTTCGATGGATACAACTCTGGTCCATCTACCAAGGATGTCACTCACATCCGTCGAGCCAAGGGAAAGTGTTCACCTGAAGTCGTCTTCAAGCCGGAAATGTCATTGCAGGCAAGAAAGGATGTGTTTCTCTCCAACAAGAAGAACAAGCAGCGGTTCATTAACCTCCTCTCTGAAGCCCTGGCTGCAAACTTGTGTCCGACGGTGTGTGCTGACGGAGATGCAGACTGCATGATAGTTGCTCAGGCTCTAGAGAGTTCAAAGACACAGGTTACTATTGTTGTAGGAGACGACACTGATTTGCTGGTTCTCCTTTGTCACCATGCCTCAGACAACCATCGTGACATCTTTTTGGAACCAAGCCACAGGACAAGTACCAAGACAGTCAAGCTATGGAATATCAGGCATACCAGGTGTCTTGGCAGTCTATGCCAAGTCCTACCAGTCATCCATGCTGTCAGTGGTTGCGACACAACGTCAAGGCCATTTGGAGTAGGCAAGCGAAGTGCATTTCGCAAATTTCAGAGATCTAAAGAACTCAAGAGTCTGGCTTCCATGTTTCTTACAGACTGTACACCGAGCAACAGCACTGAAGCTGGGGAGAAAATACTTGTCTCACTTTATGATGGAACATCTCCCGACTGCCTGGATGACTTGAGGTACAACATGTTCTGCACGAAAGTTGCAGGGGGAACTTCGTTTTTACAAATGCATTGTCTTCCTCCAACGTCTGCTGCAGCAAAATACCACAGTCTTCGTGTGTATCTACAAGTACAAGAGTGGGCAGGAACTGTCTTGGAACCTCAAGATTGGGGCTGGAAGACAGCTGGAGACAACCTGGTACCCTGTACCACTGATCTCCCTCCAGCACCTTCCAAGCTGCTGTCAGTCATCAGATGCAACTGCAAATCTGACTGTGATACCAAGCGCTGCAGTTGTAGAAAACACGGTCTGGATTGCTCCTCTGTTTGTGGTGAATGCCATGGGCTTGAATGTTCCAACGCTTATGTCATGTGCGCAGACGAGAATGACACAGACGACTAAAAGAGATACAGGGTCCAGGGCACGTGATATGTTCGTGCATATAAGAAATAAGTTGTTTTGTCTTGTGTACAAAGATGCTAATTCAGCAGCAAATAGACATCAATCATACAATGTGTGCAGTTCATTGCCTTTTTCGCACAGAACTGGCATTGTGCTTCAAAAGGAAACTTGCAAGTCTTAAGGTGACATTATTTGTGCAGAGACTGAGTGGACTGCTTCAGAACAAGGTCATACAAATCTGACTCGGCCTTTTTTCAGCCTCTTCAATTCTATTTCAAAGTGAAACTGTATCAATCAAAAGACTCGATGAGCAGCCTACATCAAGACATAAATAACTAAAGACAGTCACAAGCTGTGACTGAGTAGGATAAGTTTTTCTTAGTTATTACTAAAACATTAACACAAAGTCGTGTTTTTTAATTTGTTTGAACGATACCAAAAAATATTATCATTATCATCATCGTGTAAAAGCATTCCTGATGCCAAACCTGAAAACATTAACCAAAAATATGGATTACTTGGTCTACAAAGAGCGCACACGGCTTGATATTCGGGAAAAAAGGTAAGCTTGACCTTGACCTGACCTACTTTTGAAATGGTAAGTTATATTTTCCTAGATCTTTTGTATGTTGTAGCGGTAACATAAAACTATCAAAAAAACTTCACAGAGCAAATCTTGCAATAATTCTGAGGTTCCTATGGTTGAATTCATAGAATGACTGGATAAAAATTATAACAGAGACATACAGAGATGAGGCCGCTCGCGTGAACTTTTGGGGTATACCGCGCTCTGTCGGTGTGACTTCGCGCGATTATCAGTTCTCACTCAAGTGGTTCTCGCACTTACACTGGCGCGTGGATAAAAGATGGGGTTTTTTAAGAAGAAATGAGCATAATTGCTTACTTTAGAATTCATCTTCTAATCACCAAATGATACAATAATCTTCTTCTTGTGATTTTTTGTTTCTCTTGAGTGTAATTAACAGTTTACATGTTTTATTATCTATGATTTTCTATGAACCAGTTATAATTCTTAAAAAAAAATACACACACAACAATTACCAGCTTGGTGCAAGTGGGAGAATTACTTGCCCCTGCCATTGGCGAAGATAACGCGAACGGGAAGACAGCGCTTCATATCTCTTCTATCTATGTCTCTGATTATGCTAAACAATAACATTTTGAGAGTTTGAAAAACACTATCAATTTACTAAAATTGACTCTGATTTGATTTTTGAAAACAATCATAATTATAATGATGCGTTTGTATTAAGTCGTTGTAATTAATCGAAATATTTATAATTCTGGGACCGGGGGGGCTAAAAATGTACATCAACCACACACATATTAAATGTTCTTACCTTTTCTAGATGTGAAACTTGACTGTGACTTTTGCCGCTGGGTGGGGGGCTTGGTTCAGTCAGTCGAAAGCTTTAATGTCTGTAAAATATTTAAAAATGTTGTTTTAAAAAACCTGTGCGTACTGAGGTAATTAATCGTAGAATTGTGAAAAATCGTAATTGAAAACCGATCGCATGAAAGGAAAATCTGGTTGTGCAGCCGTGGGCGCACAATGTGTGTATGTGTCAGTGTGAGGCTGAGTGTGTGACTCAAATAATGTGTCACGTGTGTGCAGTATGTGTGTGTGTGTGTGTGTGTGTGTGTGTGTGTGTGTGTGTGTGTGTGTGTGTGCATGCGTGTGTGTGTGACATGAACAGATGTTCCTACCGTTGTCTTACACAAAGATTGTTCAACCAAGTGTCCTGCCATTCCTGTTCTTTCACTCATTCTTTACTACACCGTGAATTCCGAATACGCTTTATGAAACTCAGAACCACTTTTTCAGATATGGCCACCAGGAACGGTGCAAACCCCTCCGCACCAGCACCGAAGCGACCAAAGCTGAAGCCTTCACTAAGCAAAGGCGACTGCTCGCACATAATCAGACAGCGCGGGGCATGGTGGCTGTGTTTACTGCAATTTGTATTGAAGAATCCATATTAAAATTTGAAAAGGTTTGTCCTACAGGAATTAGAGCCTATTAAGGATGAGGTGTTTATATGCTCGCCCAGTCCAACAACACGAAGGGTTATTTCTGGGCGGTGCTGCTCTGACGTTTTAACGTGCGCCACACACAAGACAGAAGTCGCAGCACAAAAGGCTTCGAAACTTGAAGGAGAAGTTACCTTTTTGAAAACTTTAGCTGACTCGGGTTGTCTTGCAGGCTTGGTTGAAGGGTTGGTCTGTCTTTGCTGGTAGTCTCATGCTTTGTCTTTTGTTTCAGTCGAATAATCCGTTCTGTGTGTAAAATATAAACACATAATAAGAAATTGCACGTAAAAGGGTAATTAACCGTAGAAATGGGATATCTTACGAAGTTAACCGATGTGTTTCCTTATTATAGTTGTCACCAGTGTAGCGACCACCTCGCTCTAACGTCTAAGGACCGACCTAACAGCTTGTGTAACGACTTTGTCAAAGCCAAGACTCTCAGTCAGCGTAACGCATCACTAAGCAAAGGCACTAATTAACCGCTGAGAGGTGTGATGGTTGGGTGGGCTGAGTAAACATCACAAACCATTCATCACGAAAACAAACTCACGTGACCAACATACACCGTTCAACTCAGTCAGAATAGACAGTCTTTGGATAGAAGAGCAGTGGAGATCGACATGGCGTCTACAAATAAAATAAAATATTTAACTCTCGAAAATTGAGTGAATGTTGCGAATGACTTTTCACTCTTTAGTCAGAAATACACTGTACACAACACCGCTCTCACTCTCCCTTGTCTTGTCTGTCCATTATTGTCCACAACACCGCTCTCACTCTCCCTTGTCTTGTGTGTCCATTATTGTCCACAACACCGCTCTCACTCTCCCTTGTCTTGTCTGTCCATTATTGTACACAACACCGCTCTCACTCTCCCTTGTCTTGTGTGTCCATTATTGTCCACAACACCGCTCTCACTCTCCCTTGTCTTGTCTGTCCATTATTGTCCACAACACCGCTCTCACTCTCCCTTGTCTTGTGTGTCCATTATTGTCCACAACACCGCTCTCACTCTCCCTTGTCTTGTCTGTCCATTATTGTCCACAACACCGCTCTCACTCTCCCTTGTCTTGTGTGTCCATTATTGTCCACAACACCGCTCTCACTCTCCCTTGTTTTGTCTGTCCATTATTGTCCACAACACCGCTCTCACTCTCCCTTGTTTTGTGTGTCCATTATTGTCCACAACACCGCTCTCACTCTCCCTTGTTTTGTCTGTCCATTATTGCCCACAACACCGCTCTCACTCTCCCTTGTTTTGTCTGTCCATTATTGTCCACAACACCGCTCTCACTCTCCCTTGTTTTGTCTGTCCATTATTGTCCACAACACCGCTCTCACTCTCCCTTGTTTTGTCTGTCCATTATTGTACACAACACCGCTCTCACTCTCCCTTGTCTTGTCTGTCCATTATTGTCCACAACACCGCTCTCACTCTCCCTTGTTTTGTCTGTCCATTATTGTCCACAACACCGCTCTCACTCTCCCTTGTTTTGTGTGTCCATTATTGTCCACAACACCGCTCTCACTCTCCCTTGTCTTGTCTGTCCATTATTGTCCACAACACCGCTCTCACTCTCCCTTGTCTTGTCTGTCCATTATTGTCCACAACACCGCTCTCACTCTCCCTTGTCTTGTGTGTCCATTATTGTCCACAACACCGCTCTCACTCTCCCTTGTTTTGTGTGTCCATTATTGTCCACAACACCGCTCTCACTCTCCCTTGTCTTGTGTGTCCATTATTGTCCACAACACCGCTCTCACTCTCCCTTGTCTGGTCTGTCCATTATTGTCCACAACACCGCTCTCACTCTCCCTTGTTTTGTGTGTCCATTATTGTACACAACACCGCTCTCACTCTCCCTTGTTTTGTCTGTCCATTATTGTCCACAACACCGCTCTCACTCTCCCTTGTCTTGTCTGTCCATTATTGTCCACAACACCGCTCTCACTCTCCCTTGTTTTGTGTGTCCATTATTGTCCACAACACCGCTCTCACTCTCCCTTGTCTTGTCTGTCCATTATTGTCCACAACACCGCTCTCACTCTCCCTTGTCTTGTGTGTCTATTATTGTCCACAACACCGCTCTCACTCTCCCTTGTTTTGTCTGTCCATTATTGTACACAACACCGCTCTCACTCTCCCTTGTCTTGTCTGTCCATTATTGTCCACAACACCGCTCTCACTCTCCCTTGTTTTGTCTGTCCATTATTGTCCACAACACCGCTCTCACTCTCCCTTGTCTTGTCTGTCCATTATTGTCCACAACACCGCTCTCACTCTCCCTTGTCTTGTCTGTCCATTATTGTCCACAACACCGCTCTCACTCTCCCTTGTCTTGTCTGTCCATTATTGTCCACAACACCGCTCTCACTCTCCCTTGTCTTGTGTGTCCATTATTGTCCACAACACCGCTCTCACTCTCCCTTGTCTTGTCTGTCCATTATTGTCCACAACACCGCTCTCACTCTCCCTTGTCTTGTGTGTCCATTATTGTCCACAACACCGCTCTCACTCTCCCTTGTTTTGTCTGTCCATTATTGTCCACAACACCGCTCTCACTCTCCCTTGTTTTGTCTGTCCATTATTGTCCACAACACCGCTCTCACTCTCCCTTGTCTTGTGTGTCCATTATTGTCCACAACACCGCTCTCACTCTCCCTTGTCTTGTGTGTCCATTATTGTCCACAACACCGCTCTCACTCTCCCTTGTTTTGTCTGTCCATTATTGTC
The DNA here is from genome assembly GCF_037325665.1 of Littorina saxatilis. Classification (NCBI taxonomy): domain Eukaryota; kingdom Metazoa; phylum Mollusca; class Gastropoda; order Littorinimorpha; family Littorinidae; genus Littorina; species Littorina saxatilis. The sequence goes on along the minus strand of NC_090254.1, from coordinate 454,914 downwards.
CACAACACCGCTCTCACTCTCCCTTGTCTTGTCTGTCCATTATTGTCCACAACACCGCTCTCACTCTCCCTTGTCTTGTCTGTCCATTATTGTCCACAACACCGCTCTCACTCTCCCTTGTCTTGTCTGTCCATTATTGTCCACAACACCGCTCTCACTCTCCCTTGTCTTGTCTGTCCATTATTGTCCACAACACCGCTCTCACTCTCCCTTGTCTTGTCTGTCCATTATTGTCCACAACACCGCTCTCACTCTCCCTTGTTTTGTCTGTCCATTATTGTCCACAACACCGCTCTCACTCTCCCTTGTCTTGTCTGTCCATTATTGTCCACAACACCGCTCTCACTCTCCCTTGTCTTGTCTGTCCATTATTGTCCACAACACCGCTCTCACTCTCCCTTGTCTTGTCTGTCCATTATTGTCCACAACACCGCTCTCACTCTCCCTTGTCTTGTCTGTCCATTATTGTCCACAACACCGCTCTCACTCTCCCTTGTCTTGTCTGTCCATTATTGTCCACAACACCGCTCTCACTCTCCCTTGTCTTGTCTGTCCATTATTGTCCACAACACCGCTCTCACTCTCCCTTGTCTTGTCTGTCCATTATTGTCCACAACACCGCTCTCACTCTCCCTTGTCTTGTCTGTCCATTATTGTCCACAACACCGCTCTCACTCTCCCTTGTCTTGTCTGTCCATTATTGTCCACAACACCGCTCTCACTCTCCCTTGTCTTGTCTGTCCATTATTGTCCACAACACCGCTCTCACTCTCCCTTGTCTTGTCTGTCCATTATTGTCCACAACACCGCTCTCACTCTCCCTTGTCTTGTCTGTCCATTATTGTCCACAACACCGCTCTCACTCTCCCTTGTCTTGTCTGTCCATTATTGTCCACAACACCGCTCTCACTCTCCCTTGTCTTGTCTGTCCATTATTGTCCACAACACCGCTCTCACTCTCCCTTGTCTTGTCTGTCCATTATTGTCCACAACACCGCTCTCACTCTCCCTTGTCTTGTCTGTCCATTATTGTCCACAACACCGCTCTCACTCTCCCTTGTCTTGTCTGTCCATTATTGTCCACAACACCGCTCTCACTCTCCCTTGTCTTGTCTGTCCATTATTGTCCACAACACCGCTCTCACTCTCCCTTGTCTTGTCTGTCCATTATTGTCCACAACACCGCTCTCACTCTCCCTTGTCTTGTCTGTCCATTATTGTCCACAACACCGCTCTCACTCTCCCTTGTCTTGTCTGTCCATTATTGTCCACAACACCGCTCTCACTCTCCCTTGTCTTGTCTGTCCATTATTGTCCACAACACCGCTCTCACTCTCCCTTGTCTTGTCTGTCTATTATTGTCCACAACACCGCTCTCACTCTCCCTTGTTTTGTCTGTCCATTATTGTCCACAACACCGCTCTCACTCTCCCTTGTTTTGTCTGTCCATTATTGTCCACAACACCGCTCTCACTCTCCCTTGTTTTGTCTGTCCATTATTGTCCACAACACCGCTCTCACTCTCCCTTGTCTTGTCTGTCCATTATTGTCCACAACACCGCTCTCACTCTCCCTTGTTTTGTCTGTCCATTATTGTCCACAACACCGCTCTCACTCTCCCTTGTCTTGTCTGTCCATTATTGTCCACAACACCGCTCTCACTCTCCCTTGTCTTGTCTGTCCATTATTGTCCACAACACCGCTCTCACTCTCCCTTGTCTTGTGTGTCCATTATTGTCCACAACACCGCTCTCACTCTCCCTTGTTTTGTCTGTCCATTATTGTCCACAACACCGCTCTCACTCTCCCTTGTCTTGTCTGTCCATTATTGTCCACAACACCGCTCTCACTCTCCCTTGTCTTGTCTGTCCATTATTGTCCACAACACCGCTCTCACTCTCCCTTGTCTTGTGTGTCTATTATTGTCCACAACACCGCTCTCACTCTCCCTTGTCTTGTCTGTCCATTATTGTCCACAACACCGCTCTCACTCTCCCTTGTCTTGTGTGTCCATTATTGTCCACAACACCGCTCTCACTCTCCCTTGTCTTGTCTGTCCATTATTGTCCACAACACCGCTCTCACTCTCCCTTGTCTTGTCTGTCCATTATTGTCCACAACACCGCTCTCACTCTCCCTTGTCTTGTCTGTCCATTATTGTCCACAACACCGCTCTCACTCTCCCTTGTTTTGTGTGTCCATTATTGTCCACAACACCGCTCTCACTCTCCCTTGTTTTGTCTGTCCATTATTGTCCACAACACCGCTCTCACTCTCCCTTGTCTTGTCTGTCTATTATTGTCCACAACACCGCTCTCACTCTCCCTTGTCTTGTCTGTCTATTATTGTCCACAACACCGCTCTCACTCTCCCTTGTTTTGTCTGTCCATTATTGTCCACAACACCGCTCTCACTCTCCCTTGTCTTGTCTGTCTATTATTGTCCACAACACCGCTCTCACTCTCCCTTGTCTTGTCTGTCCATTATTGTCCACAACACCGCTCTCACTCTCCCTTGTTTTGTCTGTCCATTATTGTCCACAACACCGCTCTCACTCTCCCTTGTTTTGTCTGTCTATTATTGCCCACAATCAGCAGTAGTGATTACTTCGGCACTTGATCTATTATGTCTTGGATTCCCTCATTTAATTTTCTTTTGTTGTATAGTGTAGAACTTAGAAAGCTTCATGACATACCTGTGGTGCGGTTTTATGGTCGTTTAACTCTCCATCGGTGAACCATGCAATTATTTCTCTTCAACGATTGACTCGGTCTCTACTACGGACAACTCTAAACTCCACAAACACGACTTTTTTTTCAGTTCGAAAATGTCAGTCTCACTCCCATAAATTGAAACACAAACTTAAATACATCCATACATCATTGTCTGTTACAAAGTTTCAACTTTGTTTTAAAATGCACAATCATTATGAGGGACACGAACCTTTTCCCAGTACCAATACTGACTGAGCCATCACTCAAATCTTCGAAGACACTGACTCAGCCTATATGTTGCGTACATCTCCCCCGGCCGGGCAGTTTTAGCTCTCGTAATGTGCGGAAGAACTGAGAGAAACGTTTGCGTTCTGCTTATATGTTTGCTTGCCAAAATAATATTGCATCGATCAACCAGTTTTGCACTGTTACCATGCTCCCATGCTGGTTTGTTTAGCACTTTCGAAGGTGAAGAGTTCACCGCGCCTGCGCAGTGACGGGTATTCCTGCTGACATGCGGTGACACTGGAAACCCCACTGAGTTTAGCCAGCTACCCCCTCCCTCTCTCTCTCTCCCTCCCCCCCAGCCAAGTACTGTTTGGTGCTGTGGCCAGAGAAGTGTCACCGGCTAATTGAGGTCAGCTGCACTGTTCACTCAGAGCAAAACTAGTTGGCTGTGTGTCTAACCTTGGACAAAGCAACACAACTGAAGGCTTCACAGATTAGGTAACCGACTCACTGGTCAAGGCTGCGGGGAAACATCTTGTCAATGAAAGAGGTTACACCATGGGTTACACACAGATACGCGATGCTGAGAGGGGTGACCGATTTTTCACTCTCTTTCTCGGAGGGCCTTCATAATTGCAGAGACTGCTGTAAAGAATGGGAGCACCCTATGGGTGGTGGGTTTTTTTTTTTCTCAACAATGATTTTGTTGTTTGGAACATCGATTGATAAATATTGTTGTAAACCCAAAAATCAAACATATTTTGACGGTTATGGTTTTAGGTTAACATTTTATTGAAAAACAAAAAGTTAGTGACTGAGAACGCTAAATAAAAATAAAAATAGCTCTGAAGTAGCGAGGTTGGTATTTTCATTCGTTTCGCACACTCCGGTGCTAATGTAAGTCAGAGCCACGACCAAACATCTCGAAATAGCCCATTGTTTTTAGAAAAGCTTATTTGAAAAATTTACACACTCGGGGTAAATCTACTTTATTATCAAATGAAATGATTTTCACATCAAGCATGCAGTTTTGTGTTCCTAACAAGTACATGTATTCACACACTCACACACACACACACACACACACACACACACACACACACACACACACACTCACACACACACACACACACACACACACACACACACACAAAGTACAAAACCACACTTGGAAAACGAAAACGATAGACCGTTGTGACCGAAGTGAGTAGACCTTGACCCTCCTCTGCAGACCACAACCGTCCTATTTTATCTAAAGGGTTGTTGCATTCCACAGTGACCGGTCCTTGCTGTGTGACATTGCCACAAGGGGGTATCACCGTTTATACATGTATGTAATAGTCTATGATCAAAAAAACAAAAAAAACGTACATTTGGATTGTACAAAATGATTAAATAAAAACTAAGCGAAAGTGATGAATCAAAACGTGTTAGTTTGCGGGTGATAAATATTACTTTCAACAGGCTAGCTATTCATTTTGATTCATCACTTTTGTTTTTCTTGAGATTTTTCACGTCACATTTCCCTTTCTCTACTCGAAAAATCTTCAATAATCCAGTTGTTTTTCTATATAACCTTCACATCTGAAATGTAAAATAAAGTTATCATACCTTGTTTAAGTTGTCGGGACTCGACGGGTTCCTCCATGTGAATCCATTGAACTTTTGACTGGAGAGTGACCAGCTTCTTTCTTCCCACAGACAGCTCGACAACTCAACGTCACGTGACTCCTTCTCGCTTACACCAGACTCTGTAGCGTGCTACCTTCCTTAGCGCTACTATTACCGCGCCTTTCTAAATCAAGTTGTAGGTTTCGTGGCTATTTGGGGAGGGAGGAGAGAGAGGGGGGGAAGAATCGGTAGAAGCGGTCAGCGACGAGACAGATATGAAAGGGTGTGTGTGTGTGTGTGTAGAAGTAATAATAGTAGAGTCCCGTGGGAACGAATGCGTGAATGGAAGAGGGTTGTATTGGGGGGAGGGGGGGGGGGGGGGCTGTGATGAGTGAAGGAGAACATCTGGAATGAATCAACGGTAACAGATAATAACTGAGTCCGAGAGAATACGAATACGAATACGAATACGAAAGTTTATTCAGTTTTAGGCCAGAGCCCCTTCTGAAGGGTATGCGTCCATATATACAACATAATCATAGCAAATATTGTCTTTCATAAATGACCCAAATTTGTATACATCAAACAGTAATACATGTGTACATAGATCATGTCACAGTGATTAATCTTTTCATTCCCTGATAAATATATTGTGCTAATTTGGATATTTGACTGACATTTCCAGTAGACATAAGCAAAGTATATCGGTACATACATGGATGGTTATAATATTTTGGCTTTATCAATAATACTCTTAGGTCACGTAGTGCAGGACAGCAGAACATAAAATGTATTTCATTTTCTTCAGCCAATTTACACAGACGACACAACAAATCTTCCTCACTCCGTACACTATACCTACACCTGTGTACAGCAAGATCCGATACACCGAACCTGAATTTAGTTAATGCACTTTTCACATAGCTGTTCATTTCCATTTATATCTATATACGCTTCAGTACTGCTTGTGGTCTTAAACAATCTGTATGTAGAAAATCGATCACTGCTTTGCATATGGTCGTTCCAGTCTTGCCATCTGCAATCTATCAATCGCTGTCTGAAACATTTCAGAAAACCACCAATACTGTCCACCCCTTGGTTGTACCATACATCTGCAAACCCATGAGAGAACAAACACTTTCGAACATTCGTCGCCCATGTAATCTTGCCATTACAATCTAAATTATAGAGAACTTTGTATGCTTTACATGGGATCTTAGAATTTTCCATTCTTGTTCGTTTTAGCCAATATGTAATGCACTTTACATATGAGTTTAGATATATTGGGAATCTTCCCAATTCACCATACACAAGGTCGTTTGGTGTTCTCATGTCTACATGTAGGAATCGTTTCATGGCGAATAAGTGTAGTTTTTCTATTTCAGTACCTTTTTGGAAAGCCCAAATCTCAGCACCATATTGCACAATCGGTTGAACTTGAGAATCAAACAATTTTGTAAACAATTTGTAAGAACTACTCTCTAACTTGTGCAACACACGGAGTATACCAAACACTGCCCGTTTACCCCTACTCACCAAATCTTGACAGGAAACATTAAAACTGAGTCTCGTGGAAAAAAATATTCCTAAATACTTATAAGCGTTAACAACAACAACTCTATCTGCACCATAATTCCATTTTTCACAACTAGCTAAATATCCTCCTTTACGGAAAACAATAATATTAGTTTTGTTCATGTTAACTTTCAACTCCAATCGAGAAGCTGCATTGTACATATTATTCAGCTGTCTTTGCAGGCCAACAACAGAGTCCGAGAGAGAGAGAGAGAGAGAGAGAGAGAGAGAGAGAGAGAGAGAGTAATTCTGATGTATGTGTGTGTGTGTGTGTGTGTGTGTCTTGTCTGTCTGTCTGTCTGTGTGTCTGTGCGTGTGTATGTGTGTGTAGAGCAATTCAGAGTGAACTACTGGACCGATCTTTATGACATTTTTCATGAGAGTTCCTGGGTATGATATCCTCAGACGGTTTTTTTTCCATTTTTTTTTTGGATAAATGTTTTTGATGACGTCATATCCGGCTTTTTGTAAAACGGTTGAGGCGGCACTGTCACACCCGCATTTTTTCAATCAAATTGATTGACATTTTGGCCAAGCAATCTTCGACGAAGGTCGGACTTTGGTATTGCATTCAGCTTGGTGGCTTAAAAATGAATTAATGACTTTGGTCATTAAACATCTGAAAATTGTAATTAAATTTTTTTTTCCAAAAACATATAAATATGTTATATTCGGATTAAAAACAAGCTCTAAAAATATAAAATATAAAAATTATGATTAAAATTAAATTTCCGAAATCGATTTAAAAACAATTTCATCTTATTCCTTGTTGGTTCCTGATTCCAAAAACATATAGATATGATATGTTTGGATTAAAAACACGCTCCGAAAGTTAAAGCGAAGAGAGGTACAGTAAAGTGTGCTATGAAGCACAGCCCAACCGCTACCGCGCCAAACAGGCTCGTTAATTTCACTGCCTTTTGTACGAGCGGCGGACTACAATAACAACATTTAGTCAAGCTGTCGAACTCACAGAATGAAACTAAACGCACTGCATTTTTTTCACAATGACCGTATTTCGCCTTACGCGACTTCTTTGTTTTGCAGCCATTTTTGCTAGTGTACAAGGGGAAACTACTCGCATGAACAAGAGAAATTAAGTCGGGGAGATCTACGCACCACAAGACTACATGGTGTAGCTGTCAGAGGCCCGCGGCATTGTTAGACTGTAATGACTGTAATATTATTGTTATCAGAGACCTCCTGACTCGAAAGTTGATGCTGATCTGACCTCTCCCCTCCCTCAACTGATTGCGCTGACAGAGGCGTGTCATATCATTCGGCGCCCGCGCAGTCATTGTTCTTAAAAATAAAAAGTTAAACAAATCTTTGGAGCAAACATTTAATATAGCCAGGTAAAAACGTCCAGTGGGTTTAATTTTTGTTTCGATATAGCCGGGATTTCAATATAGCCGACTTCAATGTAGCCAACATTTTTTAACAAAGAAAAAGTAGAGCTTCAGCCCGGGACCTGAAACATTCTTCAATACAGCCGGGATTTCAATATAGCCTACTTCAATATAGCCGGGATTTCAATATAGCCTACTTCAATATAGCCGGGATTTCAATATAGCCTACTTCAATATAGCCGGGATTTCAATATAGCCTACTTCAATATAGCCGGGATTTCAATATAGCCTACTTCAATATAGCCGGGATTTCAATGTAGCCTACTTCAATATAGCCGGGATTTCAATATAGCCTACTTCAATATAGCCGGGATTTCAATATAGCCTACTTCAATATAGCCGGGATTTCAATATAGCCTACTTCAATATAGCCGGGATTTCAATATAGCCTACTTCAATATAGCCGGGATTTCAATATAGCCTACAACAATATAGCCGGGATTTCAATATAGCCGGGATTTCAATATAGCCGGGATTTCAATATAGCCGGGATTTCAATATAGCCTACTTCAATATAGTCGGGTTTCACTGTAGTAGCAACGCAGCTCTGCAAAACTGGAGTTCAATTGTACCTGCCTGTGAGCACTCATTCCAACTAACAACCGTCGATGCGATATACGATCCAATCTAAGAGCCTGTGTAGTTCCATGTTCTTGCATGTAGAGTACACAGTGACCCGTTTGGTGTGTGATCCTCAAAACAGACTTGACCTTTTAACCTCCTGGTGTACACCCCAATCGTTGTATCGTGTGCAAGATCCCGCGATTGACAAAGGGGCCTTTCCTAACAACCAAATATCCGTATGACTTGAAATAATAGGCCGTTAAAAAAAAGTAAATATTCGCCGTTATGACTGACTAGACAGATTTACTGGCCGGTGCGAATGCGTGATGTCTCGACTAATTTTTTCTTTATTTTTTTGTACAAATGCGTGTCTATATAAAAAAAAGGGATGGACGTATTTTGTGGGTTTTCTTATTTTGCTTAAGGTGTTACGAGTGTGTTCGGGTTGCGGTTCTTGCTCATGTTTATACTCACTGAGTTACTTCCCTTGGATCTGGATCTGGATCTGGATCTGGATAACCCGCCTGGGTTGGTGGTTTGCGGGTGCGAATGCGTATACGCACGGTTCAGTGTGCTTTCGCGAAAGGGTGTGTCATATGCACGGCTAGAACTAAGATACTTCTTGATTTCAGTAAATAGTTTCATTACATGTCAACTAGTTCGTTTTTAAATGATTTTTTAGAGATCGCCAAATGGTATTGTGTGAATAACATCATTCGATCGATTGTACGCACGGCGCCGTGCTTCTAGTAGCTCAGTCCATTCCTTCTTTCCGGTGTGGAAACAGACGTGTTTCTGGCGAAAGAATCGGCGTTTTCAACTCGCCATATCTTCATATTCATTCGGACTAGAACAACGAAATATAAATTTCTTGTAAAAAAAATCCCGAGCCTTGCGACTCTGGTAGTCATTTTCTTACGCGAAGCGGCCTTTGGTAGGTACGACAGTTTTAGTCACCCAAGTATATATCTTCTTCTTCTTCTTCTTCGTACGACGGTTGTGTCAGACTCGGAATCTGGAGGATGCCATGAACATGGACGTTCTTTCCAGGTCCTCCAGTGCTCCCCACATTCTAAAACGCACGTGGACGAGTTTTCAATGGCGTATTTGAAGTCTGTGAATGTTGTGATTACAAATCATTTCGGGGCACTCCTCAGTCTATACGTACAGACAAACAAATTGCATGGAACGAAAGTTGAGAGGCTGGAATGTAAGTTGTTGTTTTGACTTCTACAAATCTCGCAGGTCTTTTATGCAAAACAGACTCAAAATTGCATTGTTCACGCAAGTGTAGATGACGAGACTATCGAAGGAATGGAATACACTTGCCTACAGATATAATAGACAGACACTGTCTATTTATATCTATGACTTACCCTAGCCCATATGTTAGAATAAAGAACATACTTTGCTCTTTTGAATGATGTATGATTTGGCACTGTACACAGGATTTTAGACCTGCCCCCGAAGTGATTGGCTCACGAAGTGTAGCCTATGCGATCGTAACTTTGTCTGTCTGTGCGTTTGTGCGTTTGTGCGTGTGTGTGTGCGTGTGTGTGTGTGTTTGTGCGTGTGTATGTCTGTGGTAGAAACTTTAACATTTCCGAGTCTATGTGTGAGTGGTTATCCAAGACTATGGATAAAGCTCGCATAAGATTACGTCACGGTCAAAAGTGTTTGACGTCAATTAATGCATCATGACGGCATGCCTCCCTGTAGTCTTTCTCTCTCGCGTGGTGTGTGTGGTCTCGGTCATTGTTATTTTGAGCGGGCCGAGACTATTTGGCAGTCGTGTCCCTGTAAGTAGGCTACATGCAGACAGACAGATCTAGATCTAGTGTCTCTCTTTCTTGCACAGTGTCACCTAAGCTTACTGTGTGTGTGGGTGTGTATGTGTGACGGAGTGATTGAGTTTGTGTTACTGTTTGTTTATTTCTTACGTGAGCCTTGAAGGCTTCGCCTCTTGTTTTTCCATAAACCCGTCAAAAAGCTCACTCCGTTTTGGCCGTAAAAAGCGCCCAAATGAAGTCAATTTCTAACCTGTGTCGTGTGTTCGAAGGAGTACATCTCAGCGATGCCATTGCCTTGCAACCTCAAAGAAATATATTTTAATAACCCGCTAAATGAACGTTTTTTTAGTGTGAAATAAAAGCCGGAGATTTGCTTCGTTTCTTTGCTGCGACACAAAACCAAAACCAACTAGGCCTATAGATCTGCGGTGACATTATGAGTTCGTTTTCGACATTGCAGTGAAGTTGCGTGGATCTTCGACGATTCCCGTTCGGTTTAATGTAGATAGAGCTTTGATTGAATGTAACTGCTTTGAAAAGTTACAACATGAGTCCTTGGGATCGATGTTTTTCGGTAAACTTCTTCGTATCCTTGACTTTACTTTTGACTTGAAGAGATCCAGATCGGCGGGGGCTGTTGATCGCCTACACAGATCTATATGAAGTTGACTCGACACGGCGAACCGGCCGAATCCGTGCCCTCTCGTCGGTCCTACCCCCAAATCCCTTACCAGCCTCAGACCCCACCTCACCATTCTAACCTCACTGGCGTACTAAGTGTGATTATCCCTTCCTCATGAAAGAGAAAGTGGAGAAAGGGGAAAAATGAAGATTTTTTCTTACTACAATAAGTAACACAACAGTCAGGGATAGTCAGGGATTGTTGACATGTACATTGTCAAGAGGTCAAAACAAATTTTAAAAGCTGTTGGACACTGCACTAGTGTTGCTCTAATCAAGGCGAGTCTGGAACAATAGGTCCACCCCACCAAAAAGTCAACATGGAATTAGTTATGAGGGGGGGGGGGGGGGTGTATGCCCCTTGATCAGTCTCGGGCGCTCTGCGACCTCGATTTACACTCTTGAATTCTAAAAACACCCCCCTTACAAACTTATCTACCCTGGTTAATCTATATATATATATATACGACTTGTGTCTGTCTGTGTGTGTGTCTGTTCTTTGTGTTCGATGCGCGGCCAAAGTTCTCGATGGATCTGTTTCAAATTTGGTGGCCATATTCACGTTCACCCGGGACACAATCTGGTCGATGAGATATTTCAATACGTGCTCTCAGCGCGCAGCACAAACCGATTTTTTTTCTTTTTCGGGATCAACTACCAGTAACTTTTCCTTATCTTCTCCATGTTTTCAGCGTTTACCTCCCTTCCTTCGTATGATGCACTACGGTATGAGGGGCATCTTCGGATATTCCCGTTCTGTTACTATTTTTAGAAGGTCACCGCACTGTCCAGAACGCTTTCCTTGGACCCGTAAGTTGTCCTCACTGTAAAAGTGCAAAGGTCGAATCAATTTATAGACACGCGAAAAATACACTGTCATCTATCTCTATATATTTATACATATAGATATATATATATACGGCTTCTCTGTGTGTGTTGTGTGTTTGTGTGTGTCTGTAGAAAACACCTGTGGATTGTAGAGTTCTGTTTTTTTCTTTTTTTCATTTTTTTTTTCATTTTTCAATACTTAATTGTCCCATCGCTGGGAAATTCGGGTCGCTTCCTCCCAGTGGAAAGCTAGCAGCAACGGAGTCGCGCTACCCAGGTGTCTGCGTGTTTAGGTGTATTCAGCCACCTGCACTTATTATTATTATTATTGTGATCATTTTTATGCGCCTAATCTAGATATAGCCCTAGGCGCTTACATATTAATTTCTGCCGTTTGAAATGGAATTTTTTACAGACAGACAGACAAACAGACATTTTTTACACACAATATAATTATAACGCATTCACATCGGCCAGTAAAGCTCAGTAGCCTATTAGGCGAGCATTCACCTTTCACGGCCTTTATTCCAAGTCAAACGGGTATTTGGTGGACATTTTTATCTATGCCAATATAATTTTGCCAGGAAAGACCCTTTTGTCAATCGTGGGATCTTTAACGTGCACACCCCAATGTAGTGTACACGAAGGGACCTCGGTTTTTCGTCTCATCCGAAAGACTAGCACTTGAACCCACCACCTAGGTTAGGAAAGGGGGGGGAAAATTGCGGCCTGACCCAGGGTCGAACACACAACCTCTCGCTTCCGAGCGCAAGTGCGTTACCACTCGGCCACCCACTTATGGCAGGATGACCAAGGTCTTTTACGTGCCATTGTGATGACACGGGGGTGGGACATGGCTTCCGTCTCTGGGTCTGCACATAAAGTTGACCCGTGTCCGTCCCGGCCCGAATTCGAACCTGCGACCTTTCGATCACAAGTCCAGTGCTCTACCAACTGAGCTACCGTGATGTGGTATGGCTGCTTTTCTGAGTCTGTACGTTCTGGCCTTCCTCTGAGAAGCCATCACAGAATGAAAAGGGCTTAGAGATAAGCTCTAAATGTCTCAATCCTGTTTGAGTGGACTTCGTCTCCAAAGGTGATTGTGGTCTTTCGGTACTCGGTTACATTGGGCGGCGTCGACAAGTATGGGACTCGACATGATAATGGTCAGGAATGGCATTATGGCCACTGAATCATTTTCGTGCTGTTCCCATTCCACGAATCTGGGAGGGACCTAAGCTTGGCGTTCCCATTCCACGAATCTGGGAGGGACCTAAGCTTGGCGGGTCCATGGTTCGGACCCGGCGAAGCCGGCGTACGGTGCGCCACTCAAGCCGGGTATTCGGCTCTACTTGCTACCCGGCGAAGCGGGTATTCATCTAGTGTGTGTGTGGTGTGCGATTCATAGAAATTTACTGGACAGATCTTCATTTTTTTAAAATAAGTTTTTACTACTAAAGGGAGTGATAATTTTATGTGTACGCGCTCGAGAAACCTCTATCATTTTCTGAAAATGCACGTTGATAAGTACCGTTTTATGATAGTTATACTCTCCATTCATTTATATACAAAAACTAATGTTTCATTATATTTAGTCAAGTTTTGACTAAATATTTTAACATCGTTTATTATTTGTAGAGCTAAATATGTCAGTTGGGATCATGTTAAGAATCGCAGTGTTTTTCGCAAAATCGTACTTGACAACCCCCGGTAAAAAAATTCTAAAAAAAAAATTAATACGTCGACCACCTTTTTGTTTTGCACAGATGTGTCCATATTACTTAGAGGAACCTGTGCACAAAATGTGTAATGTTTCTGACGAGCGAATTTTTTTTAAATACGTTTTTACTACTAAAGGAGTGATAATTTTATGTGTACGCCCTCGAGAAACCTCGATCATTTTCTGAAAATGCACGTTGATAAGTACCGTTTTATGATAAAGTTATACTCTCCATTCATTTATATACACAAACTAATGTTTCATTTATTATTTGTAGAGCTAAATATGTCAGTTGGGATCATGTTAAGAATCGCAGTGTTTTTCGCAAAATCGTACTTGACAACCCCCAGTAAAAAAATTCTAAAAAAAAGTTAATACGTCAACCTCTTTTTTTCTTTGCACAGATGTGTCCATATTGCTTAGAGGAACCTGTGCACAAAATGTGTAATGTTTCTTTCACGCGATTTGAACACACAAGTAACCCCTTAAGAATCGCAAAGTTTTTCGCAAAATCGTACTTGACAACCCCCGGTAAAAAAATTCTAAAAAAAAAATTAATACGTCGACCCCCTTTTTTCTTTGCACAGATGTGTCCATATTGCTTAGAGGAACCTGTGCACAAAATGTGTAATGTTTCTCACACGCGAATTGTTTTTAAATACGTTTTTACTACTAAAGGAGTGATAATTTTATGTGTACGCCCTCGATAAACCTCCATCATTTTCTGAAAATGCACGTTGATAAGTACCGTTTTATGATAGTTATACTCTCCATTCATTTATATACACAAACTAATGTCTCATTTATTATTTGTAGAGCTAAATATGTCAGTTGGGATCATGTTAAAAATCGCAGTGTTTTTCGCAAAATCGTCCTTGACAACCCCCAGTAAAAAAATTCTAAAAAAAAAGTTAATACGTCGACCCCCTTTTTTCTTTGCACAGATGTGTCCATATTGCTTAGAGGAACCTGTGCACAAAATGTGTAATGTTTCTGACGAGCGATTTGAACACACAAGTAACCCCTTAAATGTGTGTGTGTGTGTGTGTGTGTGTGTGTATGTGTGGTGTGTAGTGTGTATGTGTGGTGTATGTGTGTGGTGTGTATGTGTAGTGTGTAGAGATTAGTGTGTAGTGTATGTGTGTGGTGTGTGGTATATGTGTGTGGTGTATATGTGTAGTGTATGTGTGGTGTATATGTGTGGTGTGTAGTGTGTAGTGCGTGTGTATGTGTGTGTACTGTCGATGCGGTACTATCCAAGTTTAACGTTTCTACATACAGTGACCTAACGTCTGTTAATGTCATCATCGCTCGCGATCTGATGTGGAAAGACAAACTCTCTGCCCGGAACCCCCCCCCCCCCCTCTCTCTCTCTCTCTCTCTCTTTCTCTCTCTCTCTCTCTCTCTCTCTCTCTCTCTCTCTCTCTCTCTCTCTCTCTCTCTCTCTCTCTCTCTCTCTCTCTCTCTCTCTCTCTCTCTCTCTCTCTCTCTCTCTCTCTCTCTCTCTCTCTCTCTCTCTCTCTCTCTCTCTCTCTCTCTCTCTCTCTCTCTCTCTCTCTCTGTCTCCCGTTCCCTGTACTGCGGCATTCCCCAAAATGAGAGACTGTTGTGACCAAGAAAAAAGCATACTTCACAAGACTTGTCCGATCTCTTTTTAAGGTGCATCACAAGTAAGTTTGACACCGATACAATCGACAATCTCAACTATGGCAAGCCATGAAGGGCCAGACTGTGACAACACTGACTTTGGGAGGTCACTACAGCTACCACAGGACTCCCCCGAGCTGTTTCTGACGCTTATATTGATCAGTTCTGTGGATACTACTGCGCCAAACGGCATGCTTTCCCTAATATCTGCAGCGTGAAATCCTTACAGCCCTAGCTCTCCCCGTATTTTCAAGGCTATACCGAGCGTACGCCGCCGTACCGCCAAGCGAGTGTTGGCTTGGGTGTGTTGATGCGGTGTGGTTTCCGACGCGTGGAGGCAATTTAATTCCGATCCAGACGCTGCGGCGGTGCGCTACCACACAGTTTGTACTGCTTCATTTTTTTCTGAATTGTTGCACAATACGACTGTTTTGAATGATGATATTTCACATATCAACGCAGGACATATCAATGAACATAATAGTTTGGCCTGTCAGTCCATTTATCGACAAAGAGGCGTGTAGGATGGGATGAAAGTGGGCGAATATACTTGAGTGAGCACATATCTACTGCAAATCGGTTCGTATGTTCGTTTACGTGTACATTTCTCGTTGAAAACCCCACATGTACTAAATACAAACCTTACTCATTCCCACAACCATACATTGAAGCTGTACGTGGTTTCAAAGAAACACATTTTGTTTCAATGGGGGACACTTGCCGTGAAGTTGGCGACAACGCATTGCAGTTTACACCTGGCGTCAGCGCGTTCTCGGTTTAGCCGAACATACGGCGTCTAGAAGCCGTGTGATTGGAGCTTCTAGTTTGAGTACAATGCCAAACATTCGTCATCAAAGGAAGCTAGTCAAAGCGAGAGTGTCACGTTTCAATATATCACTCAAGGTGATTATGAACCGGTTAATTACTACTAATTAACTAACCACACCACGATCCACTCTCGCAGGCATACAATTAAATAGAGTCAACAAAAGTATAAGTTTCAGACGCCTGTTTATGTATAAACTCTCCACCTCCCTCGAGCCTTCACTCAAAATATGTTCCTTTTACGTTCTCAACACGTAAAAAACCAGTGTTCACTGACAAAATGCCAGTACTATGTAGAAAATTATAGTAACACGCTGAACCCGTGTAAATACAGTCGAAATGAGAATGTTCTGTTCGAAAAGCTCTAGTTCGTGCAGGTGTCGCACACCCCACGTTGTCACTACTCCAATGAAATCATAGATACGAAAAGACAACGGTGGTCAACGGGGTGCGTACGACATGGTGCACTTAGCTTTATCTCTGCTGCTGCTGCTTAGCCGGTATGCTGGTTAGTCGGTTCGCTGGTTAGCCGGTCCGCTGGTTAGCCGGTTCGCTGGTTAGCCGGTCCGCTGGTTAGCCGGTCTCCTGGTTAGCCGGTCTCCTGGTTAGCGTAGCCTCAACAGTTCCCGCCAGAGTCAGCCGTGCCGATGTTACGGGAACGTAACGAACGAACGAAACGAACGAACGAAGGAAGGCTGCAAACAGAAAGCATCGGTGCACTAAACATGTCAGCTACCCCTCACCCACCACCTTAAAACATGTCATCTTTAAATATCTCATCGAGCACGTGGCCTGCACAAAACTGACTTTTTACAACAACAAAACAGCCATTTTCCGTCCTTCTCTCCCTATCTGCAAAAACCATATACAGATTAGTATTTTAGCGTCACAGAGAGTAAATTATGCGCTAACCTGGAAAGAACAACAGAGAGTATTTCATTCCACAACACAGACTCATCAACAGCGTTAAATAATGATTTATTACCTCAAAAGCCTATGATTGTAACTCTCAATGGAAGCAAAGTCCGCCTCCTCCCTGGAACAGTCTCTGTTCGTCAACAGTGACCCAAAACGTCCAGAACCCCTTGTCGAATCCTTATGCGAAAGCCATCGCCGACGAAGGAAATGTGACGACTTGTCCTCAGCAAAATACGTGGCAGAGGAAAGGAATAACTTGTGGAAGTTCCCCTAGAGTGCCGAATATGATACTCGGTGAAAAACCATCATACTCTAGTAACTGTGTGTTAGGTCCTTCCCCTTCTGCCGCTGGGTGTCAAGTGTGTCGTCCTTGAGTCTCTGACAGACCACCTAGCCAAATACACGTGACTGACCTTGTCACCAAACCAGTCCAGCTATACACAGTTTTGCCTCCCCAAGCAGGAAAAAGACACGAGAAACTCAATCCCTGAAAATCCCGTGCGCGCTGTCAGCGAAAAAAACCGTCAGCCCTATGACAGCAGAAACCTGCACTGTGAAGCTCGTGCGTTTCAAAACATCCGTGCTCGGGAGCACTGTCAGCAAAAACTCTGCTGTGTCCAATATCACGCACAGGCGCTTTCTATCATACATTGACCCAGAACAGGCACTCCACTGAGTGACGCTTTCTTGGTCTCTGTCACCCGATCGTGACACACCTCCCCTCTTCAAGACGAAACCTCGGTTTCGCTCACAGTCATGTTCTCCTCTACAGCCCGAGAGAGAAAGTCAGCTCCAACATTGTTGGCGCCCGGAATGACGCGTACCGTGAATTGGTACGGTTGGAGAATCAACGCCCAGCGCATAAGTCTGGCGTTTGCCAACCTTGCAACCTGAAGATATTGCAGAGGTTGATGGTCCGTCTCCAGACAGAAAGGTCGTCCGTACAGGTACGCTTCGAACTTCTGGATGCCCCAGACAATGGCGAGACACTCGCGTTCAACCGTTGCATACGCTGCCTCGGCCGAGGTCAGCTTACGGCTGGCGAAGCAAACAGGGTGCAAAAACCCCTCTGTCTCCTGAAGCAACACTGCCCCAAGTCCCTTCCCTGAAGCGTCTGTCCTCAGCACGAAGTCCTTGTTCAGGTCTGGTAGTCGGAGAATAGGCTGACTGGTGAGTCGCCTCTTCAGGGTGTTGAATGCGGAGCTACATTCCTCAGTCCACACTACAACGGTCGGTTGTAGTTTCTTGGTAAGGTTGGTCAGTGGTAGAGCGATTTCGGCAAAGTGCGGGATGAAGCGTCTATAGAAGCTGGCTAGGCCCAGGAAAGACCTGACTTCTTTCTTCGTGCGCGGTGGCTCCGCCTCCCGAATCTTCTGGATCTTGTCGTCCTCTGGAACGAGCAATCCCTCGCCGACAACATGACCCAGGAAAGACAATTCCCGGAATCCCAAGTAGCACTTGGACGGTTTAGCTCCCAGATTTCCGTCCTTCAACCTTCCGAACACGTCGCGCAGGGCGTCGAGATGTTCAGCCCATGTCTCTGTCGCGATCAGCACATCGTCGATGAAACTGCTGATGTCCTCGCGCTTCAATGGTTCCAAAAGTTTCCTCATCATGCGAGTGAAGACGGCACCTGCATTCTGTAGACCAAAAGGCATGACTGTCCACTGGAACTGGCCGAATGGAGTGGTAAATGCAGTCTTTGGGCGGTCTTCCTCGGCAACTGGGATTTGCCAGTATCCCTTGGTGAGGTCCAGTTTGGAAAAGTACTTGGCCTTGGCCAAGTGACTGAAGAGGTAGTCCACATCAGGCATGGGTTCCGCGTCAAACGCCGTAATCTTGTTCAGCTTCCGGTAGTCAACACAGAACCTGACGCGTCCATCCTTCTTCTTTACAAGCACAATTGGTGAACTGTAGGGAGAGTTCGCTGGCTCGATGACGCCCAACTTCGTCATGTCGGCGATTTCCTTCCTGACCACCTCCTTCTGGGCATGAGGCATGGGATACTGCTTCGTCCTCACTGGCTGTTTCTCCAGCAAGTCGAAGGTAAACTCCTCTAGATGCGTCTGAAGTGGTATGTCTGTAAGGACCCGTGCTGCATCCTTCAGGATCTCTTGCAGGTCCGCCTGCTGGTCGTCCCCAAGATCAGGTGAGATGTGCACGTCCGTGAGATCCTCACTAGCCTCCAGCGGACAAACTGGTACCCGTCCTCCTCCCTGTTCTTCCGTTGTCTCGTCCATCACGACAGCAACTGCTTCTGTCACTTTGTCCTTTTCCCCGTAGGCAGTCCTCTCTATGTAGGCGCGCAGCAGGTTGGCGTGGTACAGGCGTGCTTTCCCGTTCATGACGATCCTGTAGTCGTTTTGGCCCACTTTCGCTGTCACCTCAAAAGGTCCTTGCCACTGCAGTTGTAGCTTGTTGTGTTTGACAGGTAGAAGTAGCAACACCCGTTCTCCAATCTTGAAGCTGCGCGGCCGTGCCTTGCGGTCGAATCCTCGCGCGTAACGCTGTGCTGCTCTTCCCAGGTTCTCTTGAGCCAATTTGCAGGTCTCTTCAATCCTGTTCCTGAGTTCTACGATGTAGGTCGCTGTCGTCTGCACCTCCTCGTCAGCTTCTTCGTCTGTCCAAGCCTGACGCAGGATAGCCATGGGACCGCGTACCTGTCTGCCGTACAACAGCTCGAATGGGGAAAAACCCAAGCTCTCCTGAGGAACCTCGCGGTATGCAAAAAGCAATGCTGGGATGTACCTGTCCCACGTGCGTGGTTTCTCCTGAGCTAGTTTCCTCAGCATGGTCTTCAAGGTGCCATTGAACCTTTCCACCAGTCCGTTGCACTGAGCATGGTAAGGAGTGGTGAAGTGCTGCTCCAGTGATAGCAGTCGTGCTGCCTCCGCCATCACTCCTCCCGTGAACTGCGTGCCTCTGTCGGTGAGTACCTCTGATGGAATTCCCAGCCGGGACCACATAGTAACCAGAGCCTCAGCTACTCGCGTGGCTTCAATCGATTTCAGAGGGATCGCCTCTGGGTATCGAGTAGCGTAGTCCACCATGGTCAAAATGTATCTGTTTCCGTCCTCAGACGCAGGCAAGATGGGCCCGATGATGTCCACTGCCACCCGACGAAAGGGTTCGTCGATGAGCGGCATCTTCTCTAAGGGGACCTTCCTCACCCTTCCTTTGGCAACCACCTTCTGGCACTTATCGCAGGACGCACAGAAACGTCGGACATCCGTGCAGATGCCTGGCCAGTAAAAGTGGCGCCAGACACGATCCGTGGTCTTCTTGGTACCAAGATGACCTCCCAGAATCGAGTCGTGTGCCGTTGCCATGACACCCTCGCGAAACTCGCGAGGCACGACAACCTGTTTGAATGTACCTTCTTGGTTGCTGAACTCACGGTAGAGCAACTTCTTGTCCCTGAGGAACTTTGACCTCCCATGCTTCCCGCTCAGCTTCACCTTCCCCGACTTCGCGTGCTCCCGAGGAGTAGCTAAGGTCGGGTCAGAATCCTGAGCCTTCGCGAGAAGCGCGGGGGTCACGTTCCCCAGGGCAGCTCGTGCAGCAGGTAGGGGTTTGAGAGGTTTGTCCTCTCGCTCCGCCTGTGCCCGCGTGAGCACTGAAATGACGTCGGGAGACCGATAAACGGGAACCTCCCTGGTGACGCCGTCCACAAACTGAACCCGGTTTCCAATGAGCAGGTCGCATGGAGGATCGTCCATGACGACGGCCACAATGGTCCCCGTGAACAACGGGGTTACGACCTTGATCACTGCCGTGTTCAAGTCGTAAGCGTGAGATGCCTCGGCCATTCTCACCCTGATGCTGTCTCCTGTGTAGGCCATAGCTGGAACTAGACTCGCCCGAACCACTATCATGTCTGCCCCTGTGTCCCGCAGACCTTCGCCCTTCACTCCGTTAACGTAGACGTTGCAGTGGGGCTGGAAATGTTTCCTGGAGCACGGAACGCAGAGTTGTGGGATGGTGCATGAGCTCGTGACGTCCCTGAACTCCTCACTGCCAACGAAATGAACGCCCTTCTGGTCAGCCTGTCTCTTGTGGCAGTCCTTCTTCACGTGGCCCCGCTTGTTGCAGTAGTAACACTGGATGTCAGTTCTGGAACTCGATCCCTTGTGTCCCTGATCGTCCTTCCCGTCCTTGGGTCCTGAAGAACCCGAATTTCCCGTTTTTCCTGGCCGTGAGCCTGAAGATTTGCCGGAGATCGCCTGGGCGTCCTCGTGCACTCTGATCCAGTCGGCTGCCTCCTGAGTAGTCTTGGGCTGGTGCTCCTGCACGAAGGTCACCACCTCAGGTCGCAGGCTGGACATCAGTTGTTCCATGACTATGAGGTCGGCAAGGTCGTTGACGGTCCAGTCCTTTTCGGCCATCTCCACCCAGCGCCGCAGGTAGAGGTTAAGGCGTGCCACAAACTGATGACTCAGCTCGCCGCTCAGTCTCTTGCTGTTACGCAGACGTCGTCTGTAGGCTTCAGCAGTCAGGTTAAAGCGCTGGAGTAACGCCTTCTTAAGTGCCTGATAGTCTCTCGCCTCGTCGTCCTCCAAAGCGTTGTAGAGCTGCAATGCGCGTCCCTTTAAGCAGGTGCTAAGGCGGCTAGCCCACGTGGCCTCTTCCCACTTCTGGTCAGATGCAATGCGCTCAAACCGGCGTAAAAAGTCGTCGAGCTCGTCCTTGTCATCGTCGAACGTCGGCAGTCTCGTACGGTCGGCAACAAATGTCGGCGCGCTAGCCTGAGTAAGCGTACCCTTCTCTGCCTGTAGCTTAGCTAGTTCTAGCTGGAGTTCGCGATCCGCCTGTTTGTCCTGTCTGTCACGTTCGGCCTGTCGTTCGGCCTGTCGTTCCCTTTCTTGTCTGTCACGTTCATCTTTCTCTTTCTTTTCTTGTCTGTCTCGTTCATCTTTCTCTTTCTTTTCTTGTCTGTCTCGTTCATCTTTCTCTTTCCGTTCTTGTCTGTCACGTTCGTCTTGTCGTTCCTGTCTCTCACGTTCGTCTTTCTCTTTCTTGTCCTGTCTGTCCCGTTCGGCCTGTCGTTCTTGTCTGTCAAGCTCTTCTTTTCTCGTCTGTCGCTCTATGTCTTCCTTACGTTCTAACTCCTTGCGCTTAAGCAAACTACGCGCTCTAACGCGTGCGTCTCGCTCTGTCTGTTCCTCACTGCCAGGAGTCTCGAAAGTTATTCTCCTCGTCGGAGATCCCCCTGTAGCCATGGTTAGTTTAGCAAAGCTTTATCACAAAAGTAAGTCTAACGCAGCTATAGCTAGAACACGCGGTGATGAAAGCGGTAGATACAAAAATCCAGCAACCGGAAAATGCAGAAGAAAAATCCAAACGGTGTAGAACAAAACGCGTGGCCTACTTTATGGCTGCTTTTTGCGGTGAAACAAAGTGTTTCCCACAGCCGTGGCCTACTTTATCGGCTGCTTTTTGCGGTGAGACAGAGTGTCTCCCACAGCCTTGGTTAGGACAGAAGTCCTCGGACCCTTCCCCCCCAAAATTCCAACAAAGTCAAAATATGGAGAAAAATCCAAGTAAAACAAGACTATAGAAATGTAACCTGTTACAGAATGCAAACAACAATGTAGAGAAAACTGAGTAAAACGAATAACAAATCCGCTAACCCCGCTCAGCTCTCTGCAACGGAAAACTCTGAACGTACAACAACAAAGATTCACAAACAAAGGAAAGGGAGGTAATCACAGTTAGCGCATACAATAACTCACAAATTACAATTTACATTTCCTGCAAGATGTGAATCGCTTAAGGTGTGGTATATGATCAAAACTATACAAAAAAGGGTAGCACCAAGCAGAAAATAAGTCGAGCACTGACGAGATTATCTGCTCTTAGTTATCCTTAATTGGTGGGTCTTTATCAGTTGGAAATTAACTGAGTAAATCCCGGCTTGGCCCCCACGTGTCACGTTTCAATATATCACTCAAGGTGATTATGAACCGGTTAATTACTACTAATTAACTAACCACACCACGATCCACTCTCGCAGGCATACAATTAAATAGAGTCAACAAAAGTATAAGTTTCAGACGCCTGTTTATGTATAAACTCTCCACCTCCCTCGAGCCTTCACTCAAAATATGTTCCTTTTACGTTCTCAACACGTAAAAAAACCAGTGTTCACTGACAAAATGCCAGTACTATGTAGAAAATTATAGTAACACGCTGAACCCGTGTAAATACAGTCGAAATGAGAATGTTCTGTTCGAAAAGCTCTAGTTCGTGCAGGTGTCGCACACCCCACGTTGTCACTACTCCAATGAAATCATAGATACGAAAAGACAACGGTGGTCAACGGGGTGCGTACGACATGGTGCACTTAGCTTTATCTCTGCTGCTGCTGCTTAGCCGGTATGCTGGTTAGTCGGTTCGCTGGTTAGCCGGTCCGCTGGTTAGCCGGTTCGCTGGTTAGCCGGTCCGCTGGTTAGCCGGTCTCCTGGTTAGCCGGTCTCCTGGTTAGCGTAGCCTCAACAGTTCCCGCCAGAGTCAGCCGTGCCGATGTTACGGGAACGTAACGAACGAACGAAACGAACGAACGAAGGAAGGCTGCAAACAGAAAGCATCGGTGCACTAAACATGTCAGCTACCCCTCACCCACCACCTTAAAACATGTCATCTTTAAATATCTCATCGAGCACGTGGCCTGCACAAAACTGACTTTTTACAACAACAAAACAGCCATTTTCCGTCCTTCTCTCCCTATCTGCAAAAACCATATACAGATTAGTATTTTAGCGTCACAGAGAGTAAATTATGCGCTAACCTGGAAAGAACAACAGAGAGTATTTCATTCCACAACACAGACTCATCAACAGCGTTAAATAATGATTTATTACCTCAAAAGCCTATGATTGTAACTCTCAATGGAAGCAAAGTCCGCCTCCTCCCTGGAACAGTCTCTGTTCGTCAACAGTGACCCAAAACGTCCAGAACCCCTTGTCGAATCCTTATGCGAAAGCCATCGCCGACGAAGGAAATGTGACGACTTGTCCTCAGCAAAATACGTGGCAGAGGAAAGGAATAACTTGTGGAAGTTCCCCTAGAGTGCCGAATATGATACTCGGTGAAAAACCATCATACTCTAGTAACTGTGTGTTAGGTCCTTCCCCTTCTGCCGCTGGGTGTCAAGTGTGTCGTCCTTGAGTCTCTGACAGACCACCTAGCCAAATACACGTGACTGACCTTGTCACCAAACCAGTCCAGCTATACACAGTTTTGCCTCCCCAAGCAGGAAAAAGACACGAGAAACTCAATCCCTGAAAATCCCGTGCGCGCTGTCAGCGAAAAAAACCGTCAGCCCTATGACAGCAGAAACCTGCACTGTGAAGCTCGTGCGTTTCAAAACATCCGTGCTCGGGAGCACTGTCAGCAAAAACTCTGCTGTGTCCAATATCACGCACAGGCGCTTTCTATCATACATTGACCCAGAACAGGCACTCCACTGAGTGACGCTTTCTTGGTCTCTGTCACCCGATCGTGACAGAGAGATACGAGACGTCATCAAAGGAAGCTAGCCAAAGCGAGAGATACATGACGTCATCAAAGGAAGCTAGCCAAAGCGAGAGATACAAGACGTCATCAAAGGAAGCTAGCCAAAGCGAGAGATACATGACGTCATCAGAGGAAGCTAGTCAAAGCGAGAGATACGTGATGTCATCAAAGAAAGCTAGCCAAACCCTGAGATACGAGACGTCATCAAAGGAAGCTAGCCAAAGCGAGAGATACGTGACGTCATCAGAGGAAGCTAGTCAAAGCGAGAGATACGTGACGTCATCAGAGGAAGCTAGTCAAAGCGAGAGATACGAGACGTCATCAAAGGAAGCTAGCCAAACCCTGAGATACGAGACGTCATCAAAGGAAGTTAGCCAAACCCTGAGATACGAGACGTCATCAAAGGAAGCTAGCCAAAGCGAGAGATACGAGACGTCATCAAACACTGAGATACGAGATACAAGTCAATGCCCTCAAGAACTTACAGCTCAATTTTCGTTTTAAAATTCAAAATTTCAGCGTTGTTGATGATTTGATGATTTTGTTTTGTTCGTTTGTTGCATTGGTTTGTTTTATTGTTGTTGTTTTTTAGGCACATTTTCAATCAAACACTACAAAATGGTATATTTTTAGATTTAAAAAAATTAATAAGGAATACAACGATGTCCCCTTTGTTATTAAAATTCCACACACACACACACACACATAAACACACACACACACACACACACATAAACACACACACACACACACACATAAATACACACACACACAAACACACACACACACACACACACACACAGTCACACACACACACACACACACACACACACACACACACACACACACACATAAGACGGACGATGTTCCACGGTTTGTCGCCGAAAGCTGTACGACTCAGGGGAAGCAACCGTGTAAATTAGTTTCTATGGACAAAGCGTTGGGGTAGTGTCCCTTGTACTGCTTGGCGTCGACGCTCCGTGCTGTGTGTCACGTACTGTGCCCGTATGCTTATGGGGGAAGTTCGCGAAAACTCCCGAAGTTTTGAGTGACATCGGAAGAACTTGCCTCACTTTCGTATGCATGGGCCGGAAGAAGGGCTTACTTCGAAGCAAAGCGAGGAAGTAATCACTGGGCGAAAAGTCACGTTTTGGCACTATAACGTGGCATATAACATGAAACATGAAGTTAATCAACTGAATTTTGTGGCATTATACAGGGTGACACGAAAAAAACAGATCCCACCAAAAGTTTAATATTTTCTGAAATAATCAGCCGATTCTTTTATTTTTTCAGGTGAGCCAAGCTGAAATGATGTTCTAACAGCCCACCAAGTTTGAGCTTCAAGATGTCATGGACAACGGAGCATAAGACATTTATAGTCGAGGCCTATTTTCGGTCGAATTCTATCCACGCTGCTCAACTGGAATTCAAAAGACAGTTTGGACGTAGAGACTTTCCTGTTAAATCAGTTATCTATGGATGGAGGGATAAGTTCAGAGACCATGGGACTGTCAATAACCTCAATAGTAAAAACCCTAACAGGGGATCCCACTCTGGTCGACCTAAATCAGCAAGGACACCGAGGAATATTGATTCAGTCAGAGAGTCTGTTGTGCGCAGCCCGAGCAAATCTGTTCGCCGGCGAAAATAGGCCTCGACTATAAATGTCTTATGCTCCGTTGTCCATGACATCTTGAAGCTCAAACTTGGTGGGCTGTTAGAACATCATTTCAGCTTGGCTCACCTGAAAAAATAAAAGAATCGGCTGATTATTTCAGAAAATATTAAACTTTTGGTGGGATCTGTTTTTTTCGTGTCACCCTGTACCTGTGCGATTCACATCAAGTTAGAAAAACTGCCGTAACGCAATAAAATCCCTGAGATTTTAGCGGGTTGCAAAACACAGTAAAACATCGAGTTTGGGTGTCTGCGTTTTGGACGTTTTCGCTACATTAACGCACGGCGATTCACGTCGTGTTAAACGCGTTTCAGCAGTGCGCAAAACACCACGAAACCTATGGAGTTTCGATAAGTTTTTCTGGTTTCTAAAACTTGATGTTAGAGTGTTGTTTTGATGGATTATTCTGCGTTTTCATCAGCCTGGTGCCGAACCTGCAGAATCAGATGATTATCGGCTCCCTCTCTCTCTCTCTAGTTTCTCTCTCAGCACGGTCACACACTGACACACACACATACACACACTGCACATACATCATACACACACACACACCGTCACACACATTCACACTGTCACTGCACACGGCACACACACATGCACACACACCGTCACACACACACACACACACACACACACACACACTGTGGCTGACACTGACTGACCGTCACACACACACACACACACACACACACACGGGCACACACTGACTGACCGTCACACACACACACGGGCACACAGTGACACACACACACACCCCTTGAACTGACACACACACACGCACACACAACTGAACACACACATACACACACTGATCATCAGTTTATAAATGTGAAAAAAAGTGCAGTGCACAAACATTTTTGGGGGTATCTCTTATTTTCTCTATAATTATGAGCCTTGTCACAGTACAGTGTACAGGAGAGACTGCATTGCCCGTGCGTTGAGCAGAGAAAGTAGGTCATTCTAACCTGACTATTTAGCGCGGTCAGATTTTAGTTTTCTTCTATATTCCTTTGCACTTTTGCTGGGGTACTGGCCGAGTTAATCGTTTTCCCATGTGTGTGGGACCTGTAAGGAATTCGAAGCGGCGAAGGACCACAGATAGGCATTTGTTCTACTCCCCCCCCCCCCCCCCCCCCCCCCCTCCCCGAAACATCCGTCCGAGATGGTGGCTACTGACTGGACTTGCAACTTTCTCAACTTGTACAGTACGAACTGCAGTGACTCGAATTTGAGTTTTGGGATTTCTCTTGCTCTACCTTTTCTGATAATGTTTTACTTAGCTCGTGTTTAGATGCAATACATACTGTCTCTTTACATAGAGGGGGAATCGAGACGAGTGTCGTGGTGCATCTGTGTGTGTGTAGAGCGATTCAGACCAAACTACTGAACCGATCTTTATGAAATTTTACATGAGAGTTCCTGGGTATGATATCCCCGGACATATTTTTTATTTTTTTCGATAAATACCTTTGATGACGTCATATCCGGCTTTTTGTAAAAGTTGAGGCGGCACTGTCACACCCTCATTTTTCAATCAAATTAATTGAAATTTTAGTCAAGCAATCTTCGACAAAGGCCGGACCTCGGTATTGCATTTCAGCTTGGTGGCTTAAAAATTAATTAATGACTTTGGTCATTAAAAATCTAAAAATTGTAGAAAAAAAATGTATAAAACGATCCAAATGTACGTTCATCTTATTCTTCATCTGACATCATTTTCTGATTCCAAAAACATATAAATAAAAATATAATTTTTTTTATCAAAATTAAATTTTCGAAATCAATTTAAAAACACTTTCATCTTATTCCTTGTCGGTTCCTGATTCCAAAAAAATATAGATATGATATGTTTGGATTAAAAACACGCTCAGAAAGTTAAAACGAAGAGAGGTACAGAAAAGCGTGCCATCCTTCTCAGCGCAACTACTACCCCGCTCTTCTTGTCAATTCCACTGCCTTTGCCACGAGCGGTGGACTGATGAAAAATTGCATTGCGTTCAGTTTCATTCTGTGAGTTCGACAGCTTGACTAAATGTTGTATTTTCGCCTTACGCGACTTCTTTTGTTTTAGGATCGATTTTGATAATGATTGAGAAAGGAGAATAGCCGGTGTTAGTTTTACAGTCGGTTTTATGAAGTTTGAGTAAAGAAGTGCGTGGTTTTTACCCTCCCTTTCGTTTCCCTTCCCCTTCTTTAGTTTGCTATTATTGTGCCTAAGAGCCGAAATGGCTGCACTCTAACTCATCTTTGATCTCCCAAAAGACTCCATAAACAAACTAGTGTATCAAGAGGCTGGCTGGCTGCCCCTCGATGAAGAAAGAAGACTAAAGTCGGCCCAGTACGTATCAAGAGCAAGTACTTTTGACAATGCTGTGAACGAAGAGCTCACTGCTGAGTTCGACACAATAACCTCGGCCTCTTACCAAAACCTAAAAAGAAAAACACCCAAAATACACGAAGCAACGATCCCACTAGCAGACTATATGTTCAACCGATATTTCAAGAAAGTGGGGGTAAACCCAGGTAGGATGGCCCACATTCCCATTCACCCCTTCCCATTTTGGTTCATGGAATCCCCCATTATCATCCCTGATCATGATCTGGGTGTAACAAAAAAAAGATAACCATGTACTTGTCTCATCAATAGTAAAAGAAATAATCTCAAACAATAACAAAGATCACCTACAAATATTTACTGACGGCTCCAAAAAAAATGATGACCAAGCTGACTGTGCTTTTGTCATTCCTGACCTCAAAATAAGTTTAAAAAATTAAACTCAACAAGGATGTGTCCATTTTCACTGCAGAAATACTGGCTACGTTATCTTAAGAGCATGCCACTATATCAATGACCCCCCTCGACCTCCAACAAGAGTCGTGATTCTCTCCGACTCAAAACCAGCATAACTGCTCTTCAAAATGGTTCCAGAAACCGGGAAGAGCTTCAGACGGAAATATTGTTCCTCTGTCACCAGATCATTGCCTCTTGAACAGAACTGACCCTTAGGCTACGTACTTCCCCTCACACACATGGATCAGAGGCAAGGATATGGCTGACAGAGAAGCAAAAGAGGCTGTTACAGATCAAGCAGCATTTCATGACATAAAATTAACAAAGACGGGAGCAAAACACAAAATGGCCAAAGTTGCCTGGCGTCACTGGGACTGGGAAACAGAATTGAAAATAGAAGGCAATGCCCATGGTTGGCTTATTCTGCCCCGACAAACAAAACAAAACAGGCCTACACTCCCCACCTCCCTCCTTAAAATACTTCTCAGAATTCGCACGGATGGCCATGGATGCGCTCACAAGTGCTTTCCCCGTCTCTGTGAATGTGGACAGTTTATATCTTTGTTACACCTCTTTGACCGCTGCCAATCACTCCAGCAAGATTTCTGCAACCTACACACCCTTGTCAACGAACATAACCTGAAACCCCATGAGTTTTTTTTAAGATAAACATTGCACGCTTCAATGGAAGCTGGCATACACCCTGTGTCTCTCAATAGTAGAAGACTGAAATAGGATATCTGTTTTAAAAAACCCTGATCTCCGTTCCTCACACCGAGCTTTTTCTTCTTCATTGTATTATTTTTCCAGTTATCTATTTACTTACCTATTCCGCCAAAAATATAACAATATCCCACATAACAAAAATTAAAAAAATAAGCCTACAAAACCGCTCCAGTCCAACCATATTCCGCGTACACAATCTTCACTTCCATCCCCATTTTGAAATATCGCAACAGACTTCCAGATATAATTATAACACGATCATATATGTGTTCTCTGGTTGCATGTTTGTTCAGTGTCTTGTCCCCACATAAAGCATATTAACTCTACCTGTCCTAAAGCAAGTTGCAGTTCTAAGAGGACGTTAAAACTAGTTATCATCATCAACACACACACACACACACACACACATATGAAAGAACCCATGTATATTTTTATGATTGTTGTTTTGGTCTGAATACAATTTGGAATCTTACTACACTCTTGTTAATTGATTTTACATTTTGTTGTCAGAAGTATTTTGTTCGTCGGTTCGTGTCTGGTGCGTGTGGTTTGAATGCCGTCCTGTCAAATGTCTTTTAAAAACGCATTCACGGTAACATCTTCGACGCAGACACAGACAGTTAGGAAGGGCTCCTAATATGGACCACTTTTTGTTTCATGCTGATAACTTGCTTGTTTTCTTGCGAAGAAGTTTTATTTTGTGTTTGGTAGTCCTTTTCTCTTAGGTTAACCGTTAGGCCTAATTAGAGTGAAATAGCTTTGATAAACATTCCACAAAAATTAAATACAGACAAAATCACAAATGGTCCATAATAGGAGCCTGGGCGCCTAATATGGATCAGTGAAGCGGCCTTCACAAATCACTGTAAAAAGCCCCCTATACTTCAAAATAACATGATACAACTTAGTGTACAAGTCAGTCTAATTCAAATATGCTTTAGATTGATCTGTTTCGGGTTGATGAGAGCATTATTTGAAGCACACCAGGAAACTAAAGAAGCTTATCAAAAACAGAGTGAAAATAAGTGAAATTATCAACTTCCACGAAAAGAAGACTTTTTTTTTTTAAATCTCGAGGACTAGTTATAGGTTATTTCCAGCAAGCTTCTTAATGAATTATTGAAAATAGCTTTTAGCTTTTTTTTTCTCGATTTGTTGAAGGTGGTCCATATTAGGGGACTCGCACATACTTTGAGATCTTGCTAATATTTTTTGTTTGCACGGTAAAAACTCGGGGTCAACCCTGCTAAAATATAACAAATGCGGTCTTAGCTGTCATATATAGCAATTTTTGTGTGATAAAAGCTTTGACAGAAACGAGTCCGTTTTCGGCGGCAAAGCCGTTTAGAGTGAACGCTGCCAAACTGAGTGAAAAAAAGAGAAAAAGCCTAACGGTTTTGAGATTTGTGTTTCTGCAATACAGCGAACAAAACTTTTTTGAGCGCTCAAGCGCCGTTAGTTTTTCAGAACAGGAGGTGGTCCATATTAGGAGCCGGTCCATATTAGGAGCTACGTGAAGCTACCACCGCTCGGCTTTACACACACACACACACACACTTTTAATTAGTTGCTTTTGGCACACGGCCTCATCATCTGAACTTGAAACAAGTCGCGTACGGCGAAAATACAATATTTAGTCAAGTAGCTGTCGAACTCACAGAATGAAACTGAACGCAATGCCATTTTTCAGCAAGACCGTATACTCGTAGCATCGTCAGTCCACCGCTCATGGCAAAGGCAGTGAAATTGACAAGAAGAGCGGGGTAGCAGTTGCGCTAAGAAGGATAGCACGCTTTTCTGTACCTCTCTTTGTTTTAACTTTCTGAGCGTGTTTTTAATCCACACATATCATATCTATATGTTTTTGGAATCAGGAACCGACAAGGAATAAGATGAAAGTGTTTTTAAATTGATTTCGACAATTTAATTTTGATAATAATTTTTATATATTTAATTTTCAGAGCTTGTTTTTAATCCGAATATAACATATTTATATGTTTTTGGAATCAGCAAATGATGGAGAATAAGATAAACGTAAATTGGGATCGTTTTATAAATTTTTATTTTTTTTTTAAATTTTCAGATTTTTAATGACCAAAGTCATTAATTAATTTTTAAGCCACCAAGCTGAAATGCATTACCGAAGTCCGGGCTTCGTCGAAGATTACTTGACCAAAATTTCAACCAATTTGGTTGAAAAATGAGGGCGTGACAGTGCCGCCTCAACTTTCACGAAAAGCCGGATATGACGTCATCAAAGACATTTATCAAAAAAATGAAAAAAACGTTCGGGGATTTCATACCCAGGAACTCTCATGTCAAATTTCATAAAGATCGGTCCAGTAGTTTAGTCTGAATCGCTCTACACACACACAGAGACACACACACGCACACAGGCACATACACCACGACCCTCGTTTCGATTCCCCCTCGATGTTAAAATATTTAGTCAAAACTTGACTAAATATAACAACTACAAAACACAACAACGTACAACAACAGCATGGTTGTGCCTGTCGGGTTATCAGTCACCATAAGGTGCCTGTACTTGTCAGTCTCTCTTTTTAGATCAGTGCCAGTGGCCTGTGCCGGCGATAGTTTGGTAAAGTCGCGCAGACCGCGCATGCGCCATGTGCATTAAAATGTTATCAAAAATGGCGGATAAATCTAACTCGTGCTAAGAAACGTTTCAAAACCAAGCTTTATGGACGTTTTTATGACTACGTACTCCAGCAGACATCAACTTGTGGTCGACGTGTGTGGGTTTTGCTCAAAATACGTAAGTATTCGTCAGCCGTTTGGCTTCTCGAATTAAGTTTCAACTTTGTCTCTGTCTCGAACCACAGGCGGAAGGTATCCTTCACTGGACCACAACTTTCTATGAGTATGAAAGTAGTCTGGTGGTCCAGTGGACGATACCTTTCGCCTGTGCTCGAACCAAATACTAAGCTTACCAGTTACCACACTGTCATACTCATAGTCATAGTGATAGCACTGATACATTTGTACAGGTAAACATGGCTGTTTGCTGAAAATCAGTCTTTGTGAAAAATTGTAATGATGTCTCTGAAGTTTGATTCAGTCCCTAATTCATTCAGTGATTCATTTTGATGGGACGTCAACCCATGGTGAGACTAATAATGATATTTGATCGTATTCTGCCAGTGCCATTGCCAACTGCCATGGTTGTTCTTGTGTGCACTAATTAGTAATTTACTAGCAATAGGAGTTCGAGTTCTACTATAGTAGTATTTTACTAAATCATTACTACTAGTACTAAATACTACTGCTACTACTAGCTTTAAACAAGCTATGGTTTGAATGACCAGCTAAATGCTAATAGTTAATAAGTACATTATTTTTGCATCAGCGAGGTATACATAAATTTAACGAAGTGGATTCACAGCGCGCGTCGCGTTGTGCAGCGTTGCGATTTACAACGCGCTGCGCTACGAGGAACGCTGCGATTCACGACGCGCGATGTATTCTGCCGATACATTTCCTTCACAATCGCAAAGTTTACAACAGCTACTTATCCCATGACCTGCCTCTTTGTCTCTGTTAGCTGTAGAGGGGATTATTCTGGATTACCCATCACAACCATATGAATTATCCATCACAACCGAGTCTCGATCTCACCTGTCATTGGTCATTGTCTTTGATTTCAGAGTACATTTGAATAATTAAGAGGTCATCTGCATATTTATCGTTAACTCGGGGACTTTTTTTTTCTTCAGCAAAACCATAGATCTAATATAGGTCCCTGGCAAAACGATTGAGATATTCTGCGGTATAAAAGTCGAACTGACGTATGGCTAACGATCTACAAACATTATCATTGAAGAAATAAAGAAAACAACAAAGAATGTACATAATCTGTTTGGGTGAATAGAGCTGAGTGAAGATTATGAGTTGTCCGACGCGGTGAGACTGAGAGAGAGAGACAGAGAGCACGAGAGAGAGAGCGACAGAGACACACAGTGATTCAAGGCGCACAACTCTAATAAAGTTGTCGTAACGAGGTACGCTTCATGGGCAACCGCTTAGATCAATCCCGAGAACATCCTGATTCAAAATCTTGAGCGACAAAATAAAACTTACACTAAAACAGTATGCTTATAGTTTTGTTCATTTGTTATCGCTTTTAGAGCATTGATTGCTAAATATGGTTCAATAGAACAAGGCTGTCTCATCAGTCGTCTGCTACAGATCTGTCGTCTGCTGCAGGATCTGTCGTTTGCTATACATGTAGTATATTCGGCTCAAGTTGACCAGCATGGAAATTGCCATTTTTAAAGTTGGTGATACTGTTAGAATAAAAGGTGGCGAAGAAGGTCGGATCTTGGACATACAGAGACCACTAGGCTACATGTGTTTTCGCATACAAACAACTCGCCAGTGGTGCGCCGTTTTCCCCCAGACAGATACCTAATGGCCTAAAACAACGACAGACATCAAAGTTAGGCTCACCTAAATCAGTAAGTGACTATTGAAGAAGTAGGTAATCCAAATTTGAACACTGAAGCACAAAGGCTCGAATAAGCACAAACTCAGCAATCATCTTCATCGCTTGTAAAATCACACACGCGGTCTTTCGAATCCTGAACTCAGGTCAAAAATGAGTTACTTCCCTTCGGGTATCATTCTCTCCCGTCGCTAGCTGTGAAGCGAAGATTATCAGAATGCGGTCTTTCGCAGTTTTGACGAATGCCAGCTCGGGTAACCGACTGAAACAGGCCGGTAACTGCACAGTATCAAATGCATTCAACGGCACAATCCTGGAAACGAAAAGACAAAAGTGGACTCGTTTCGCACATGAATATCATGACACGATTTTCGGTGGCAGAAGGTTTGATGAGCAGTAAACAGGCACTCGCAGAGTTTGTGTCAAAAAATTCGGTTTTTTATGAAAACGTCGGAGTAATGGGATAAAAAGCTTACACACCTCGTCCTGAATATCGTGCATATTTTCCCTCGGGTCGATTTACAGGTATTACCTCGCCAGAGGCTCGGTAATACCTGAAAATCGACCCTAGGGAAAATATGCACGATATTCAGAACTCGGAGTGTGTAACCTATATATCTATCTGATCTATTTGAGAAATAAAACTGTCAATAAAACGAAAAACAGAGCTGAGCCATTCTCTCTCTCTCACTCTTTCAACTGAATTCACCAGTATATCGCCGCGTCGATGTAAAAACGTGCCTACCTCTGCTGAACAATCCTTCTCATTGCGGTCAATGCGCATGCGCCAATCTTGGACTTACAAAAATGCGACCCTTTGACCGATCGAACCATGGGTTAGGGTAAGGCTAAGGCTAAGGGTTAGGTTGTTCACGACCTGATTAATCTCCCCATGTTAGCGCATGCGCATTGACCGCAATGAGAAGGATTGTTCAGGCAGAGTTTTCAGTTTGTGACACCGGCCTTGAATACTTGGCAGTCATACTAATACTCATATCACTACATGTCATTGCAATGGCTTCTACTATATATGGAAAGGAGCTGAGTTTTTAAACTGGGATGACGTTTTTAAACAATTATCCGAGTACAGTGCCGCGGAACTGTTAATCGGTGTCACACCAGTTAACACTTCAGCAGCCATTTTGGAATTCGCGCATGCGCAGATCATTTTTTCAGCGTGGGTTTTTTTTCCAGTTGATTTGAACGCGTATATATATTCAGTCTGCATAAAGTGCAATTTTGTAGTCTTGCAGCCCTGAAGTTGCTTTTGCATGTCCAAAGAAAGAGTGTAAAATGTTGCTGATAATCATGCATACATGTACAAAAATAAAGCGCATCAACAATCTGCGCTGGTGAGAGCAATAGCCGCGCTCTGGGAATCGCTGCGCTGCACAACGTGCCGCGCTCTGTGAATTGCCGCGCTGCATAGCGCGCTGCGCTCTGTGAATCGCTTGCCTAAATTTAAATATTTTATTTAAAAAATACCGCATGGTTTTGCTTGACCAAATCATTTATCAGCTAACAATATGCTTTTATTTCAGTTGGACCTGACTTGAGCATGGTTCCGTTGTCTCCGCAACAACAGATTGGTTACTCAAGAATTGCAGGCATGTCCAGTTTGCAGCATGTGCAGGCTGACCCCGCTGAGTGTGAAGATCTGATGGCTGATCTAGACACAACATAAGCTGCTTGACACTATTCCAAGGTAAGCAAGAAGCTTTGAAAATAGTTACTTTAAGTGTTACTTAGTAAGTGTACATTTTTGTGGGTGAACCATCGGTAACCGTCCCACCCACCCCCCTCGACACCCCCACCCACACATACAAACACGCACACAAACTTGGGTTTGTATTAACTACTCTTCATAAATGAGTTATGTAATTCATCAGAGGTTTGAAGTCATTATGGTTTTGCAAATTAGTAAGAGACTATGTGGGTGCATGGATTCAGTAATGCGCAATTAATACATGCAATACTCCTGCTGGTGAGTTCACTACAAACAGGTACTACATTAGAACTGATCTATGTAATTTGTAAATGAGGATGATTAATCGTAATCTCACTGTCAAACTGTCATGATACTATTGCCATTGACAGTGCTAGATCACTTCATAAAGTTATTTTAGTAAGTAATCATATGATATTGATAATTTTGATATAGTGATTTACTGACGGTGACAATGACATGTTATCTTCATACTATTCCAGGTACAAGATGCTAAACGTGCAGATATCAAGGGCTTGGGATTTCGGCTCCTGGAGATGCTACTTGTAACTCTTTTGTGAGTACCGATGTATACTGGGTGTTTTCTCAGTTTTTGTCCGCTGTCAGTGTGAGATTTATATTGTGGTACAGTGGAACCCCCCTGTTAAGACCCCCCAATTTAAGACTCCCTCCTTTTAAAGACCTTGTTTTCTCAGACTTTCTGTTCATAACCTCTGTAAAATTACCCCCCTTTTAAGACTCCCTCCTTTTTAAGACTGAATTTTCTCAGATTATTGGAGGTCTTAAAAGGGGTGTTCCACTGTATAACCTGTTTTTCTAGTTTCATGGTTTAGCCACGACTCACTTTGAATGAGGGTCATCTGCCAGGCATTTAGCTGATTATCTGATAGTGATAAGTGATATTTATTAATTTGCTATTTATAAATTACAGTTGCAGTAAACTAACACTGTCGCACAAAGTATGTGACTTTAAAAAAAGATTTGTTTGAAATCATGTGAGCTCTGTCCACTAGATGATGGAGAAGGGAATTTTTCCAGTTGAGTCTGCAACATGGATTTTTCTCTCTCAGGATAACAAATACAGCAGGGTTCGTACAGGTCATGGAAAACCTGGAAAGTCATGGAATTTGATTTTTAATTTTCCAGGCCTGGAAAGTCATGGAATTTCAATTCAAGTCATGGAAAGTCATGGAATTTAAAAAAAAATAAGAAAGAAAGAAAAATTAACCTTTAGCACGCCAGCGGCGATTTTCGTTGCCCAGCCATTCCACACCCCCCCCCCCCCCCCCCCCCCCCTGCGATTTGCGTCTCCAGCACAAGGCTTGTTCGTATGACCAACTTCTCGTTCGTATTTGCATACGAGAATAACGGTATTTTTAACGGCACTTGAGCCAAAGCGAGGCTCACTTCCTTCCGTTATCTCGTCGTGTCGTCTGCGCTGCATTTGAGTCGGTTTCGTCAAAGTTTTTTGTTTTTGCATCGATAAAGTACTTTAGCGCTTCGACAAGCAAGATGGAGGATGATGAGTTTGAAACTTTCTTTCGAGTTGTTTCTTGACAACAAAAAGTATGCGGAATTGGAACGAATTACCGAGGAAGATCTTCGCAATGAACTGTGTATCGCGGTGAAAAAAATGACAGTTCGTCAAGTCACAGTGACGGTTACGAAACAGAATTTACGAAAGTGCAGATGGATACAAACAGTGGCTGGTCCAGTTTAGTGAAATGACAGGACCAGCAAACATTACCGATAATCTGACTGCGTAGCAAATGCTTGACTTGCTTGTCGAAGAGACACTGCGTAGAAACTGACTCAAATTCAGTGCAAAGCAAGCCAGTGTCAAAACTGGCAGTGACAAGACGTAAAAAGTTTGCGTGTTCGGAAATGGCGACCTGTGGATCTAGTCATGGAAAATGTTATTGAGGCTCATGGAAAGTCATGGAAAAGTCATGGAATTTTGTTTCTAAAAACCAGTGGGGACCCTGTACAGTATGGAAGGAAAAATTTAGGGTTGGTGTGGCGATAACAATAAAGATATGTCATAGTGACTTGACTAATTGATTTGAATTCTGCTGCAGGTCAGTCGTCCCCCACCTCCTGCTCCTGACCTGGTTGCCTACTACAACTTCCGAGGAAATACGACAGGACACCCTTCAGCTTGCTGCACCATGGTGTCTCTTGGAGAACAGCAAGGAACAGATACAGGTGGGGTCGGTTGGGATACCGTAAACAGACTATTTTGTTTTGTTGGCCTTAGCATAGAGTCTGGGGATGTGAGATGTGCATGATGTGTTGTTTGAATCTGACAGTGATTGTATGAATTTTTTTATACATGCATTGTTGTCACGCGCTTTGAACTTCTGATAAGGCGCTTTATAAATGCCCGTTATTATTATTATTATTATTATTATTATTATTATAAATAGATACACGAACTTATGTTAGTTTTCACACGTGAGCATGAAGGGATGTGCCTTTAATATGAGGAATGTATAGGGGCTTGCAATATTGAATTTGAGGGATGTTTGCAGTTATATAATATATTAGCACAGCTCAGTTTTCTTGAGGGTTCCGTGAGAACAGTGAAATTCTCCTTTGAGGACTGAAAAATATCTTGGATAATTGGTCTTAATTGGAGGGGGGGGGGGTTAAAACATAAGTACATTCACATGTGTTTTTCATTTTCACTGTGTTAAGGTGGGGAGGTCCTTCTCTACTTCTTTCTTTGTTTTCCCATTGACATATTTTTGTTCTTGTCTATATTTTTTACATAGGTTCACCATTAGTCCTCATCCCCAGCCGACTGTTTCCGCTGAAGCCGTGAAGGATACTTCTTCATGTAGGCGTGGACATCTTTTTCGTCGCCATGCAAGGCTTCCAGTACCATATAATTTTGTGAATACTCTGGGGACCTGTCATCGACTTTGGAAGGACGCTTTATTTTATAACACTTTGTACCCCATCTATGTTGACCAAGATTTTTTAAGCCGAGACCAGCTGTGCTGCAGCAGGTCACTCTGAATTGTAGAAACTGTGTATCAACAGGCTAGAATGCTGGCGTTAGATCAACGTTACAGGAAGCGACTGAAGCTAACCGTCTAAGCAGGATGCGGATATGTGCCGAATGAGAACAGATGCAATGTACATAGTGACTGTGTGTACGGATATATATCCATACCTGGTCAGATAGAGCCATATGAGTGGGTACGGATATATCCGTACCTGGGAGACAAGGAGTTAAGACCACATCTGAACTGAGGATTTAGTCTCTCCATAATCAAACGCTGAAGAAGATTTCAGAATGAACTTTGTTAGATAAATTATCAATCAATCAATCAATATGAGGCTTATAGTTATATCACGCGTATTCCGTGGGTACAGTTCTAAGCGCAGGGATTTTGTTTTGATTTTTTTTTTATGCAATTTATATCGCGCACATATTCAAGGCGCAGGGATTTATTTATGTCGTGTGAGATGGAATTTTTTTACACAATACATCACGCATTCACATCGGCCAGCAGATCGCAGCTATTTCGGCGCATATCCTACTTTTCACGGCCTATTATTCCAAGTCACACGGGTATTTGGTGGACATTTTTAGCTATGCCTATACAATTTTGCCCATCGCGATATAACCTTCGTGGTTGAAAACGACGTTAAACACCAAATAAAGAAAGATTACAATTTTGCCAGGAAAGACCGTTTTGTCAATCGTGGGATCTTTAACACGAAGGGACCTCAGTTTTTCGTCTCATCCGAAAGACTAGCACTTGAACCCACCACCTAGGTTAGGAAAGGGGGGAGAAAATAGCGGCCTGACCCAGGGTCGAACACGCAACCTCTCGATTCCGAGCGCAAGTGCGTTACCACTCGGCCACCCATGCCGGTTGTTATGATCGCCACATTTTAGGTCCCCCCCTCCCCCCCTTTTCAAACTTCCCCGCTTTTAAGACCTTACGTTTTTGGATTTTCTGTTCACAACCTGTTGTGCATTTACCTACATATTAAGCAGTGTTTCTTGTATAGAATATAGTCAATGTTTGTAAAGATTTTAGTCAAGCAGTATGTAAGAAATGTTAAGTCCTTTGTACTGGAAACTTGCATTCTCCCAGTAAGGTCATATATTGTACTACGTTGCAAGCCCCTGGAGCAGTTTTTTGATTAGTGCTTTTGTGAACAAGAAACAATTGACAAGTGGCACTATCCCATCTTCCCCCTTTCCCCTATCCCATCTCCCCCTTTTCCCGTCGCGATATAACCTTGAATGGTTGAAAACGACGTTAAACAACAAATAAAGAAAGAAAAGAATTCATCAACGAGTGATTACTGCCTCACCATAGCAGTTAGGCCAGTCTTACTAACTCTTACTTTTATTAATGTGCCGTGATGCAAAGACGTTGAGCAGTTTTCAGATGTTTATGAATCTAGGGCTTTCAAAATTTACTGACATGTTGGACTCCATGACATCCAAACATGAAGTTCAGTTACCCCTTTTCAACTTTGAAGGTCACATTGTGGGCGAATTTTTAGCAAAAAGTTGGAACATTGGTATGACTGTTCTTACTCACAAGGGAAGTGATTTAGTTATTTACTGATTTTTATTTTGTATGGCCTTCTTTCACCCATTTAATCATTCATAAATGTTCATACCCAAGGGAAGTAATTCACATATATATCTATGGCCAATGTTTTCACAGGGCATCTGCCCCCCCTCCCCCCCCCCCCCTCCCAACACACACTCACATGGGCTAAAACTTACATGGCTTTTATGGGTATGACGCTCTTAATCACAAGGGAAGTAATTTACTGATGGTGTGTTTTCATTTCATGTGGCCTTCACCGATTTGAATAATTTATTTTAGCTTATCCAATTATAGTGTGGATGAACACTGTCTCCACTCAAAATAGTCCTTTGCTATTGTACATTGTGAATCAGCATTTTTGTTTTTGTCCTGTTTGAATAAAGTGCAATAATTTTACAACCAAAGTGTTAATGTTAAAGATGTTTACATAATGTGTGAAGGATGATGCATTTGAAAACTAATATTGTTAAATGTCAATTGACCTGTGACAAGTCAGCAAAGTGCAATATCCAAGCATGAAACCCGCACACAATTCCCAAACAACATGCTTTCTTTTCCACAAAATTCCATCCAGGTGAAAACAATTATGTGAACGTCATAACATGGTGTTTTTTTACATTAATAATCAAGCCTAACACCAACTAACATGGTGTTAATAGGCATTTGAGCAAGCTTTAACACCAACATAACATGGAGTTAATAGGCATTTGAGCAATCTTTAACACCAACATAACATGGGGTTTTGCATGTTAAACCAGCAATAACATGATGTTAATCACATTACAAGCAAGCTGTAACACCACCAAAACAAGCAGTTTTGCAAGTTAAGTCTACGATAACATGATGTTACTTGGCGTTAAACCAAAGCTTTAATGCCATCAAAACTTGACATTTTTGCATGTTACAGACATGCTGTAACATGGTTTAACATGATGTTTTGACCGTCGCAAAACGCGCTGAAATTCCAGGCAATTTCGCAGCGATAACTTCAACAAAATCCAATCAAAATCTGGCGTTGTCGTGAACACCAAAATGTGATAAACCCATTGAAACTTGAAGTTTTGTTGGGATTTTGAGTAGTTTTGTAAGATACAAAACGCCACTTTTCGCCCAGTGAATTGATGGTAGTTTGCGACAACTTCCTACGTTTTGAGCGACATCGGAAGTACATCCTCAATTTCGCATGCATGGGACGGAAAAAGTGCTTACTTTTGAAGCAAGCGAGGAAGTAAGTGAGGTTAATTGCACTACAGCGAAACCCAGGAGTAAACACGCTGCTTCCAAAGTTTATCAGTGCAAAATAGCATGGCTTTTCTTAGGTTTTACATATAAAACCGATCTAACGCAAATGAAAGTCCCAAAGAGAGGATTCGGAATTTCAAACCGACGCTCTGGGTTCAAGTGCCGCTGGGAGCTACAAAAAAAAATATTTTTAATTAACCTTTTTCTTAATAGACCTCAATTGCATTCAGACTGCAACAACCGGTTTTTGCCTCTGTGTTAATTTTTTTTTAAACGCGTAAAGAAACTGTCCTATGCTTTAAAAAAAAAATCGAATCTTGACTTTTAACTGTACATAACCATGCATCACCATCGTAATCAAAAATTAACGAGGGAAAACAAATTAAAACACCGATGAACAGTATTGTCTTTTCTAAACTTCTTGACAGACATTTCCCCAATAAATAAGGAACAAGTCACTAAACTTAGTTATTTACAGCCTACTGAATAATGTTCTTCCTTTTAAACTTTACCAGTAACCCAAAGTTTCCCTATAACCAATCTATGTTTGTCCAACATATGTTTTACCGATATAAAATTCTTAAACACAAGTTCAACATACAGTAATTGTTGTACTTATTGTGAGAACGAAATTGATTATACTGATTTTTTTTTGTGTGCCCCAAAATTATGTTCACTTGGAAATGCATTGAGGATAAAGTGATTTGTAAATATAATATGATTATTAAAAATTACCGTAAAGGAAGTTTTGTGGGCGTGTTTAAAATACATTTAGAAATATTATTGTTAACGATATAGGTACATTTAAAGTAGAAAAATTAATATAAAAAGCAGAAAAAAAGAACAAGAAAAAAAATCAATGAAGAGGGATACTCCCCGCAACAACAAAAAAAGAAAAAAGGGTTGAAGCAAGCAGCTGAGATAAAAAACAAACAAACAACAACAAAAGTTCAACATAATCATTTACTCTTCTCCTAACATTCAAGCCAACAAAGTCATTTGTCATAGACAGTCTTTCGATTCCAAAACAATGTCATGAAGTGGATTGTAGTGCAAATAAAGGAGTTACTTTTATGTATACGTGTTCTGCCCTATCTAATTACACTGACTCTTCACTCTTCACACTACACACTTCAAACACAGAATTTGGG
Source organism: Littorina saxatilis (assembly GCF_037325665.1). Taxonomy (NCBI): domain Eukaryota; kingdom Metazoa; phylum Mollusca; class Gastropoda; order Littorinimorpha; family Littorinidae; genus Littorina; species Littorina saxatilis. The sequence goes on along the minus strand of NC_090254.1, from coordinate 412,524 downwards.
AGGATACAGACTTATTAATTCCTCACCAAAATATAACACAATTCTTCACCTCAAAACATCAATACCAATCAACTTCTCGACCACACCGTTCACACAATCTCATCACAATCACTCCATACATGTGATTAATGATATAAAGAAACTATTTCAATAATAAATTACTGCACAAGGTAAGGTGTTGACAGACACTCACGAGTTCGTATCACGGCTCACTGCATGTCGTCATTTACACATCCTTGTGCCGCTGAATCCACGTAGACGATGAATTCCCAGAAACTCTCCTCATAGATGCCAACATGCACCTTTCACGTTTCTCCCCGAGAAACACTTTCGCCATTAGCGAAAAGAACCGTCGTCTCTACGACCGGTGACGATGGAGACTCCTCCGTCCAGCCATCTGCGCCGATGTGGTCTCTTTCGCCACCATCCTTCTGCGCTCTCCCGTGTGAGGTCCGCCTCTCGAACACTCCATGGAAACTCCTCATGGAAACTCCTAAATAATTAACCCAAGTCTTAATACAACATTCTCTTAAACCATCTCCTCTTCCTAAACAGTCATGTATCATCTCTCTCGTTCATTCTACATTCACATTCCGTCCACAGTCAATATCCAAACTATACTTAATCCATAAATCACTTAATTCACTAATGACACTACCATACATAGCATCACTGTCTTAAACATAACATAAAAGCGTAACAACATTTATGTTCAAGAATTTCCCAACAAAAACCATAATACAATCACAACAAGAATTCTCTTAAAACTTCACACTAGAATTTAGTGCACTTTGTATACACTAACATTTACATTTCAGCTTTGTATTCAAGCTTCAATAATATGCAACATAGTAAATCATTGTCTCTTGAAAGAGTGTTTGTCCCCGACAAACCTGACACACGCAAGACACCTTGCTCGGTCGAGCCTCTACAACGTTGTGACGTTATTAAACCCAGACCAGCTACATTTCTCATACTCGTAAACACAACTCATGTCGAACTAGGGTTTTCTCGTGCAACACACGAAACCCGTGATATCGCTTCAAACGTGTCCTAGCATATCCCAATTCAATCTTTAGGGAGGTTAAAATCACGACGTGTTTCACATCACAAATATCCTACTCACATCTTTGTGACAGACAATCATCACAGGTTTGAACCGACCCTAACCCTTACCCTAACCCTAACCCTAACCCTAACCCTAACCGACCCTTTCGTTTAACTATTCAAAAAAAACCACAGCAATAACGCTTATAGTACTACAGCGCGCTCAACGTTCGCCTTTTTGAACTCGCGATGAGATTTGTTTCTTCTGGTGGCAAGCTTACCGTTAACAAACGCATGCGTACTAGTTAGGATTCCCCCAATTTTCGCGACCTTGACCGAATACTCTCGAAGTCACCACTCCGGCATTCATACATAGTGAACAGTTGGAAAGTTAAACTTCGGGAGTTCCCACTTCCAAAAGAGGCCTTTACTTCCAGTGTTGCTGACTTCCTCCTCATGCATACGGGCCCTGGTCTGTTGCCACCCATGTGTTTGCTCTCAACCGCCCCCAACAAATTGTATTTTCAGGAAGTTACGCCAGGTGTCTGTGTTGTCTGGTGAAAATTGCTCGCTCTTTACGGAGGGCACCTAGGATGTTCTCAAGCGGTGAGTGTTTAAATGAAAGGGTGTTTGTACTGTGTGTAAAAGCCTGACAGTGTCTGTGATGGTTTACGGGAGGCTTACTGTGCCTTTAAGCACAAAGATTTGCAATTATTGTAAACGCGTCTGTCTAGGGTTCCAACAAAAATTATGATGGGTAGTATTATACAGTGAAAGCAAATAACTTAGGACTTACTGTAGTGTGCGAATGCTGTCGTTAACAAAATGTGAAACCAAACGGCTGTGCATTATGTGCGTCGTCTTGCGTGGAGGGAAATGCCCGTGACTTGCGTGGAGGGAAATGCCCGTGACGTGCGTGGAGGGAAATGCCCGTGACTTGCGTGGAGGGAAATGCCCGTGACGTGCGTGGAGGGAAATGCCCGTGACGTGCGTGGAGGGAAATGCCCGTGACGTGCGTGGAGGGAAATGCCTGTGACGTGCGTGGAGGGAAATGCCCGTGACGTGCGTGGAGGGAAATGCCCGTGACTTGCGTGGAGGGAAATGCCCGTGACTTGCGTGGAGGGAAATGCCCGTGACGTGCGTGGAGGGAAATGCCCGTGACGTGCGTGGAGGGAAATGCCCGTGACGTGCGTGGAGGGAAATGCCCGTGACGTGCGTGGAGGGAAATGCCCGTAACGTGCAAAGTGTGGTTGTCAGTTTCGCTTCTCAAGACCTCTGTCAACTACTGGTTGAACTCTTTGTGTTATCACGTCATGTTCTTCTCAAGATCTCTGTCAACTACTGGTTGAACTCTTTGTGTTATCACGTCATGTTCTTCTCAAGACCTCTGTCAACTACTGGTTGAACTCTTTGTGTTATCACGTCATGTTCTTCTCAAGACCTCTGTCAACTACTGGTTGAACTCTTTGTGTTATCACGTCATGTTCTTCTCAAGATCTCTGTCAACTACTGGTTGAACTCTTTGTGTTATCACGTCATGTTCTTCTCAAGACCTCTGTCAACTACTGGTTGAACTCTTTGTGTTATCACGTCATGTTCTTCTCAAGATCTCTGTCAACTACTGGTTGAACTCTTTGTGTTATCACGTCATGTTCTTCTCAAAACCTCTGTCAACTACTGGTTGAACTCTTTGTGTTATCACGTCATGTTCTTCTCAAGATCTCTGTCAACTACTGGTTGAACTCTTTGTGTTATCACATCATGTTCTTCTCAAGACCTCTGTCAACTACTGGTTGAACTATTTGTGTTATCACGTCATATTCTTCTCAAGATCTCTGTCAACTACTGGTTGAACTCTTTGTGTTATCACGTCATGTTCTTCTCAAGACCTCTGTCAACTACTGGTTGAACTCTTTGTGTTATCACGTCATGTTCTTCTCAAGACCTCTGTCAACTACTGGTTGAACTCTTTGTGTTATCACGTCATGTTCTTCTCAAGACCTCTCTCAACTACTGGTTGAACTATTTGTGTTATCACATCATGTTCTTCTCAAGATCTATGTCAACTACTGGTTGAACTCTTTGTGTTATCACGTCATGTTCTTCTCAAGATCTCTGTCAACTACTGGTTGAACTATTTGTGTTATCACGTCATGTTCTTCTCAAGATCTCTGTCAACTACTGGTTGAACTATTTGTGTTATCACGTCATGTTCTTCTCGAGATCTCTGTCAACTACTGGTTGAACTCTTTGTGTTATCACATCATGTTCTTCTCAAGATCTCTGTCAACTACTGGTTGAACTATTTGTGTTATCACATCATGTTCTTCTCAAGACCTCTGTCAACTACTGGTTGAACTATTTCGTGTGTTATCACATCATGTTCTTCTCAAGATCTCTGTCAACTACTGGTTGAACTCTTTGTGTTATCACGTCATGTTCTTCTCAAGATCTCTGTCAACTACTGGTTGAACTCTTTGTGTTATCACATCATGTTCTTCTCAAGACCTCTGTCAACTACTGGTTGAACTATTTCGTGTGTTATCACGTCATGTTCTTCTCAAGACCTCTGTCAACTACTGGTTGAACTCTTTGTGTTATCACGTCATGTTCTTCTCAAGATCTCTGTCAACTACTGGTTGAACTCTTTGTGTTATCACGTCATGTTTTTCTCAAGACCTCTGTCAACTGCTGGTTGAACTCTTTGTGTTATCACGTCATGTTCTTCTCAAAATCTCTGTCAACTACTGGTTGAACTCTTTGTGTTATCACGTCATGTTCTTCTAAAGATCTATGTCAACTACTGGTTTAACTCTTTGTGTTAGCACGTCATGTTCTTCTCAAGATCTCTGTCAACTACTGGTTGAACTCTTTGTGTTATCACGTCATGTTCTTCTCAAGATCTCTGTCAACTACTGGTTGAACTATTTGTGTTATCACGTCATGTTCTTCTAAAGATCTATGTCAACTACTGGTTTAACTCTTTGTGTTAGCACGTCATGTTCTTCTCAAGATCTCTGTCAACTACTGGTTGAACTCTTTGTGTTATCACGTCATGTTCTTCTCAAGATCTCTGTCAACTACTGGTTGAACTATTTGTGTTATCACGTCATGTTCTTCTCAAGACCTCTGTCAACTACTGGTTGAACTCTTTGTGTTATCACGTCATGTTCTTCTCAAGATCTCTGTCAACTACTGGTTGAACTCTTTGTGTTATCACGTCATGTTCTTCTCAAGATCTCTGTCAACTACTGGTTGAACTCTTTGTGTTATCACGTAATGTTCTTCTCAAGATCTCTGTCAACTACTGGTTGAACTCTTTGTGTTATCACGTCATGTTCTTCTCAAGATCTATGTCAACTACTGGTTTAACTCTTTGTGTTATCACGTCATGTTCTTCTCAAGATCTCTGTCAACTACTGGTTGAACTATTTGTGTTATCACGTCATGTTCTTCTCAAGATCTCTGTCAACTACTGGTTGAACTCTTTGTGTTATCACGTCATGTTCTTCTCAAGACCTCTGTCAACTACTGGTTGAACTATTTGTGTTATCACATCATGTTCTTCTCAAGATCTATGTCAACTACTGGTTGAACTCTTTGTGTTATCACATCATGTTCTTCTCAAGATCTCTGTCAACTACTGGTTGAACTATTTGTGTTATCACGTCATGTTCTTCTCAAGATCTCTGTCAACTACTGGTTGAACTCTTTGTGTTATCACGTCATGTTCTTCTCAAGATCTCTGTCAACTACTGGTTGAACTATTTGTGTTATCACGTCATGTTCTTCTCAAGATCTCTGTCAACTACTGGTTGAACTCTTTGTGTTATCACGTCATGTTCTTCTCAAGATCTCTGTCAACTACTGGTTGAACTCTTTGTGTTATCACGTCATGTTCTTCTCAAGACCTCTGTCAACTACTGGTTGAACTATTTCGTGTGTTATCACATCATGTTCTTCTCAAGATCTCTGTCAACTACTGGTTGAACTCTTTGTGTTATCACATCATGTTCTTCTCAAGATCTCTGTCAACTACTGGTTGAACTATTTGTGTTATCACATCATGTTCTTCTCAAGATCTATGTCAACTACTGGTTGAACTCTTTGTGTTATCACGTCATGTTCTTCTCAAGATCTCTGTCAACTACTGGTTGAACTCTTTGTGTTATCACGTCATATGTTCTTCTCAAGATCTCTGTCAACTACTGGTTGAACTCTTTGTGTTATCACGTCATGTTCTTCTCAAGACCTCTGTCAACTACTGGTTGAACTCTTTGTGTTATCACGTCATGTTCTTCTCAAAATCTCTGTCAACTACTGGTTGAACTCTTTGTGTTATCACGTCATGTTCTTCTCAAGATCTATGTCAACTACTGGTTTAACTCTTTGTGTTATCACGTCATGTTCTTCTCAAGATCTCTGTCAACTACTGGTTGAACTCTTTGTGTTATCACGTCATGTTCTTCTCAAGATCTCTGTCAACTACTGGTTGAACTATTTGTGTTATCACGTCATGTTCTTCTCAAGACCTCTGTCAACTACTGGTTGAACTATTTGTGTTATTACATCATGTTCTTCTCAAGATCTATGTCAACTACTGGTTGAACTCTTTGTGTTATCACATCATGTTCTTCTCAAGATCTCTGTCAACTACTGGTTGAACTCTTTGTGTTATCACATCATGTTCTTCTCAAGACCTCTGTCAACTACTGGTTGAACTATTTCGTGTGTTATCACATCATGTTCTTCTCAAGATCTCTGTCAACTACTGGTTGAACTCTTTGTGTTATCACGTCATGTTCTTCTCAAGATCTATGTCAACTACTGGTTGAACTCTTTGTGTTATCACATCATGTTCTTCTCAAGACCTCTGTCAACTACTGGTTGAACTCTTTGTGTTATCACGTCATGTTCTTCTCAAGACCTCTGTCAACTACTGGTTGAACTCTTTGTGTTATCACGTCATGTTCTTCTCAAGATCTCTGTCAACTACTGGTTGAACTCTTTGTGTTATCACATCATGTTCTTCTCAAGACCTCTGTCAACTACTGGTTGAACTCTTTGTGTTATCACGCCATGTTCTTCTCAAGACCTCTGTCAACTACTGGTTGAACTCTTTGTGTTATCACGTCATGTTCTTCTCAAGACCTCTGTCAACTACTGGTTGAACTATTTCGTGTGTTATCACATCATGTTCTTCTCAAGATCTATATACTGTTCAAAAAAAGAAACGCATAGCTTGTAATATTTGGTTAATTTAGTTATATGGCTACAAGGATATCCACCAAACTGCAGAAAATGTTTATCTGGTCGTCGACCTTTCGTCCATTGCCACAAGTGAGCTCTGCACGTGACGCATGCGTTATCAGTGGCTACAATGTCAAAATTGCTCATTTGGCATGACCACTCGTCATGCTTCAGTGTAATCTCGTGAAACTCGGGGAATATTGAGCTCTCACCATGTCTTCCAAAACCCATAAAAGTGGATTGTTCGCCACAAAGAAATCAGACGACAATTCAGCGACGAAAGATGGCCCGATTGAGCAGAGAAGACCGCCAAATTGCATTGGGTCGTTTACAAGCAGGCCAAAGTCAAAGTGCAATCGCCAGGCACTTCCACGTGTCCCAGAGCACCATCAGTAGACTGTGGGTCAGGTTTCAAGCCACTGGCTCCGTTGCTGACTTGCCACGAGCGGGAAGACCAAGGGCGACAACTGCTGCTCACGACCGCTTCATACGGCTCCGCCACCTCCGGAATCGTTTCCTGTCGGCCTCATCTTCTGTCCAGGCTCTCCCCGGGCCACACCGATTATCGGACCAGACCGTGCGGAACCGCCTGCATGAAGCTGGTTTGAGAGCTCGCAGACCTCACAGAGGAGCTGTCCTCACCCGCCGCCATCGCCAGAACCGAGTGCAGTGGGGCAACCAGCACCTTCGCTGGACCGTCCGGAATCACTGGAGACACGTGTGGTTCAGCGACGAGTCCTACTTCCTGCTCCAGCGACATGATGGTCGGAGGAGGGTCTACCGGAGAGTAAACGAACGTTACGCGCCCAACTGTGTGGATGAGGCACCCGTTCATGGTGGTGGAGGCGTCATGGTGTGGGGGGCGATCAATACCGCTGGAAGGAGCACCCTGGTGCACGTCCAAGGGCGCATAACTGCCCAGCGATACGTGGAGGAAATTCTGCGCCCACACGCCCTTCCTCTTCTGGCTGACCAGGATGCCATATGTGACCCTCCACCACGGAATGAGTCGCATGTCACCAATGCATGATTTTCATATTTTTACTTTTTCATAACGAGATTTTTATGCTCTATCCAGTGGTGAAAACCGTTTTAGAAAAGAGCGAAAACTGTTTGAGTTATAAGCCTGTGACTAAGGTGACCCACACACTGATACCAGACACTCCCCGGACTTATATCAAGCCTAGCGCAGAACCGCGCGAGGTGACATGCGACTCATTTCGTGGTGGAGGGTCACATATTCCAGCAGGACAACGCTCGCCCGCACACAGCACGACTCACCACCCAGTTCCTCACCGACCACCATGTCCAGGTGCTTCCCTGGCCATCCATGTCGCCAGACATGAACCCGATAGAACACCTCTGGGCAGGATGAATTGGACAGACGTGTGCGCAGGCGAGAAGAAGCGCCGGCAAATCACCGCGATCTGTTGCAGGCACTTCAGGAGGAGTGGGACACCATCCCACAGCAAGATATCCGGCATCTGATCCAGTCCATGCCCAGAAGGTGCCGGGCAGTTGTTGCTGCTCAAGGCAGTCACACCCCCTACTGACTTGACAGCCTCGGCACCCAATCGTATTGATTGACTGATTGATTTGAAGATGCAAATGAACTGTGTGTGCATTCAACTGTGTCCATACCAAATTTCAAACAAATAATCTAAATATTGGATTTTCTGTTAATTTTTTCGAAAAATAAAACAAATTTGGCAAGTAGCAACTATGCGTTTCTTTTTTTGAACAGTATATGTCAACTACTGGTTGAACTCTTTGTGTTATCACGTCATGTTCTTCTCAAGATCTATGTCAACTACTGGTTGAACTCTTTGTGTTATCACGTCATGTTCTTCTCAAGATCTATGTCAACTACTGGTTGAACTCTTTGTGTTATCACATCATGTTCTTCTCTTCTTCTTCTTCTTCTTGGCGTTCGCAGAGGTTACACAATCAGTCCAGCACTGGTGATAAATGTTGTCGTTTTCTCCAACTCCTGTCGACTGCCGTATAGTTTGGTCTGCAAGGGAGTTGGTGACGGCCACACTTCTTTTCGTTCCTCATCTAGTAAGGGACATCGCTGTAAGATGTGTTCCGCTGTTTGGTCCTCTTGACCGCAGGCACAGGTTGGTGATGGCGCCAGCTTGAACTTTCGGTTCATGTGAGCATTGAGCCTGTTGTGGCCAGTACGCAGCCTGATGAGGTTGACTTGCTGCTCTCTGGACATTGTGTGGTAGTCATCTCTGTTTGTCCTTGGCCTCATCAATGCCTTGATGATTGTCTTCTGCTCACTAAAGCTGACACTGTTTTCAGGTTGGTCTTCCACGGCTCCTTCTTTTGCCAGCTCATCTGCCCTTTCATTTCCTGGTATCCCACAGTGTGCTGGTATCCACTGGAGGACAACTCTTCTGGTTTGTCTGACCATCTGTAATGCTTTGGCCAGCTGTGGGAGTTTGTCGTTCTCTAGGGCCTGAAGGACTGAAAGGGCGTCCGAGAGGAAGACAACTTGGTAGCAAGGGTCTGCGGAGTCCTGAACAAAGGAGGCGGCCTGCATGAGAGCTTCTGCTTCTGCTTTATAGTTTGTGCAGTGTTTGCCAGTGGCAACGCTGGATGTAGCTGTATGTCCCCCAGGGAACTGGATGAGAATGCCTGCACCTCCATTGAGCACGGCGTTAGTTGCTGATCCATCGGTGTATACATGGATCCACGCCTCTTTTGGGTACTGTTCGTCGATCAGGGCTAAGGTGAGTGCCTGTCGAGCTGTATCATTCTGATCTTCTCCTGAGGTAACATGTGGAACACTGGTGCAGATCTGGATGCCTGGTTTCTCTGTTGCCTTGGGGGTTTCCTCTTCTTCTTGAGTCAGAGGTAGAGTGTTCTGTGGAAGGACTTCCCTGTACTGTCGAGAAAGTCTCTTGCTCTCGTGTACAAAACTGCTCCGTTTAAGCCGGTTCTTGGTGAGGTTGCTCAGTCTGTGCTTCATGGGGTGGTCGGGTAGGCACTTGAGCTTCTCGGCCTGTACCATAGTCTTGGCTTCTCTTCTCTGACAGAGGGGTTGGATGGTGGTAAGCTTCTCCATTTCCTTGATGGGCGTGGATTTCATTGCACCGGTGATGAGTCGAAGGGCCTGGTTTTGCACACGGTCAAGGCTCTGCAGGTTTGTCTTTGCTGAGGTTGACCACGCTGTGGAGCCGTACTCGAGGTGGGGTCTGATTGTTCCCTGGTATACTGTCTTCAGTATCTTCTCGTTCGCTCCCCAGGTGGTACCTGCCAGCTTCCTGAGTATGGCTAGCTTGCGCCGGGCCTTCGTCTCTGCCTGTGCAATGTGTGGTTTCCAGGTCTGCCGTCTATGTGTTATCACATCATGTTCTTCTCAAGATCTATGTCAACTACTGGTTGAACTCTTTGTGTTATCACGTCATGTTCTTCTCAAGATCTCTGTCAACTACTGGTTGAACTCTTTGTGTTATCACGTCATGTTCTTCTCAAGACCTCTGTCAACTACTGGTTGAACTCTTTGTGTTATCACGTCATGTTCACTCTTTGTGTTATCACGTCATGTTCACTCTTTGTGTTATCACGTCATGTTCACTCTTTGTGTTATCACGTCATGTTCACTCTTTGTGTTATCACGTCATGTTAACTCTTTGTGTTATGACGTCATGTTCACTCTTTGTGTTATCACGTCATGTTCACTCTTTGTGTTATCACGTCATGTTCACTCTTTGTGTTATCACGTCATGTTAACTCTTTGTGTTATCACGTCATGTTAACTCTTTGTGTTATCACGTCATGTTAACTCTTTGTGTTATGACGTCATGTTCACTCTGTTGATATGTGTATGACGTGTGCGAGGACTTTACTGAAAAAGGGGAAGCAGCTGACGATGCAGAAAAAGGGGAAGCAGCTGACGATGCAGAAAAAGGGGAAGCAGCTGACGATGCAGAAAAAGGGGAAGCAGCTGACGATGCAGAAAAAGGGGAAGCAGCTGACGATGCAGAAAAAGGGGAAGCAGCTGACGATGCAGAACAAGGGGAAGCAGCTGACGATGCAGAAAAAGGGGAAGCAGCTGACGATGCAGAAAAAGGGGAAGCAGCTGACGATGCAGAAAAAGAGGAAGCAGCTGACGATGCAGAAAAAGGGGAAGCAGCTGACGATGGAGAAAAAGGGGAAGCAGCTGACGATGCAGAACAAGGGGAAGCAGCTGACGATGCAGAAAAAGGGGAAGCAGCTGACGATGCAGAAAAAGGGGAAGCAGCTGACGATGCAGAAAAAGGGGAAGCAGCTGACGATGCAGAAGAGACATAAATACACGTTGTGTTGATGTTTAATGAATAACGTGTTCATGCGGCCTCGTAATGAATGACGTCACACCTCAGGTACCACTGTGGGAATTAAACATTTTATTCATTATTCATCACCACATCATTTATTCATCTGTTCATCTGTTCAATAATTCATTTGTGAATTTCTTCAGTTTGTTCAAGTTCTCATCTCATGCACTGTCTGAAGACAGACGAAGCACTCGGCAGGCAAGGAACAGAACTGCAGCAGTAACTCGCGTTGTGCTTATACGTGGTAGCCTCCCTTGGTCCGCAGTTTGACTGCGGTGTTACTTGACTCGTCTGACTGCGGTGTTACTTGACTCGTCTGACTGCGGTGTTACTTGACTCGTCTGACTGCGGTGTTACTTGACTCGTTTCCGTTTCTGCAAACATTGCTCACACTTCAGAATTTACTTCTTTCTCCTCTGGTATGACTGATTACGTGTGTGTGTGTGTGTGTGTGTGTGTGTGTGTGTGTGTGTGTGTGTGTGTGTGTGTGTGTGTGTGTGTGTGTGTGTGTGTAGTGTGGCGTCTAAGTATGATAATGGCGTCTTGGTGTGAATACTGGCGTCTTGGTGTGAATAATGGCGTCTTGGTGTGAATAATGGCGTTTTAGTGTGAATAATGGCGTCTTAGTGTAAATAATGGCGTTTTAGTGTGAATAATGGCGTCTTAGTGTGAATACTGGCGTCTTAGTGTGAATAATGGCGTTTTAGTGTGAATAATGGCGCCTTAGTGTGAATACTGGCGTCTTAGTGTGAATAATGGCGTTTTAGTGTGAATAATGGCATCTTAGTGTGAATAATGGCGTCACGTAAACAGTCAGTCACTTCTGACTTGTCACAGTGTATGGCGCACTATGTCATAGACAACGTTCCGTATTTGTTATGTCATTCGGATTGTAAAATATGTTTTGTGCCATATAAAGATCGTCCATGATTGTCCGCAATTAGGCTACGCACGCGAACACACACACACTCACTGGCACACACACACACACGTGCACACACACACGCACGCACGCACGGCACACGCATGCAGGCACACTCACTGGCACGCACGCACGCACGCACGCACGCACGCACGCACGCACACACACACACGCACACACACACACACACACACACACACACACACACACACAACATCAGTAAGACTGTGACAAGAGTCGGCTTTCATTGGGCAAGAATTCTTCGTTCACATCACGTGATCATTGTACAAAAACAGTTTTAATTGACTACACAGACAGAGCAACACAAAGTTCAAACGTAAAGTTCTAGCTACAATCTCTGCCAACAGTCAGCAACGTGACACTGAGTTGATCCTCCAGCCACAATCAATCAATCAATATGAAGCTTATATAGCGCGTATTCCGTGGGTACAGTTCTAAGCGCAACAAGTTGATGCTCCAGCCACAATCTCTACCGACAATCAGCAACAAGTTGATGCCCAGCCTAACACAAAGCAGGTCATCGACTCGCTCTAAAGCCAGGGGAAAAGTACTCACAGCGCTTTTCGTGTCATGACGTCACACGAGTGTCCTTCTTAGACTTACGTTACGTTACGTTGCGTTACGTTGCGGGCGAGTGTGTTCGTTTGTTTGTTTTCATGTGACGGTCATAAACAAAATAAACGGCGATGTGAACAAACCAACACCGTATAGAGACTAACAATACCTAGTAACAACGAAATATATGATTGACAAAGAAACAAAGATAAAACCAAATGTAAATAATGGATATATAAGAGTGGTGATGTAACTGTGCTATGGAGGCCACGGCCAAAGAAGTGACTATGCTAGTTCAGGCTCGATATTTCCCTGTGCACACGCTCGTCACAAGTTGCTCGTCGGACGTCATGACACGAAAAGCGCCTCAAGTTATCTTTCCACTACACTACACGCCAGAGGGAGTCGCTTTATCGGGCCATCACACGGAATCAATTCCACACTGGCTTCGTGCAATGGTAAGGTCCTTGCTTTGGGGTCTCACTCAAGTCTCAATTGTATGAGCCGCCGAGCTTCATGACTGATTTTGACCACAGGTATACAGTAGTCCCTTCCATTTCCGGCCCTTTCGTGGGCGTGAACCTACCCGGAGCGGCCAGCTTTCCCATGACTAATGAGTTTTCCTTCTATAATTGACTCTTAATGGCCGTTAACCTGTCTGACGCGGTCAACGGTCACTGATTTTTGCCCTAAGGTGCCCCTCTTACTCGACAGGAGCGGCCACTTAACGGCCACTTGTCACTTTCGCGGGCGAGCGCCTGTGGTGTGTGTGTGTGTGTGTGTGTGTGTGTGTGTGTGTTGTGTGCACAGACGGCACAGCACGAGCAGACGACATGAATACTTACGCATGCGCAAACTGTAAATACAGACATGCGCATACATGTACATTTACGGCAGTCACTTCCGGATCGATCACAGCTGATGTGAGTTTGAAACACTTGTTTATCTGACACTCAAATACATATATAATAATCCAAACAACACACATAGAAACATACGAAACAATAGCTTAGCCAGGACGATCGAGTTAAACACGCAAATAATTAAGATGTATAAACGAAAGCAAAACTAACAGAGACAATGAATCGGCGGCTCGTGGATGATCGCTTTCTTTTCTTCATGAAAACTTGATCGTGTTTTTTTGGGTTTTTTGGAGGAGGAGGGGGCCTGTAATGAACGGCCACCTGATATTTGCGGTCACCTTTGCAATGACTAATGGGTGACCGGATATGGCAGGTACTACTGTAGTTGTCATTGAAAGAATACAATAATAGCCTGCGTTATATCACGTGCTGTGTCATGTGACAGACAGTGATCCGTGTTGGCTTGTATCTTGTCATAGACCTGCACGTCCAGTGGGGTTGATTTTACCCGAACTGTACCACCGTGTACATGTGTGTGTGTGTCTGTGTGCGTGTGTGCGTGTGTGTGTGTGTGTGTGTGTGTGTGTATGTACGTGCGTGTGTGCGTGCGTGTGTTTGCGTGCGTGTGTACGTATGTGCATGAGAGCCTGCATGCATGCGAGCGTTCGTGTGTGTGCATGTGCCCTTGACCTTGTGCGGAAACTCTCTTTGTGAAGTGAACGAACAACTGCTTTATGTAACTTCGGTGTCAGGTGTCAGGTATAGAGGGGGAATCGAGACGAGGGTCGTGGTGTATGTGTGTGTGTGTGTGTGTGTGTGTGTGAGTGTGTGTGTGTGTGTGTCTGTGTCTGTGTGTCTGTGTGTCTGTGTGTGTAGAGCGATTCAGACTAAACTGCTGGACCGATCTTTATGACATTTGACATGAGAGTTTCTGGGAATGATTCTTTCTTTCTTTATTTGGTGTTTAACGTCGTTTTCAACCGTTCAAGGTTATATCGCGACGGGGAAGGGGGGGGGGGGGGGATGGGATAGAGCCACTTGTTAATTGTTTCTTGTTCCCAAAATCACTAATCAAAACATTGCTCCAGGGGCTTGCAACGTAGTACAATATATGACCTTACTGGGAGAATGCAAGTTTCCAGTACAAAGGACTTAACATTTCTTACATACTGCTTGACTAAAATCTTTACAAACATTGACTATATTCTATACAAGAATGATATCCCCGGACTTTTTTTTTTCCTTTTTTCGATAAATACCTTTGATGACGTCATATCCGGCTTTTTGTAAAAGTTGAGGCGGCACTGTCACACCCTCATTTTTCAATCAAATGGATTGAAATTTTGGCCAAGCAATCTTCGACGAAGGCCGGACTTTGGTATTGCATTTCAGCTTGGTGGCTTAAAAACTAATAAATGAGTTTGGCCATTAAAAATCGTAAACTTGTAATTAAAATTATTTCTTTATTAAACGATCCAAATATAATTTCATCTTATTCTTCGTCATTTTCTGATTCCAAAAACATATACATATGTTATATTTGGATTACAAACAAGCTCTGAAAATTAAAAATATGAAAATTATGATTAAAATTAATTTTCCGAAATCGATTTAAAAACAATTTAATCTTATTCCTTGTCGGTCCCTGATTTCAAAAACATATAGATATGATATGTTTGGATTAAAAACAAACTCAGTAAGCTAAAAAGAATAGACATACAGAAAAGCGTGTTATCCTGCTCAGCGCGACCACTACCGCACTATTCCCGCATGGCTTGTCGATTTCACTGCCTTTGCCACGAGTGGTAGACTGACGAAACTACGAATATGTGGTCTTGGTGAAAAAAGCAGTGCGTTTAGTTTCATTCTGTGAGTTCGACAGCTTGACTAAATGGTGTTATTTCGCCTTACGCGACTTGGTTTTTTTATGGAATGGGGATTATTTTGGAAAGAATAAAGGAACGTGAAACATTTGGGCCGAAAGATAACAATACCTAACACACACAGCACGATGTAATGCCGGTACCTAAACTCAAGAAAACTTTCCATTCTAGAGACAATTTCAAGAGGGCTTGGCGTGTGTAAATATATAATAACAAAACTTAGGCAGAAGTAAAGCAGTCTTGTAGCTAACGGCATCGCCAGCATGAGGTTTGGAGCATGTGTCAAACACAGTCTTGTAGCTATAACGGAATCGGCAGAATGAGGTTTGGATCATATGTTAAACACAGTCTTGTAGCTATAACGCCATCGGCAGCATGAGGTTTGGGGCATGTATCAAACACAGTCTTGAAGCTATAACGGCATCGGCAGCATGAGGTTTGGGGCATATGCCAAACACAGTCTTGTAGCTAACGGCATCGGCAGCATGAGGTTTGGGGCATATGTCAAACACAGTCTTGTAGCTAACGGCATCGGCAGCATGAGGTTTGGGGCATATGTTAAACACAGTCTTGTAGCTATAACGCCATCGGCAGCATGAGGTTTGGGGCATAGGTCAAACACAGTCTTGTAGCTAACGGCATCGGCAGCATGAGGTTTGGGGCATATGTCAAACACAGTCTTGTAGCGAACGGCATCGGCAGCATGAGGTTTGGGGCATATGTCAAACACAGTCTTGTAGCTAACGGCATCGGCAGCATGAGGTTTGGGGCATATGTCAAACACTGTCGTGTAGCTAACGGCATCGGTAGCAAGAGGTTTGGGGCATATGTCAAACACAGTCGTGTAGCTAACGGCATCGGCAGAATAAGTTTTGGGGCATATGTCAAACACTGTCGTGTAACTAACGGCATCGGCAGCATGAGGTTTGGGGCATATGCCAAACACAGTCTTGTAGCTCACGACATCGGCAGCATGAGGTTTGGGGCATATGTCAAACACAGTCGTGTAGCTAACGGCATCGGTAGCATGATGTTTGGTGCATATGCCAAACACAGTCTTGTAGCTATAACGGCATCGACAGAATGAGGTTTGGGGCATATGTCAAACACAGTCGTGTAGCTAACGGCATCGGCAGCATGAGGTTTGGGGCAAATGCCAAACACAGTCTTGTAGCTAACGGCAACGGCAGAATGAGGTTTGGGGCATATGTCAAACACAGTCGTGTAGCTAACCGCATCGGCAGCATGAGGTTTGCGGCATATACATATATATATGTGTCAAACCCATACTGGCTAAAGTTCATGGCAAACATGCATGTCTTTTCTAACGAGAAATGATATTGATCATCCAACTGTATAATCACCATAGCAACCAGACATGTGTGACTGGGCGGTATTTCTAGCATGACTTAGTCCCTGACGTCTGGATGTCTTGCACGCATCACTTCACGTCATACACTTATACCCGTATGTAGCAACTAGCATTCAACTCTCAACATAGAAAACAACTACCAAATTATTATATTAAAAATGAAATACATGAAAGTAATTGAAAATAAATTCCATAAAATAGGATACATAAATTAAAATTAAACTAAACTAAAATGAATGTGATTTGATTGAATTAAAGAAACGAAGAGTTTAACAAAATCAGTGAAGTTATTTCCTATAGTCACAACTACCCTTTGACTAAGACCTGCCATGCTGTTGTGTTATGTGCCATACTTAATTAAGTACACACTTGGCTTTAAACATCGTCTGACCTTGTTCTCACTAACAGTACCACAGGTATCGGTACTAAAACGACAATTTTTTTAACAGGTATTTTATTGTATAACAATTTAAAATCAACTGAAAATATATTATATAATATCATTGGTTTCCTGTGCATCTGAATCACACTCGCACCTTCAAAACAACACACACACACACACACACACACACACACACACACACACACACACACACACACACACACACACACACACACGCACACACACAAGCCCACACTATCTCGTCGTGTGTTTTCAATGCTGCTGTAACACCAAGTTATCCAGTCGGTTGCTGCGTATCTCGTCAAGGTAAGGAAGACATATATTATATTAACACGCGTACATAAATATTACACACTATTCTGTATCCACGCCAGTGTCTTCACGTGACGTCACAATACCACCCTGATGCGTGTGAACGTGCTTCTGTCAAACCAGCGTTCACTGTACGGTGAGTGTGTGTATTACAATGTATCCACTGGGTCAGATCAACTCTAGGACACACACGTCATCACATCAAGCCAGCGTTCACTGTGTGTGTACTACAATGTATCCACTGGGTCAGATCAACTCTAGGACTCAGACGTCATCACATCAAGCCAGCGTTCACTGTGTGTGTACTACAATGTATCCACTGGGTCCAGTCAATTCCAGGACACACACGTCATCACATCAAGCCAGCGTTCACTGTGTGTGTACTACAATGTATCCACTGGGTCAGATCAACTCTAGGACACACACGTCATCACATCAAGCCAGCGTTCACTGTGTGTGTACTACAATGTATCCACTGGGTCAGATCAACTCTAGGACTCAGACGTCATCACATCAAGCCAGCGTTCACTGTGTGTGTACTACAATGTATCCACTGGGTCAGATCAACTCTAGGACTCAGACGTCATCACATCAAGCCAGCGTTCACTGTGTGTGTACTACAATGTATCCACTGGGTCCAGTCAATTCCAGGACTCAGACGTATAGATTAGCTGAACAAGTCAGTACCAGTTTTCATTGTGTATATATATAATTTTATAGAAGGATATATAGATAGATATTCAAGGAGTGTGTTCGCTACACGACTAAGACTGTATTCACACCGAATCTAATGCATAATTATACTTGGGCATATTGACACCATTGTACATTATATGTGGATGTATTGACACCACCGTGTGTTTCTTGTGTGAATGCTTCTCTTGACACCATTGTACATTATATGTGGATGTATTGACACCACCGTGTGTTTCTTGTGTGAATGCTTCTCTTGACACCATTGTACATTATATGTGGATGTATTGACACCACCGTGTGTTTCTTGAGTGAATGCTTCTCTTGACACCATTGTACATTATATGTGGATGTATTGACACCACTGTATATCCCCCGGCTGTGTATACATGTGTTGACATCCTAGACGAGTTATTGCCGGTGATAGAGTGTGTGTGTACTTCGGAACAACCCGCGTCTTCACTCCCTTCAGTTCATATTCCGGATAGACAAGTTCCTAGCACTTGTCATTGTTTGTGAAAGTGTTAAATCGCTGTGTATCCCGGAAGTGTGTTCACAACGTGGTTAACACTGTATAGACAGTTGTGTACGATGCATATATCATTATGTGTGTCATCAATGAACACCGCCTTGTTTTCATTGGGTCGATGCGTGTGTTGATACAACTGTATACAATCCCTGTGGCAGTCTTCAGACGAGAGTGGATAGCTTCTCCCCCTCGTCGTCCTCGATGAGGTCCGTGGCGAACTGTTGACCTTGACCCAGCACCTGTCGCAGTCTCTGCGCCTCGGCTTGCCCTGACAACTGCGTGACGTCACCTGGCCCAGACACATTGCTGACGTCACGCTCACTACAGTACATGTTGTCGCTGTCCCTGCTGGGGGTGGGGGTGGGGGAGGGGGAGGGTGCGGCGTGGAGGTGGGGGGAGAACCCTACACAGTCCGACGAAACCACGATGTTGTGGTCGCCGCGCATCGGGCCTTGCGCAGGTAGCCTGGATGTGACGCCTGACGTGGGCGACTGCGGTTGGTTGGACCCTGGTCGACCCCCATTGGACGAGCCAGAGCTGGCGCGCACACGTGACCTGACATCAGCAAAGTTGTGGAGAGATTGGGGGGATGAGAAGTTGTGGAAGCTGTGTCGGTGAGGGGGTTGTCTCCCCTGAACGAAGCCCGAGCTGTGCTGATTGTGCTGGCCCTGGAACAGGCGGTAGATGTCTGACGATGACGCGAACTGGTGACGCTTCCCTGACGACAGCAGCATCTCCGACGTGGCCCGAAGCTGCTCGTGAATCCTCGGCAGGTCCCCTAGGTTGAGCGAAGACCGGTCGGCGACCACGCCCTGAGCGGGGGGGAAAGTCTGAGAGAAGTCTGACAGGTGATACAGACTGCCCACGTCACACGAGTTGCGATCCCCCTGCCCCGCCCTCCGCCCCCCGGAGCTGTGAGAGCTGTAGCCGCTGCCCGGGGCGAGGTTTCGTCGTGTGACAAGGTCAGGCTGACCCGCGCTGGGCTGGGGGCGGGGCGTGTAGCGCTCATGGTCATGGTCAAGGTCACGGTCCAGGTCGGTGTCGGCGCTGTGTCTGCGGGGTGGGGGGCGGTGGAGGGAGAGGTCTGGCATGGAGCACATCACCCCCCCGTGACGCAAGCCGTACCCCCCACCCCGCGGTGACGTAGGCGTCGTCCTGCCCGAGTAGCGACCTTGACCTTGCTGGGTGTAGGCGGGGGGAGGGTGGGGGCTGGGCTGGTCTGACTCTGCCACGCCCTCGTCCTCAAAAACCTCGCCACACTCCCCTGGGGGAGGGAGGTCGGGGTGGGAGCGGGGGAAGGTGGGGGAGAAGGTGTTGACGTAGTCGTTGGTTTCGCTGGGCGAGGCCTTGAGGTAGTAGCTGTAGTCTATCTCGAACTGACCACGTCCGTTCAGCTTGACGCCCCCGCCCCCCGCCTTGAAGCGAACCCCCTCCGTCCCCTCGCCCCGCCCCCCGGCACTGTCTGATCCCTCGCCTCGTGGCCTGTGGCTGACAGCTGTTTGTCGCCCTGAGTTCCCGCCACGTGCACAGTCCCCGTGGCTCCCCCTGGCGGGCAGATAGGCCGCGCCCTCTGGCTCCACCCTGACCGGCACGGCTCTGTGCAGACTGGACGTGGCGTAGTCTCGGTCAGCCCCCCTGTCTCGCTCACTGATCGCTGAGCGCGAGGTGGGTGTCGGACGGGATGAATCCGTGTTGCTGCCTTGTCTGTCTGCTCTGTCGTGTCGCTTGCTGATCACTGAATACACTCCTTCACTGCTCAGCCCTGACCCCGACCCTGAGCATGTCCTTGGGTCAAGGTGAGTGTGACCGTGACCTTGCTGAGTGACGGCGTCCTCCTCCTCTATCGTGGTCAGCGCTCTCAGACGCTCCTCCAGCGACATGGTCTGGGACGTCATCTCCACGGGAGGTAGGTCGCGGCGTTTGACCAGCATGCCTCGCTTGGCCAGCACAAGCCGCCCACTGCCCGCCACCGGCTGAGCTCTCGTAGACCCAGGCTGACCTTGACCCGCTCTGAGGTGCGAGCCGTTAGCACTGGACGTGGAGCTTTCGGTGGTGAGTGAGGACAGGCTGCTGGACAGGGGGGAGGAGAGGGAGGTGGTGACTGACCCGTACCCCTCGTCACCCCCACCCCCACCACCCTCACCCCGGTACACGTCCTGGTACGTCACGTGATCCGCAGTGTCAGTCACGTGACCCACGTGACGTGAGGGGTCCGCCATCTTGCGCACCATGCGTGACGGGACGTAGTCGTTGGGGATGACGTCACGAGGATGAGTGTTGTCATGGTGACCGAGCCTCCCCTCCTCCCCCTGGCCGCTGTACACATTGGCGGCGTAGAGTTTGTCGTTGTGTGGTTGTTGTTGTTGGTGGTGTTGGTGTTGGTGTGTGTGTTGTTGGTGTTGTTGTTGTTGCAGTCGTTGCTGTCGCTCGTACTCTAGCAGCGTGTTCCTGACGTAGTCCTGTTTCCGCTGCCTCTCCGCCTCGTCCTCAGGGGACGTCACTCGTGCCCCTACCTTCCCGCCACCACTTACCGCCCTTGGCTTCACGGCGGAGTCAGCGCGGAGGGCGGGGGGAGGGGGAGGGGGAGGGCGGGACCATGACGGCTGGTCAGCACAGATGCCGGAGTCCGGAGTAGTCTTGGAGGGCGGGGAGTGCGAGTCCACTGTGATGCCGGAGTCGCTGTCTGAACTCCACGTCTCTCCCTCGCCCTGACCTCGTGTCACGTGACTGAGGGTCAGAGGTTGCAGCCCCAGTGATTTGTGCATCGTTACACTGCCTGGGTCAAGCTGGCTGCATTGTGTCTTCTTCTCATTCACCACTGTCACGTGCTGCACTGACGATGACCTTAGACATGCACACGTTTCCACGGGGTCAAATGGCTTCACTCGGTGGATTCATGTTGTCCAAACGAATGTATCTGTGGACCGGGCGTGTTGTTGATGTGTACACAATGTTATCCAATAAAACCCGCATCAGTTGGAATAGTTGAACTTGTGTCCGTTGTGTCAAATCACGAGTGGCTTCAAGACACTTTCACTGTGGAATACTGCAGGCCTGGCTTCAAGACACTTTCACTGTGGAATACTGCAGGCCTGGCTTCAAGACACTTTCACTGTGGAATACTGCAGGCCATCCGTTGTGTCAAATCACGAGTGGCTTCAAGACACTTTCACTGTGGACTGCAGGCCTGGCTTCAAGACACTTTCACTGTGGAATACTGCAGGCCTGGCTTCAAGACACTGTCACTGTGGACTGCAGGCCTGGCTTCAAGACACTTTCACTGTGGACTGCAGGCCTGGCTTCAAGACACTTTCACTGTGGACTGCAGGCCTGGCTTCAAGACACTTTCACTGTGGACTGCAGGCCTGGCTTCAAGACACTTTCACTGTGGACTGCAGGCCTGGCTTCAAGACACTGTCACTGTGGAATACTGCAGGCCTGGCTTCAAGACACTGTCACTGTGGACTGCAGGCCATCCGTGTCACACTGGAGCCACTCAAAGGTGATTCGTTTTCCGTGATTCGAAATTCCACAACAGTCGGTGTCGCACTTTTAAGAACAGTTCCTTTGGTGAACAGCACTTGATAAACTGGGGCCGATAATCTCCAACCAGCCACTTAATAAACTGTCCGATAGTCTCCAACCAGCCACTTGATAAACTGTCCGATAATCTCCAACCAGCCACTTGATAAACTGTCCGATAATCTCCAACCAGCCACTTGATAAACTGTCCGATAATCTCCAACAACCTACTTGACACAGCAGTCTTATTAAATTTTGTGTTCCAGTGAACCAAACACAGTAGTGGCCCCTTGAAGCGCGTAAAGTGAGTCAAACCTGGCTTTATCTTGTCCGACAGGCAAATATGGCCATCAACCCCTAACCTGTTCTCGCCGTCCACAAAGGTTATTCGTGGCCACACGTACTGACAGCCAAACAGCCAGAACTAGAGCGTGGCTTTGAAGGTCTAACTGGTCACACAAAAGGAGGGGGGTTTGACTAAAAGCTGGCTTTGAAGGTCTGACTGGCCACACAAAAGGAGGGGGGTAAGGCTGGCTTTGTTGGCCGAGGAAGAGAGTTTGTAACACAGTGCGAAGATGAGACTCTCTCTTTCTCTCTCTTTCTCCACTCTCTCTCTCTGTTGCTTGTGGACACGGGCGTGTTATTCGGAGCAAGTCGTCACCAGATAGATCAAAGTTCACAAACCTGTCGTGTGGATTCTAAAAACACTCGGGAGAGCGTAGTACACTTGTAGTACACTTGTACTTACACTTTTCAGGACATCAGCGTTCAGTGTGTCAATGTTATGTCTAGTGATTTATTTCCTTCAGAAGATGAGAAACTTGTAGCTGTTGTTGGAAGAAGAAGAGTCCTGCAGATTGATGTTCTGGCACTGGACTGAGTGTCTTGTGCTGCTACAGGGAAAAGGTTAGAGCCGCACACTGTCACTTCATGACCTTGAACGGAGTGTCTCGGAATACCAAACTATCTCTCCGAACATTGCAGCAGAAACTGCATGGAACGAGCCAGGACTTGGAGAATGCCTCCCAGCAATCAGAATGTGGGGGAGGGGGGGGAGGGAGGCACTGTGACCAACGACTGTGTCCTTGTGACGGTCAGCCTGTCTCCACTGTCGGGTCAATATCTCACTGACACCAACACTGACCCTCCGGACACACCACGCAGTGTGCAGCGCGACACTTGCTCTGGTCACCTCTCAACGACTGACCGACAACTCACAACTCTGGGCACGCTGGTCAAGTAACGACTAGTTGTCCAGTGGCACTTTCCACTTAATTACGCTGCAGTCACGGTCAGTCTTCTTCTCGCTCGCTAATCACGGCCAGCAGGACCAGTCTCTTCACACTCTACTTACTTCTTCACACTTCATTCAATTAAGTCACACCTTTCCCCAAGGGGCACGTAACTTGGGCCCAGTTCAGACACTCATTCACGCGCTAGATCTGCCAGCCCCTGAGTCACAATTCGCCGCTCACTTCCAGCACACAATTATCACACTAGCTATAGTATAAGGCAAGGCAGTGGGCAGCCTCGTAGGGTCACGGACAGTCAGGGTTTGAAAGGGAAGTTATTACTGATGAAGAATACGTGAACGTCTTTCACGCCGACATAACACTGCGAAGACACTGCTCTGCTTGGTGCTTGGCCCAGAACAAGATTCAGAGATTGCAACGTTAGTCTACCAGAACAAGATTCAGAGATTCCAACGTTAGTCTACCAGAACAAGATTCAGAGATTCCAACGTTAGTCTACCAGAACAAGATTTAGAGATTCCAACGTTAGTCTACCAGAACAAGATTCAGAGATTCCAACTTTAGTCTACCAGAACAAGATTCAGAGATTCCAACGTTAGTCTACCACAATCTTTAGTCAACTCTCACCACCGTTCTGCTCAGTTGTAAGTCGGTCAATCACTTCTTGCTTATTTGTAAACTAGTCCATCACTTTTCTGCTCATTTCCGAGTCCAAATAATCAGTCGTTTTGTGTGGACGTGGGTGTCAATACTTGAATTTTTCAGCGACTGTGGTGACAGTGACCACGATGTCGGTCAATCAGCAATCTCTGTCCTCCCTGCTGGTAAGGCTCTGGTCCTGCCCCAGGTTGGCTGATGGGCCGCTGTCACTTATCCTACCACACTGGTCACAGACACACCGAGTGAAGTTTAACGCCCGCACAGAGCGAGAGAAGGGGCGTCGTGTTATTAGCACTTCTAACAGCACCTCCTTCACACGTCCTCGTGAAAGTGTGTGTGAAAGTCTCGGCCAAGCAGACTCTCATCATGTTCTGGGTTTCTCTACACACGACGCGGCTAGCCGGCATACAGCGGTCAGTCTCCCTTCCTCTCCCCCTCACTCCCCCGTCTTCCCTGTCCCCTGCTTTCATCCGCCGGCCAAACAACTGTTGGTGTCTCTGCAAACAACACTCATCCTCTCTCCGACCCAGCTAAGGAGAGAAAGAGCCGTCTTGATGAATGTTCTCCGCTCAGTCCCCCCCCCCCCCCCCGCACTTCCTGCCTCCCCTCCCTCCCTCCCTGGCTTCCTGTACAGGTAGAGGCGGTCTGGCAGCGTGCGGCGTTACCTGGCGGCAGGTAAAAGTGTGACGGCACAGGTGTTGTGCTAGTTGAGTCTGCAGCGTCAAGGGAGCTGCTGGCTTTCCCTATCGATGAATCATCGGGCTTAGGGTTGGGAACCCCTGCTTCCCTTTTTTACCTCTACACTTTTTTCTTCGCTCGTTTCTTAGTCTTTCCCTACTTCCCTCTTTACGTGTACACTTGTTCAGAGCGCAGATAAGTGTGTAGCATAGTTTGACTACGGCACGGGTAACTGTCTGACACCCACACACAGGTCAGAGTTTGACTACCACGGGCAACTGTCTGACACCCACACACAGGTCAGAGTTTGACTACCACGGGCAACTGTCTGACACCCACACACAGGTCAGAGTTTGACTACCACGGGCAACTGTCTGACACCGACCCCAGCCAGACACTGTGGTGATGGTAACAGAGCTCATGGCTCTGTGACGGTATTTCCATAGTTTTTGTCATCAAGGGTTGTTGTTGTTGTTGTTGTTGTTGTTGTTGTTGTTGTTGTTGTTGTTGTTGTTGTTGTTGTTGAGGGCTGGCGGTGTAGTGAGGGGTGCAGAAGATGCCCGGTGTAACGATGCGGACACTCACACTATCCCTTCAGAGAGAACCGCCCCGCTGCTCAGTGTCTGGTACCGCACGCCGCCATGTCTGAAACACACACGTAGTCATGTTATTGTTAGGCACGGTCATATGTTGAACATTTTTCAAGTGGCTCTAAATCTCGTGTTAGTCACGGTCATATCGTGTTCTTCGAGTGCCGGAGTGGTTCTAAATCTTCCCTTGTCTAAAGTCATAAACCTGCACCGTGTGACCTCCCTCCGTGTGACCTCCCTCAGCCCCCTCTCTCTTCTGCATGAGTAAATCACCTTGACTCTTGACTGAATAAAACACACACACACAGACACACACTCACACTCCGTACACACACACACACACACACACACACACGCGCCAGAGATCAAACAGAGGGACCGGGAAACAGAGCGCAATACTGAACAGAGAGAGGTATGTGTACCTGGGGGCCGGGCGGGGGGGGGGGGGGGGGGTAGGGGGGGACGGTTGCGGATGAAAGGGTGGAGGGTGGAGGGGGGATGTGCTTTTCAAGGCCACGGCATTCCAGGGGACGTAGGGGGGAAGGAATCGCAGCGAGAACAAACTACCCCTCTCTCTCTCTCTCTCTCTCTCTCTCTCTCTCTCTCTCTCTCTCTCTCTCTCTCTCTCTCTCTCTCTCTCTCTCTCTCTCTCTCTCTCTCTCTCTCTCTCTCTCTCTCTCTCTCTCTCTCTCTCTCTCTCTCTCCAGTCTCTCCACACACACACTGCCAGTTTCAACTCATTAGCTTATGACAATCTGATTAACACAGACATAAACCGTGGCAAAACAGTCATCATGTCTGCCGTCATAGGCTGGGGAGAAAGCTGAAGTAAAATCTAAAGATGAATTATAACCGTGTTAAGGTTAAAATGCATCAATATCGATGGAATGTACTTGATCGTGAGAGAGAGAGAGAGAGAGAGAGAGAGAGAGAGAGAGAGAGAGAGAGAGAGAGAGACACACACACACAAGACAAGACAAAATCTTTATTATCGAGGGTAATAGATAAGCAAGAATATTGCTTTTTTACATCCAGCCCTCGCCCTAAAATAGGGTCAACAAGAACAGAAAACAATATAATCAAAGAACTATCACATCAAACTTAATACATTATAACTGTATATACAGATACAAATTTAAAAATAAATTGTCATGCTGCATTTTAAGTACAATTTCCAATGATAAAAAGTGTCAATTTTTAACATAACTTAATTTAGATCTGCATATTATTATAATTTTGTTTAACATGCACATACATTTTAAATGAATTGATGAACCATTCAGCACATGTTTAATTTTTTTTTGAAGCTGTCTGTGTTTGTTTTATGCTTAAGAAAAATAGGCTGTGAGTTCCATAGGACCGCACCTGAATAAAGAAGGCTTTAGTCTGTTATAGTTCAAAATAAAATTATCACGTAATGTCTCCGGTGCATGTCCTGACATCACTTTATGCATTATAACACCTTTATTACACCCCCGGTATAGGGGTGTGTATAGGATTCGGTCGATGTGTTTGTTTGTTTGTTTGTGTGTTTGTGTTCGCATATAGATCTCAAGAATGAACGGACCGATCGTCACCAAACTTGGTGAACAGGTTCTATACATTCCTGAGACGGTCCTTACAAAAATTGGGACCAGTCAAACACACGGTTAGGGAGTTATTGGTGGATTAAGATTCTACAAGGACTTATAGAGGGACATATTAATGGTCAAAGGGAAATAACCTTCTCAGTTGGTGGCAGTGAGAATGGTAAGGACGGGGGTGTTTTTCCTACCTCGGAGGAATTTCTTATTATACACTAGCAGTCAGGCCCGGCTTCGCCCGGGTGTTTCTGCTCTCCCCTCTCTCAGAAACCTCTCGAATCTTATTCCAATGTGGATAAGAAAAATGACAGTGTGAGCTCATACATTTGGATGTATAGGCAAGGCAAGTTTCTATTTGGTTCAACGTGTTCTTCGTGATTTGTTTACCCCTTCTCACACCCACTGTAGTTACCGTCTGATCAAAGCACGCATAGATTATAGTACGATGTTTGATGTTGTAATGTTTGTGCGTGTGTTATAATGCAATATGTTATGATGTAATGTGTGATGATGTATTCGGTGTTTGATAGTGGATGTATGCTTGTTAGTTGTAGATCTAGTACGATGTTTGAGGCTGTAATGTTTGTGCGGGTGTCATATGTAGCCGTACGAGGGTTCCAGTGTGTGAGTTGTGCATGGCCGGGCGCTAGAGTGCTGCATGAATGAGTAAGTGCATGTGGAGTTGTATGGCTGGGTGAATTGTGGGTTGCGTACGTCCGAGGGGCACATGTAGCCTGTGTGTCTGAAGTAGTGGGTATGTGTGCGTAAGGGTGTGTTGATATTGAACTTCAGTTGTTGCTTTGTAAATGTCTATGTATCAGTGTATTATGTCTTGCCACACACATGCCAAATTTCCTTGTATTGATGAGGACAATAAAATTTCTTGTATCTTGTATCTTGTACCTCATGAGTGAGCGCGTCATACCTTTTTGAACAGGGGAGAGAAATCTGTAAATTCTCGTGATCTTCCACTGAGGCGATCGTTTCGTAAACATTATTCGCGATGATCTGGAAGGCAGGGGGGGGGAGCAGGGGGCAGGGTTAGTGTGTGTGTGGGGGGGGGGGGGGGGGGGGCGGCGGGATGATAGCGGGCGGGGGGTAACCCTTGAGAATGACACGGTATACTGGTTTGATGAGAGTTACCTCCCTTCCGTGGGTGACAAAGCATGACTTACCTCCCTTGCACTATATAGACTGTATTGATAGATGGGGAGGGTAATTATCCGAGGAAGGAAACAATGTCTGGAGAAACTAAAACCCAGGTGCACATTTGTGGGTCCAGGGCAGTGTGCATGCAAAATATCTTGTGCTTATCTTTTGCCATCTCTGAGGTATGGCGATCACAGACAGACAGACACACACACACACAGACAGACAGACAGACACTCTCTTTTATTTATATGTATAGATTAATCTTTGTTGAAATGGTAATACTTGCAATATTTTATAATCAGATTCTGAAGGAGTGTGATTTTTTAGCATAATAAGCTTAACTGCTCTTCTGTGAAGACTGGCTAAAGGTTTCAAAACATTAGCACTTGCACAATCCCATACAGTGGATGCATAATCAATATTTGACAAGATGTGATTGTAAAAAAAATCTTTCGCGAGTGGAGATTCAAGAAATGTTTTATTTTTGATAACTGATATATTTTTTGGGAAGCAATCTTACAGATGTAATCAATGTGATCATGTCATAATACATTATTATCAATCTTTACACCAAGGACTTTATGGTGAGACACTTCTTCCAATAGGCCTACTTGATTTTTAATATAAAGAGGTGGAATGCTCGATAATAGATTTTGTTGTTTCTGTCTTGTGGTTATGAGCATACATTTTGTTTTTGTATGGTTAAGAGACATATGGTTTAACTCTGACCAATTCAGAAGTGCATCAATGCTTTCTTGGAGAGTTTTTGATAAATAATTTATGGAATGGTGACTAGAGTGAATAGTAGTGTCATCTGCAAACAACTCACAGTTATTACGTATGCAAAGTGGTAAATCATTGACATAAATGGAGAACAATAATGGGCCTAAAACAGATCCCTGTGGGACCCCATATATACTTTCATTTGAATATGATGCATTAGTAAATGTAATTTGTTTTCTATTTAAAAGAAAAGATTTAAGAATATTAATGGTGGTGCATTGCATGCCATATGTGACCCTCCACCACAAAATGAGTCGCATGTCACATTTGCATGATTTTCATATTTTTACATTTTCCTACAGAGTTTTGTATGCTCTATCTAGTGGTGAAACCCGTTTTAGAAAAAAGCGAAAACGGTTTGAGTTATAAGCCTGTGACTAAGGTGACCCTCACACTGTTACCAGACACTCCCCGGACATATATGAAGCCTAGCACAGAACCGCGCGAGGTGTCATGCGACTCATTTCGTGGTGGAGGGTGACATATATTGACAATTTCCTGATGAGAAGAGAATGATCAATAACATCGAACGCCTTTGCAAAATCCACAAACAGTGCTGCAGAAAATGTGTTGGAATTTATGTTTGTTAGCCATTGATCAATTAGATTTATAAGAGCTGTATGACATGAGTGCTTTTTGCGAAAACCAGATTGTTTTGGATGGAATAAATTGTTTTTATTAAAATGTGCTAGGGCATGTTTATATATATGTTTTTCCAAGGGTTTTGAAAGTGGTGACAGGATTGAAATAGGCCTGTAATTAGAAGGATCAGAAGGATCACCTGATTTAAACAGAGGGATTACCTTAGCTTGCTTAAATGATGTTGGAAAATAAGAGGTGGTAATGCATAAGTTGTACATGTATGTCAAGGTGTCTGTGATTACAGGAGCAGCTATTTTCAATATGTTACTGTCAATTCTATCTACACCCCGGGTTCCTGTTTGTTTGAGATGAACAAGTGCAAAGTAAACTTCAGACACAGTCATGTGTTTTAGCAGCATTTCTGCCTCTATTCTCTTGGATTTGCAATGATCTATTAAGGTATTTAAATCATTTTCTTGTGTTCTATCAATAGGAATAACTTTTTGCCCCACTGTAGAAAAATGTAAATTAAGTTTATCAGCGGAAATATTTTTCATGGCAGTAGGGTGTGAACTAGAACGCTTTCTTTCTTTCTTTATTTGGTGTTTAACGTCGTTTTCAACCACGAAGGTTATATCGCGACGAGGGAAAGGGGGGAGATGGGATAGGGGAAAGGGGGGAGATGGGATAGAGCCACTTGTTAAGTGTTTCTTGTTCACAAAAGCACTAATCAAAAAATTGCTCCAGGGGCCTGCAACGTAGTACAATACATGACCCTACTGGGAGAATGCAAGCTTCCAGTACAAAGGACCAAACATTTCTTACATACTGCCTGACCAAAATCTTTACAAACATTGACCATACTCCATACAAGAACCACCAAACAAGGGTAAAAGGAGAAACATAATCCGTTAGTCGCCTCTTACGACATGCGGGGTGCAGAGAAATAAGGATGTGGAAAAGAAGACTTTTGGTAAGTGAAATAAAGGTGATGGATCCAGTCAGATAGAAATAAGACAACAAGAAAAGAATTGGAAATCTGCAGGGAATAGTAGGGAGAGTTTTCTTGGAAGGAAATATAGGTGAAAGGACTGGTAAGGCAGAAATAAGACAAAAGAAGAGAAGTAAAGGGGTGGGGTAGCTCTGTGGAAACACTCCCGCCGCGTGAAGGCGACCCCATGGGAGCAACTAGAACGCTTGTTTGTTAATAAATTAATGGCTTTCCAAATTGATTTTGAATCTTGTTTAGATGACACTTGTTCAGTGAAATAGTTGGGTTTTTTAGTTCTTTTTAGGGAACTTACATTATTTCTTTGCCGTTTATATCCTTCAAAATCACCCTTTGCTTTCAAATAATCCCTGTGGTTTGCAGCATCTTCTGTTTCTTGATCAAGCCACTTTGGTTTCTCAATATGTCTAACTCTGTGCGTAATTAATGGTGCATGTTTATCATAAATAGAAATAAAAATATTATACCAATGCTCCAACGCTTTATCAGGATTCTGAAAGCTATAGACTTCAGAAAGAGGACTGTGAATTAAATCAGAGAGAAAATCATTTTTATTAAAACGCGAGAAACGACGATAAGTTACAGTTTTATGTCCAGCTTTAGGGATTTTAATACCTTTCCTTGACCAGGTAAGACACACTGGATAATGATCACTGCAGGATAAAATAGGAACGCATGTTTCAATAATATTTTGTTTTTCTGACACATAAATATGATCAATAAGAGTTTTAGAAACAGCCATGACCCTAGTGGGTAACTGAACCATTTGTTGCAAATCAAAGCTATTAATTTTATCATTCCAATTTTTATGTGGCTTCAGTAAATCAATATTAAAATCTCCTAAGAGCAAGATTTCTTTTGAATCCAGTGTTGCAGAGTCCATCATAATAGTAAAGTTATCTGCCCAATTTACTCTTTCAGAAGGGTTTCTATAAATAAATCCTAACAGTAAGGGCGGAGATCTTTTTAATTCAACTTCAATCCATATTGATTCAACTCCATGAACCTCAAGATGAGGTAGTCGTTTATATGTAACTTCTTCTTCTTCTTCTTGGCATTCGCAGAGGTTACACGATCAGTCCATCACTGGTGATAAATGGTGTCGTTTTCTCCAACTCCTGTCGACTGCCATATAGTTTGGTCTGCAAGGGAGTTGGTGACGGCCACATTTCTTTTCGTTCCTCATCTAGTAAGGGACATCGCTGTAAGATGTGTTCCGCTGTTTGGTCTTCTTGACCGCAGGCACAGGTTGGTGATGGCGCCAGCTTGAACTTTCGGTTCATGTGAGCATTGAGCCTGTTGTGGCCAGTACGCAGCCTGATGAGGTTGACTTGCTGCTCTCTGGACATTGTGTGGTAGTCATCTCTGTTTGTCCTTGGCCTCATCAATGCCTTGATGATTGTCTTCTGCTCACTAAAGCTGACACTGTTTTCAGGTTGGTCTTCCACGGCTCCTTCTTTCGCCAGCTCATCTGCCCTTTCATTTCCTGGTATCCCACAGTGTGCTGGTATCCACTGGAGGACAACTCTTCTGGTTTGTCTGACCATCTGTAATGCTTTGGCCAGCTGTGTGAGTTTGTCGTTCTCCAGGGCCTGAAGGACTGAAAGGGCGTCCGAGAGGAAGACAACTTGGTAGGAAGGGTCTGCGGAGTCCTGAACCAAGGAGGCGGTCTGCATGAGAGCTTTTGCCTCTGCTTTATAGTTTGTGCAGTGTTTGCCAGTGGCAACGCTGGATGTAGCTGTATGTCCCCCAGGGAACCGGATCAGAATGCCAGCACCTCCATTGAGCACGGCGTTAGTTGCTGACCCATCGGTGTATACATGGATCCACGCCTCTTTTGGGTACTGTTCGTCGATCAGGGCTAAGGTGAACACTGGTGCAGATCTGGATGCCTGGTTTCTCTGTTGCCTTGGGGGTTTCCTCTTCTTCTTGAGTCAGAGGTAGAGTGTTCTGTGGGAGGACTTCCCTGTACTGTCGAGAAAGTCTCTTGCTCTCGTGTACAAAACTGCTCCGTTTGAGCCGGTTCTTGGTGAGGTTGCTCAGTCTGTGCTTCATGGGGTGGTCGGGTAGGCACTTGAGCTTCTCGGCCTGTACCATAGTCTTGGCTTCTCTTCTCTGACAGAGGGGTTGGATGGTGGTAAGCTTCTCCATTTCCTTGATGGGCGTGGATTTCATTGCACCAGTGATGAGTCGGAGGGCCTGGTTTTGCGCACGGTCGAGGGTCTGCAGGTTTGTCTTGGCTGAGGTTGACCACGCTGTGGAGCCGTACTCGAGGTGGGGTCTGATTGTTCCCTGGTATACTGTCTTCAGTATCTTCTCGTTCGCTCCCCAGGTGGTACCTGCCAGCTTCCTGAGTATGGCTAGCTTGCGCCGGGCCTTCGTCTCTGCCTGTGCAATGTGTGGTTTCCAGGTCTGCCGTCTATCAAAGGTGACACCAAGGTACGTCGCTTCTTCATCCTCTCTCAGAGGAGTTCCACCAAGCCTAATGGTTCCGGCTTTCTGCTTTGGCGACAGAGTGAATAGGGTGGTAGAGGATTTCTCCTTGTTGATGTCTTTCTGTATTTGGTGTTTAACGTCGTTTTCAACCACGAAGGTTATATCGCGACGGTCCTTGTTGATGGAGACGCACCAATCTTCTGCCCATGCGTTCAGCCTATCTGCCACTTGCTGCATTCTGTAGGTGGCAGTACTTGCGTGCTCCTCCTTGCACCAGATCACAAGGTCGTCTGCGTAGAGAGCAGCTTTGATCCCCTTGGGCATCTCAGACACCAGATCGTCGATGAAGAGAAGGAAGAGTGTGGGGGAGAGGACTCCGCCCTGAGGGACGCCATGACGAAGGTTTATATGTAACTGATTCACTTATGTAAACAGTAATGCCTGTTTCATTCGTCTTAACAGGATCATTACGAATAAGAGTATATCCTGGAACAATGATGTCAGAGTCTAACACATCATCTGATAGTCTGGATTCAGAAAAAACAAACATATGAAAACTTTTTCCAGAATTAAAAACTACATTTGAAACATCAGTCATTTTGTTATATAAATGATTAATATTCAGGAGTCCTATTCTTTCTTTCTTTATTTGGTGTTTAACGTCGTTTTCAACCACGAAGGTTATATCGCGACGGCAGGAGTCCTATGCGAAGCCCTTCCTTATTCGGCCAAGATGTTTTAGTTGAAGTCATGGTAATGTTTATAATTCCACAGCTTTTTTCTTTTCCTTTTTTTAAAATAATGACGAAAAGCAAGTAATGAAAAGTGACTACTTTTTCACAGACTATGCAAGCCTGTTGAAAAGTTGCTTGCAATTTGAAAAAAAGAATACAGGTGTATAATAACAATAATTGTCAGTAAGTACTGGTGTCACATGACTGATGTGAACCAGTTGATTGGCTAATGGCGATGCGCTAAAACTGTCAGCGCACTCTTGGAGTGCGCTAACTTTTCCACAGAGCGTATTCTTCCGCCCTTTGCCTAAGCGAGACTGTGCTCTCATCCTCAGAATTAATTAATGACATGTAGCTTATATTCTCCACAATACCAAATGACCATAAATTCCCTGCTTCTCAATTAAAGCAGAAGTGGGTTTTTTTCTGACAGATTGCATGTGCCTGTGCCAGTGCCAGTGATCTAAAAATAGAAGCCGCTGTGTTTCATCTAATGTTCGCCGACTTGCATAGATTCTTCTCATATGCCGTGTTAGTGGCATGTAGCTTATCATCCACATTACCAAATGATGAGTTACAGTACTCCCCGGTTAACGTCACTACCGTTTAAGGTCACACCTCTGATAACATCAATCAGGGTGTTGGTCCCGACCTGAAGCCTTCTTTGTATGACTAAGAAAACCTCGCTTACCGTGACCTCGGATATGGTCAAGAGTACAACAGAGCGTCGAGTGCCTGTATCACGAGTTGGTCACAAAACTAGCCTTGTAAAGGCAACCATTCTACATGCACCTCAATCAAACCTGTTCTAATCTGTTCAAAATAAGTTGATTTCAATATGCATGTCTTCTTGTGTTCAAATCTGTGTCTGTTGAGTTATATATATATCTGTGGATTAGTTCGAAAAAGTCGGTTGTCGGCGAAACGCGAAACGTGACACAATTCACACACTACACTTTGAAGCTGCATGTTCGCTTTACCAGAGACAATTTGAAACTGAATCAATCATATCATGTTATGAAAGACAAAACAGTTCAATGCAGGTTTACTGTCAGGACGAACGAATGACCGGCGATGTGTATAATTGCGTTCAAAGGACGGCTGCTTGCGCGTAACCGTCGCGTTAGTTTTTCGTACCGAGTTCGTCTTCATTTTAACAACGAGTTGGAAGTCTCGCGTATGTGGGAAACAGCATGATTTTAAAGCTTCTGTCGCTGCCTTCATTTCGGCATAGGACTTTAAGCGGTTTCTTGATTCCACTCTACATAGCAGTCCAAGGGAAAAATAATTGAAAACCGCGTAAATGTTATGTTACGCGCATGCAACAAAAAACGATCCCTCACTAGGACGTGAACGAGATTTTGCGTAAGCGGCGGCCATTTTGAATATTGTTTACAAAAGAGCTGGTCACATGCTGTTTTGGTCGAAGCATTGATGGATCATTGTGGCGAAAAAGCATGAGGTAAGTTTTGCTGTTTATGGTTACGTTCATGCAGTTTTGTCAGTGAAAGACATGAAATGCAAGTAAAGTGACCAAAATACATTATCATTTTTATGAACAACGGCATGAACGTGAAAACAGTGTTAGCAGGGGTTATCTTAGTCGCATTTGGAATTGTGGAAAATGTTTGTTGATTTGTTATGAGCACATGTTTGTGAGTGACCATGCTTACTTTTGGTGTTACTGTTTTTAATGTTACATGCGTGAATATGTTTGCTTTAGGAGAATGATTTTTACATGTTTTTTAGCGAGAAGACCAATTTTGGACGTAGTGTTGTGAGATCTCGAAGGATTAAAAAAAATTGTTACGACTTACCATTTTTTTACCATCTTGACGCGTGATTGTAACTTAACACGAAAGTACATATCGTTAACGTTACGTACAAGCAAGTGCTGCATTCATTTTAGATCGGGGAAATTTTAAAGGAAAACAAATATGCAATAATCTGAACATTTGCATTCTCGATGAATGTGGATGGCCCTGGTACGATCTTAAACCCAAGTTTGAATGTTCTGTTCGTACGTAACCTAACGCAATCACAGTGACACCATGCCCGTGTAAAGTTACATGCTAACTATCACCTTGTTGATGGAAACTGAATCTGCAAGTACCTGTCTGATTTTTCAAGATGATGCGTTTTGAATGGCGATCTTTAACTTCAGTTTGTGTTTTTGCCTGCACAAGGGATGTTTTAGTGATATATGTGTTTGTATGTAACTTTACTCCATACACTCATGTATTTTTCATCACACAAGTTTGGTATAGCAAAATCTATTGAATAGGAGCTTTCTAATACAAATGAATTGTTTGCTTCATGGTAACATTTGAATTATAATTGTGCATTATGTTACATGCAGTAAAAACGTGCATGCAAGTAACTTAACACGACAAATGCATGTTATGTACCTGCAGTCATACTGACATTTTCAAATGGCATTGCTAAGATGAACTCAGGATTTCATTGACTGGATCAATCCCACTTTGAAAGGTGACTGGATGGAAACAGTCAACAATTTTGCTTTTCAAACTGTTTAATGCTTCAAAATAGATTAAAGGTGTTTGCATGTAACATGACACCATAGGTTTTGTGTAAAGGTACTTTCAAACGTATCTTGAAGAATTTCACATTTTTGTGCACACTAATTGCACACTATAATGTTCAAAGAGTGGATCATTTAGTACAATCATTTTTTTTAAACATGTGTTTGAATGTCACATAACACAAACATAATCATAGACTAAGGGATTATTCGGTGTTAAGTTACATGTATGAGTAAAAATTGCCGTCAACATAGTTTATTATCTTTTCTTTCTTTTCTGTGGATGCTTTTTTTTTAAGGCTGCTTAACAACCAAGATATGGTTTAATGCAGGTCAACAAACAAACAAAAACCCACTTAATCTATTGCTTGAATGTAACTTTACTCGGTAAAAACAAAAATTCACAAAGAAGGTGAGTGTTTTCAGACTAAGAGTGAATAATTATGTATTAGGATGAGTTTTAACAGTATGTGTTTGAATCACAATGTAACATAACACACACATGATCAACAGCATTAGGAATGCTATTTCAGGACACAAAAAAGTTTGTTTCATCGGTCCAGCATTTAATTTTTTTTAAATTTTCTTCCTTCCCTGGACACTATCAACTGAGACAACATCCAGTGAAGTTTGCAGAACAGAGTGGTGTGGACTCAGCTGACAATACTGTGACCTGCATTTCCAGGGGTAAGAGTACAAGGACTTCAATACATTCAGGAAGAAATTGTGAGAATTGAGGCACTGGGGATTTATTTTTTTTGTTTGTTTCAGTACCGATGATACTAGTTTTTGTTTAAATGTACACGAATATATTAACATGCATGGTAATTTATGTTTAATTCAATCAAATTGATGATTTTCATGAGATTAGTTATGTGGAACTGGTACGCTTTGAATATCACCTCGGAATTTCTTGTTATTTTGTGTTGCAGATTCAAGCCCTCTTGGTGATGGTGCAGAAGTACATTTCCTGAAGAAACAGCGTGAAAGCAAACAGACTTCTATGTGTGGCCCTTTGTTCCCATGCACTAAGATTTCTGAAGCTGTACTGTTGTCATGTATTTGTTTAGCATGAGGTCAACCAGCCTAGATGCATTCCCTCCATAATAAAAAAAAAACAATAAAAAATAATACGAGTGGGTGGAACGCTGTTTTGTTAATATTTCAAAACTGTCATTGATTTTCATGTATGCAGAGGCTCTTCTATTCCATCTGTCAGTGCCACATCTGTGGTTAGAAGCTTCATGTTTGTTTTTGAGTTCATGTTGTGCTGTTGTCTAGTTACAATCTGAAAGATAGGAAAGGCTGGTTGGTAGCAAAGTTTGGTTGGTAGGACATTTTTGGTTGTTGCCCAATGTTTTGTCTAACATTTGCTGTTTTGTTTGAGTATTTCTCTTTTGATTACTAAGGTGTAGCTGAAGTAATAACAAAAGTTGAATGGATATGTTTGCCTTTCCCTTATTCGGGATATTTTGTTTGTTGCCTAAAACTGGCTCTGAATCCACTTAAATTCAATTATTTCACTGTTTTAAGCACTCAATAGGTCATTCAATATTAAGAGAATGTTTTCTTCAATTACTAGTACGATTTAAGTGATTAAGAGGCTGTATAACAATTATTTCACCTTCAAATAGCACTAGTTGGTGTAAAGTTACTTGCATACGTCTTTTCTTGTTATTTATTCTTTCCCTTTATCACTTGGACTCACATTTTTGGATGTGAAATATGTTTATATCTATGTATTTACTTGTAGAACATTTAATTCTGGATGGATTTCTTTTTCTGGTGAAAAATGGGTAAGAAAAAGGATAGGTCACAGTGTTATGTTACATGCATGTATTGCTAGGTTTTCTATTTTATACATTAAAACGAGTAAAACAATTGTTGGGATACTTTAACCTTAATTAATACTTTAACTGAAGTATTTCATACCTTGACAATGTAGGAGCCTTTAATACAGTACATTTACTTAGTCATTTTACCTTGAAATTAGGAATGCCTGATGTTGTAAATGCATGGTGCATTATAACATAATTCAGAAATTGGAAAAATGAACTTTTTCTTCTTACAATTAAATATAAAGATAAGGCTTAACATATTTGAAGACTTTTTGTTTGTTTATTTTACTTAAATATGTTACTTTTTTAACATTGTGAGTCAAATGTTCTGCTTTGTGTAAAGTTACGTACATGCAACAGTTACATGCAGTTTTCAATACTGTATCAGACTAGAACACTGTTGTTATGATTTAATCATTGAAAGTACACTTGTAGCAGGCTGTTAAAGTTAAATAAAGACCTGGAATTAAACTGGATTTGTTTTAAGTTGATGTTGATTGAAAGGGTCACGGTGTTACCGTTACATGCAAGCCAAATACATTTTCTTCAAATACTACTCAGTAAATAGCCCATTTGAAATTTCTTTTGGTAGGAAGTATCAAGATAACTATATGCTCCAATTTAAGTAAAAAAGATTGTTTTATGACAAAATTATATTTGTCATGCTCATGTCACAGAGACTGGACACTATTCTGTACTCTTGACCATATGGGAACACCTCTTTTTAGGTGACCCCCGTTCTGGTCTCTAAATGCAGAAGACCACCGCTTAAGATCAAGCGAAACTGAAACGGAAAAAAATCTCCCAATTTTGCGGCCTTGACCACAGGAGCTTGTATCCAACCACCGGTCGATAATTATTTACTCCTGCATGCTATTTATTTACTGCTGCATGCTTACCCTTACTACTACTATTTATTAGTAAATAAATAATAAGTAGTAGACTGTATGAATAAGGAGTAAATAAATGGAATAAGGAGTAAATAATTATTGACCGGTGGTTGGATACAAGCTCCTGTGGCCTTGACAGAGTTTTTTTTCTCTCCATAATGACGTCAAAAGAGAACTGACGCACAAATGTAAACGTCATCAGACCTCTACACACAGACCTCTACACACAGACCTCTACTATCTCCACACAGACCTCTACACACAGACCTCTACTATCTCCACACAGACCTCTACACACAGACCTCTACTATCTCCACACAGACCTCTACACACAGACCTCTACACACAGACCTCTACACACAGACCTCTACTATCTCCACACAGACCTCTACACACAGACCTCTACACACAGACCCTCTACACACAGACCTCTACACACAGACCTCTACTATCTCCACACAGACCTCTACACACAGACCCCTACACACAGACCTCTACACACAGACCTCTACACACAGACCTCTACACACAGACCTCTACACACAGACCCTCTACACACAGACCTCTACACACAGACAATTGTACAGACTGGTGTAGCTATCCTCTGTATTATCTGTGCCGCGTGGCAAAGACTCCATTGTTCACCACAATTCTTTCTTGTTCGCCCTCTTGACGCCGTCATTATCCCTAACACCGAGCTTGTTGTCTCAAGTCATTTCACCTTTTGCCTTTTTGTCTTACGATGCAGACGCCATTTGCCAAACCTCCACTTGAGTGCTGGGTGTTGGAAAGTCATTTCACCGGCTTGTCACGTTTTCTTTCTCACAAAACCAGAAGCACTGTCAGAGGAATAATCTTACTTCATCGTCCCAATGGAAACGGTCAACTCCGTTACAAGTATTAAGTTGTTGTTGTTGTGTTCCTTCTTCTATAACTACGGTGTATTTCACGACGTGTTGGTACAACTCTCCAACAGTTGGAAGGCAATGCGTTAATGAGTTGCTGAAATGTACCGGGGTTTTTTTGGTTTCATTACTGACCCGCTGAAATGGCTTGAAACACCGCCCTTTGTGGCTCCTGAGTATAGTGACAGCTCCACCGTTCAGCATGCCATAACGTTATTGTTATAGCCTCGAATATAGTCGAACATATGCAGAACTAGTTCCGTTTAATAAGCTGTTCTGATTTGTTGACGCGCCTGTTTAACGCGGGAATTTTTCTTTTGCGAATTTGATTTTCGGGCGTGTCTGTGTTGTAGGTGACACTGTATAGACACTACCTCGTGTCTGTGTTGTAGGTGACACTGTATAGACACTACCTCGTGTCTGTGTTGTAGGTGACACTGTATAGACACTACCTCGTGTCTGTGTTGTAGGTGACACTGTATAGACACTACCTCATGTCTGTGTTGTAGGTGACACTGTATAGACACTACCTCGTGTCTGTGTTGTAGGTGACACTGTATAGACACTACCTCGTGTCTGTGTTGTAGGTGACACTGTATAGACACTACCTCGTGTCTGTGTTGTAGGTGACACTGTATAGACACTACCTCATGTAAAATCAATCTGTCTACTGAACATGGTCGGGGAAT
>NC_090254.1:330000-367500 GCF_037325665.1 Littorina saxatilis | reverse complement strand
CAGCGCGCAGCGCTGAACCGATTTTGGTTCCACCTCAGCTACCCGGGCCCCCATACCGACACACCAAAGCCGCTACACCACATCACAACACCAAAGTTCTCGGTGGATCTTTTTCAAATTTGGACACCGTATTCAGCTACACCCCGGACACAATATCATCGATGAGATATTTCAACACGTGCTCTCAGCGCGCAGCGCTCAACCGATTTTGATTTTTGTGTTCATTTCACCATTATAAGTAACTCTTCCTTATCTTCTCCAGTGTTTTGCGTTTATCTTCCTTCCTTCGTGTGGCTTCAATCCATATTCCCGTTTGTAAGTTACTATTTTTAGAATGTCACTGCGCTGTCCACAACGCTTCCCTTGCACCCGTAAGTTGTTCTTACTGTCAAAGTGAAAAGGTCGAATCAATTTATAGCCACGCGAAAAATACACTCTCACCTATCTCTATATATTTATAGATATAGATATACATATATATATACGGCTTCTCTGTGTGTGTGTGTGTGTGTGTGTGTGTGTTTGTGTGTGTGTGTGGGCAAAAACCTGTGTATTGTAGAGTTCTGTTTGTGATGTGGTCTAGCGGCTTTTGTCTGTCTGTATGTTCTGGCATTTGAGAAGCCACAGCAGATAATATAGGGCTAAGAAATAAGCTCTAAAATTCTCAAACCCGTTTGACAGGACTTCGCCTTCAAAGGTGATTGTGGTGAACCGCCACGCTGTCTGTCTCTGTCTCGCGATTCACCCCGGCGAATTCACCATTCCCAGTAAC
Source organism: Littorina saxatilis (assembly GCF_037325665.1). NCBI lineage: Eukaryota > Metazoa > Mollusca > Gastropoda > Littorinimorpha > Littorinidae > Littorina > Littorina saxatilis. The sequence goes on along the minus strand of NC_090254.1, from coordinate 366,728 downwards.
TCTTCCTTATCTTCTCCAGTGTTTTGCGCCTTCGTGTGGCTTCAATCCATATTCCCGTTTGTAAGTTACTATTTTTAGAATGTCACTGCGCTGTCCAGAACGCTTCCCTTGCACCCGTAAGTTGTTCTTACTGTCAAAGTGAAAAGGTCGAATCAATTTATAGCCACGCGAAAAATACACTGTCACCTATCTCTATATATTTATAGATATAGATATACATATATATATACGGCTTCTCTGTGTGTGTGTGTGTGTGTGTGTGTTTGTGTGTGTGTGTGGGCAAAAACCTGTGGATTGTAGTTCTGTTTGTGATGGGGTCTAGCGGTTTTTGTCTGTCTGTATGTTCTGGCATTTGAGAAGCCACAGCAGATAATATAGGGCTAAGAATTAAGCTCTAAAATTCTCAATCCCGTTTGACAGGACTTCGCCTTCAAAGGTGATTGTGGTGAACCGCCACGCTGTCTGTCTCTGTCTCGCGATTCACCCCGGCGAAGCCGGGTATTCCTCTAGTATTCTCTCTATCTATATCTCTATATCTATCTATTTCTCTCTATATCTATATATCTCTCTATATCTATTTATCTCTCTATCTATATCTCTATATCTATCTATTTCTCTTTATCCCCGAGTACGCAAGTACAAGGGTCCAGCAGACTTTAATTGTCTGTGTGTCTGTGTGTGTGTCTCGACTTAACAGCTTATTGCTGGGAAACTACTGGGCGCAGTTCGTTCAAAAGTTGATACACTAACTTGAAAATAGGTCCGATTGATTGTATTAAAACTTCATAATGTTACCTGGGACCTAAATGCGAAATAAACCACAAAAAAAGACTTGGCGGCGGGGGGAATTCGCGGAGCCACAGCCAGCCAGGCAGTCTCATAGAACAGCCGAACGCGTCACACATTGACGAGAAATATAGCGTCATAAAAAGATTACGTCACGGTCAAAAGTCTTTGACGTCTTTTTCTCTCGCGCGGTGTGTGTGTGTGTGTGTGTGTGTGTGTGTGTGTGTGTGTGTGTGTGTGTGTGTGTGTGCGTGCGCGTGCATGAGTCTATACTCGTGTGTGTGTGTGTGTGTGTGTGTGTGTGTGTGTGTGTGTGTGTAAGAGAGAGAGAGATAGAGAGGAAGAGAGAGAGGGAGTGAGGGAGAGAGAGAGTGTGTGTGTGTGTGTGTGTGTGTGTGTGTGTGTGTGTGTGTGTGTGTGTGTGTGTGTGTGTGTGTGTGTGTGTGTGTGTGTGTGTGAATGTGTGTGTGTGCATTTTCACTGTGATCAAATTACAAATAAAAGAGAAAGGCCAGTCACCACGCACATCCTCGGCTCGCATGCAATGTATTTATATAGCAAAGGGAATGCCTGTAATTCACACAGATCAATCACTTGGTCTTAAACGTGCACAAGACAAAAACTTTCATACTGGGGGAGCGAGCCAATCTGAAGAGTACTCGGGTCCAGCGCGAGCGTTTTTTATATCTATATCTCTATATCTATATATCTCTATATCTTTATCTATTTCTATCTATATCTATCTATATCTCTATCTATCTATTTCTCTCTCTATACTATATATATATATATATATAGCCTACTGTCGGCTGTACAGTCGCACTGATAGAGTCAACCGATTTTTATAAGTAAATATAGCAGCTGACCTCAGTGTGACCCAGTCCAGGCCGAGTCTTACCTGTAGTTGATAAAATGCTTGCAGTGCACTGGATAAGCCACGACAGGTGAGTGTAGCTCAGATAAAGCCGTTATATATATATATATCGGTCACAGCAGCCCCACACAACAAACACCGCTTGTCCATACCGGGTCTGTGTTCTGCCATTCTTTACAGGAAGGAATCAGTCTGACCTTAGCTGATATAAGCACGGGGACCCCCCCCCCCCCCCCCCCCCCTGTCCATACCGGGTCTGTGTTCTGCCATTCTTTACAGGAAGGAATCAGTCTGACCTCAGCTGATATAAGCACAGGCACCCCCCCACACACACACACACACACACACACCCCGCGTTATGGCTGTCACTATCAAGGCATAGTGAGCAATCGTGTTGACTGTTCTGGTCGCCAAGGAGATGTTCTTTGGTTTAAACAAAATTTATTTGGGAAATACAGGGTGACACTATGACGTGAGTGGCATTCGGCTAGAACAACAGGGTGACACTATGACGTGAGTGGCATTCGGCTAGAACAACAGGGTGACACTATGACGTGAGTGGCATTCGGCTAGAACAACAGGGTGACACTATGACGTGAGTGGCACTCGGCTAGAACAACAGGGTGACACTATGACGTGAGTGGCATTCGGCTAGAACAACAGGGTGACACTATGACGTGAGTGGCATTCGGCTAGAACAACAGGGTGACACTATGACGTGAGTGGCATTCGGCTAGAACAACAGGGTGACACTATGACGTGAGTGGCATTCGGCTAGAACAACAGGGTGACACTATGACGTGAGTGGCACTCGGCTAGAACAACAGGGTGACACTATGACGTGAGTGGCATTCGGCTAGAACAACAGGGTGACACTATGACGTGAGTGGCATTCGGCTAGAACAACAGGGTGACACTATGACGTGAGTGGCATTCGGCTAGAACAACAGGGTGACACTATGACGTGAGTGGCACTCGGCTAGAACAACAGGGTGACACTATGACGTGAGTGGCACTCGGCTAGAACAACACACAGAAGAGCGCGTGTTCGCGGTTACAGCACAGACCCGCGATAAGAAACAAGTCGCGTAAGGCGAAATTACTACATTTAGTCAAGCTGTGGAACTCACAGAATGAAACTGAACGCACTGCATTTTTTCACAATGACCGTAGTCCGCCGCTAGTGCAAAAGGCAGTGAAAGTGACGAGCCTGTTCAGCGCGGTAGCGGTTGCGCTGTGCTGCATAGCACGCTTTACTGTACCTCTCTTCGTTTTAACTTTCTGAGCGTGTTTGTAATCCAAACATATCATATCTATATGTTTTTGGAATCAGGAACCGACAAGGAATAAGATGAAATTGTTTTTAAAACGATTTCGGAAATTTAATTTTGATCATAATTTTTATATTTTTAATTTTCAGAGCTTGTTTTTAATCCGAATATAACATATTTATATGTTTTTGGAATCAGACTGAGAGAGGGAGTGGGGGGGGGGGGGGGGGGGCTGATGAAAACAAAGAGAATCAGTGAGGCAGACGAAGCCGATGTCGCCGAAACACCTGTCTGTCACTCAACACGACTGCCACAGCTTCAAGCAGAATAACTACAAGCCAACAACTCGGACCAGTAGTAAGTACTATATTGTACACTTAGCTGTAGCATATTGCATTTCACAGAATAAATATAAATGATTTTATGACAAGGAAGACAACCACTGCAAATTGTCCGTCTTTGAGGAAAGCTGGCGGAACATCTATTGCATAGCTGTATGTGGCGGGAGCTAAGCATGGTAAAGGGGGACACTGTTGTATGTTGGTGAATTTGACCTGACTTAGGCAGGGTCCACAAAGCGAACCACGGGATGTGGCTAGCGTAACCACGGGGGGTTGTCGTGGCTAGCGTAACCACGGGGGGTTGTCTACCCCGTGGCAGGTTCTGGATCCTGCTCCCTCCAGACTAGATCTGAAGCCTGGGGCTGGTAGCAAAGCCCGGCAAAACTGACATGTGTTGCTCAGAATCACAATAGCCCGCTCAGAGAAAAGTCGCTCTGGATTGGTCAAAGCAACGGGCTCACAACGAGGCAAATCGCTTCACGAAGGTGACGAAGAAAGCACGATTGCTGCCAGATATGAAAAAAGTTGTACTTCTTAAACTAGTAGACGATTCGGTCAGTGAAATCGTCAGAGAGAACGTGGTTATGATGGGAAATTTAGCTGGGGAAAACCACGCCGAGAAGATCGCAACACGCTTCACGGCATCGCAGTGTAAACACCGCCGCCATCTTGGATTACGCAGCGCGCGGTGGGCGAGCATATACCAAAGCTGCTCGCCGAGTGCTTCGCGAGCGCTTTCCTGCACTGCTGCCCTAAGAAACGGCTTTCTGTCATTCGCACTGCTGGCGACCCGTGGCGAACCTCTCTGGGCAACTCGTCCCAGCAGCATGGGTGCCGTAAAGTAAGCACATGGTAATGGCAGAGACGTATGTCTCTGGTAATGGTTTCACACCCCGACCATGCTGACTCAGGGGTAAATGAAGGTTTGCAGCGGGAACTCAGACACGTTGTTGCCAGCTAACATGGGCCAGCTTTTGGAGGGATTCAATTTCATGATTAAGCAGCTTCCCCCCCCCCCCCCACCCCACCCCTAAGGAGGGGTTGAATTTCATGATAACCATGCTTATCTTCCGCCAATCCGTGCCCATATCATGCCAAACTTTTACCTATATATATCTTTTTATCAGTCTAGTAAAAATGAACGTGACTGATCATACTAAGCCTTGTGTGACCACAGACAGTTGGTTATTGTTAGGCTCAACTCGTCGGACACTACTCTGACATGACCACGGACAGTTGGTTATTGTTAGGCTCAACTCGTCGGACACTACTCTGACATGACCACGGACAGTTGGTTATTGTTAGGCTCAACTCGTCGGACACTACTCTGACATGACCACGGACAGTTGGTTATTGTTAGGCTCAACTCGTCGGACACTACTCTGACATGACCACGGACAGTTGGTTATTGTTAGGCTCAACTCGTCGGACACTACTCTGACATGACCACGGACAGTTGGTTATTGTTAGGCTCAACTCGTCGGACACTACTATACTCTGACATGACCACGGACAGTTGGTTATTGTTAGGCTCAACTCGTCGGACACTACTCTGACATGACCACGGACAGTTGGTTATTGTTAGGCTCAACTCGTCGATCGGACACTACTCTGACAACAGTAGTGCGTTGATAATTATCCGTCTTTAGAACGTTGACAGTTGATGACAGGGTGTCAGGGTGTCAGGGTGACAGGGTGTCACAGAGCACACGCTGGGAACATAATGACGTCACAGAGCACACGCTGGGAACATAATGACGTCACAGAGCACACGCTGGGAACATAATGACGTCACAGAGCACACGCTGGGAACATAATGACGTCACAGAGCACACGCTGGGAACATAATGACGTCACAGAGCACACGCTGGGAACATAACTGACGCCGCTTGACTTGTAGAGTAAACGCTTTCAAACACACTGTAACTTGAGTGAGTGTAACTTGATGGTTGTCAAGAATATGTGCTGTGTAGGCCTACTGGGTTTGTTTGGCCCGAGGTACCAGCACTGTCCTTAGCTTTCTGTCAGGAGACAGCGACTGACGGTGATGGTGTGAGGTGCCAGCACTGTCCCTTAGCTTTCTGTCAGGAGACAGCGACTGACGGTGATGGTGTGAGGTGAAGTTTTTAACGTTAACCCCCCACTCATCCCACCCTTCAGTTCAAACAACACAACAGTTGTAGCCTTCAGGGGTTTACTGTTACTGTGTAACGCTGACAACCAGAAAGCCAGAGAAACCCAAGTGTAGTAAGTGCCTCCCCCTCTAGCCCCCATTGCTTCCCCCCTCTCCACAGCACACAGCGAGTAGTGAAAACCACAACAACCCGGACACACCGCCACTCTCTCCCTTACCTGTTGCACGTCTCACAGTGGTCAGTCTCACTTGTGTTGACCCACAGGTAGACCGCAGGTAGACAGACAGGTAGTATCCATGACACAACTCCAGGAAAGAGCAACACCACCTATTTCCGTGATAGATCCGTAATGCACTGTCTCTGCACCTTGCCCGCTCTCACAACACGCCGTGCTCTCACCACACCTGGCCGACTTTTGGCGTTCACTCGCCTGGCCCTCTCTCGCTCTCTCTCGCTCTCTCTGCCTGGCCCTCTCTCGCTCTCTCTGCCTGGCCCTCTCTCGCTCTCTCTCGCTCTCTCTGCCTGGCAGGTACAGGACTCAGGTAAGGCGGGCCGCACTACGTTACACCGCTATACCTTCAGTGGCCGTGGCGCTGTACAGGGAGGCGAGGCTAGGCAGGTAGGCACACGACCCCCCCCCCCCCCCTCCCCACAGACTGTACATACCGCGCCTCGTGCCTTGAGGAGATGACGGATGGGCGGCCAGGCAGTGTTGTTCTGGTGGCGGCGCTGTGGCTTTGTTTTGTTTGGATGTAATGAAGTCATCAGCGAGAGTCAGAGCCTTTTAGTTGGCTCGTGTTTTGCAAGTATATGATAGTCCAGTGAACTTCACTTCATGACATTACTGCCTTTTGGCTGACTGAAGTAGTGGTAGTGCCAGGTATTTGTGGAAGCGTTGCGGTTCAGGATGTGTGTGTGGGGTGTGTGTGTGTGCTTGTGTGTATGTGTGTTGGGGGAAGTGTGTGAGTGTGTGTGTGTCAGTGTATGTGTGTGTGTCAGTGTGAGTGTGTGTGTGTGTGTGTCAGTGTGTGTGTGTGTGTCTCTCTCTGTCTGTCTCAGTGTCTGTCTGTCTGCGAATGTTTGTGTGTTTGACTGTCTGTCTATATATAGCTGTTTATCTGCGCGGGCCTGTGTGTATAGTGGTAACAATATGTGCAGCCGGCTTGTCCATGTTTTTTTTCTTTCTTCTGTTCCTCCAAACCTTACCAGTTTATAACAAGGCCTTTTTCTTTTATAAACTGCACTGAAAATGTGTAATTATCGACCAGGAGCATGAGCTGGGGTTCTGCTGCAGTGGACCATTCAGCCATTACCTCACATAGCGGTCGTGGCCACAAATTGAATCACGACACAGTTTCAGTGAGAACGAGGGAACGTGCTGCTCGATCTGACCATAGATATCCCTTGACCCACTGATTGAATCACGACACAGTTTCAGTGAGAACGAGGGAACGTGCTGCTCGATCTGACCATAGATATCCCTTGACCCACTGATTGCCTTCCTGCACAGCACGTCTCGTTACGCGCATGGCAAAAGTTACATCAAGTTACGTCAAGTTACGTCAAGTTACGGAAATTGCAAGCTAGAGGGGTGTGCGCATGTGGTCCTGGCAGTAGAGTGAATTATCCGTTGCTTGATTTTACAGCCAATCAGCCGTTAGACAAATTCCGTCAGCCATGATGTTGGAGGCAGCTTGCACAATCCGTCACGGCACTGACTCGAGTCAACCAGCACTGACTCGGGTCACCCAGCCTTGACTCGGATCAACCAGCACTGACTCGGGTCAAACAGCACTGACTCGGGTCAACCAGCACGAGGAATGCGAACACTGTTGATAGAATTCGCTTGGTTTGAATATTATGAAGAATTTTAGGAATATGGTCTGCCATTTGACAATGCAGTCTCTACAAGCACATTGCTAAGTGTTACAGAGTCCCTTTGGTGCACACTAACATTTTAGATTCCACAGCTTAACGTGAAAATAAACACTATTTCAACCACCTGTATGTAAACAATGTACAGTACATAAAGATGCGCAAGACAAAACATCCACGACACCTCCCCTGCACTCTACGTGACGGGTGGTTGACCGGCGAGATGCACAACACGACACATCCCCTGTACACTACGCGATGAGTGGTTGACCGGCGAGATGCACAACATTAACACGACACCTCCCCTGCACTCTACGTGACGGGTGGTTGACCGGCGAGATGCACAACACGACACCTCCCCTGTACTCTACGTGACGATCGAATGGTTGACCTGCGAAATGCACAACACGACACCTCGCCTGTACTCTACGTGACGAGTGGTTGACCGGCGAGATGCACAACACGACACCTCGCCTGTACTCTACGTGACGAGTGGTTGACCGGCGAGATGCACAACACGACACCTCCCCTGTACTCTACGCGACGAGTGGTTGACCGGCGAGATGAACAACACGACACCTCCCCAGTACTCTACGTGACGAGTGGTTGACCGGCGAGATGCACAACACGACACATCCCCTGTACACTACGCGACGAGTGGTTGACCGGCGAGATGCACAACACGACACCTCCCCTGTACTCTACGTGACGAGTGGTTGACCGGCGAGATGCACAACACGACACCTCGCCTGTATTCTACATGACGATCGAGTGGTTGACCGGCGAGATGCACAACACGACACCTCCCCTGTACTCTAAGTGACGAGTGATTGACCTTCGAGATGCACAACACGACACCTCCCCTGTACTCTACGTGACGAGTGGTTGACCGGCGAGATGCACAACACGACACCTCCCCTGTACTCTACGTGACGAGTGGTTGACCGGCCGCGAGATGCACAACACGACACCTCCCCTGTACTCTACGTGACGATCGAGTGGTTGACCGGCCGCGAGATGCACAACACGACACCTCCCCTGTACTCTACGTGACGGGTGGTTGACCGGCCGCGAGATGCACAACACGACACCTCCCCTGTACTCTACGTGACGAGTGGTTGACCGGCGAGATGCACAACACGACACCTCCCCTGTACTCTACGTGACGAGTGGTTGACCGGCGAGATGCACAACACCACACCTCCCCTGTACTCTAAGTGACGAGTGATTGACCTTCGAGATGCACAACACGACACCTCCCCTGTACTCTACGTGACGAGCGGTTGACCGGCCGCGAGATGCACAACACGACACCTCCCCTGCACTCTACGTGACGATCGAGTGGTTGACCGGCGAGATGCACAACACGACACCTCCCCTGCACTCTACGTGACGATCGAGTGGTTGACCGGCGAGATGCACAACACGACACCTCCCCTGTACTCTACGTGACGAGCGGTTGACCGGCCGCGAGATGCACAACACGACACCTCCCCTGTACTCTACATGACGATCGAGTGGTTGACCGGCGAGATGCACAACACGACACCTCCCCTGTACTCTACGTGACGATCGAGTGGTTGACCGGCGAGATGCACAACACGACACCTCCCCTGTACTCTACGTGACGAGTGGTTGACCGGCGAGATGCACAACACGACACCTTCCCTGCACTCTACGTGACGAGTGGTTGACCGGCGAGATGTACAACACGACACCTCGCCTGCACTCTACGTGACGATCGAGTGGTTGACCGGCGAGATACACAACACGACACCTCGCCTGCACTCTACGTCAGTGACGAGTGGTTGACCGGCGAGATGCACAACACGACACCTCGCCTGCACTCTACGTGACGAGTGGTTGACTCGCGAGATGCACAACACGACACAATTGACTCAACACGTACCGGTAGAGTCAGAGCTGGCTAGGTGAAGGAAAGTCAGCGGACAGAGAGCGGCGCTGGCCGAGTTTCTCCACCTGACAACAGGCCATTAACATTCATGACCGGCTCTCCTTGAGTCCTCCGTCTCTCTCTCTCTCTCTCTCTCTCTCTCTCTCTCTCTCTCTCTCTCTCTCTCTCTCTCTCTCTCTCTCTCTCTCTCTCTCTCTCTTTATCTCTCTTTCCTTCTCTCTCTCTCTCTTTCTCTTTATCTCTCTCTCTTTTTGCTCTGGCTGTCTTTCTGTCTCTGTCTGCCTTTCTGTGTGTCTGTCTCTCTATCTCTATCTCACTGTCGCTCTTTTTATCTGCCTGCCAGTCTGCTAGCCTGGCTGGCTGGGTGGCTTTCTGTCTGTGTCTGTCTGTCTGTCTGTCTGTCTGTCTGTCTCTCTCTATCTCTATATCACTGTCGCTCTTTTTATCTGCCTGCCTGTCTGCTAGCCTGGCTGGCTGGGTGTCTTTCTGTCTGTCTCTGTCTGTCTGTCTCTGTCTGTCTCTGTCTGCCTTTCTGTCTCTCTCTCTATCTCTATATCACTGTCGCTCTTTTTATCTGCCTGCCTGTCTGCTAGCCTGGCTGGCTGGGTGTCTTTCTGTCTGTGTCTGTCTGTGTCTGTCTGTGTCTGTCTGTGTCTGTCTGTGTCTGTCTGTGTCTGTCTGTGTCTGCCTTTCTGTCTGCCTTTCTGTCTCTCTCTCTATCTCTATATCACTGTCGCTCTTTTTATCTGCCTGCCTGTCTGCTAGCCTGGCTGGCTGGGTGTCTTTCTGTCTGTGTCTGTCTGTCTGTCTGTCTGTCTGTGTCTGTGTCTGTGTCTGTGTCTGTCTGTCTGTCTGTGTCTCTCTTTCTTTCTCTCTCTCTATCTCTATATCACTGTCGCTCTTTTTATCTGCCTGCCTGTCTGCTAGCTTGGCTGGCTGGGTGTCTTTCTGTCTGTGTCTGTGTCTGTCTCTGTCTGTCTGTGTCTGTCTGTGTCTGTCTGTCTGTCTGTCTCTCTCTCTCTATCTCTATCTCACTGTCGCTCTTTTTATCTGCCTGCCTGTCTGCTAGCCTGGCTGGCTGGGTGTCTTTCTGTCTGTGTCTGTCTGTCTGTCTGTGTCTGTCTGTCTGTGTCTTTCTGTCTGTGTCTGTGTCTGTCTGTGTCTGTCTGTCACTGTCACTCTGAAAAAACAAAACAGGCTTTCATACGCAATACATCTTTTACCAATGCATGGATCGAGTGCCCTACCACACATTTTGTATTTGTGTTTTCAGGTATGACGTTCTCCAGTGTGGTCCTGTTGAAAAGCTCATTAAGAAGAGGAGTTGTGCTGAACAAACCCCTGTCTACTATGTCACCATCGAGGAAACTTTCGACGTCATCAAGCGCGCTCTTATATCTCGACGGGCCATGGTGGGCGTGATCGAATGATCAAAGAAACACAAAGGAAATATGCAAACATTAGTACCAAATCGCTCGAGCTTTTCAAGTCACCATGCGAGGAATGTCAGAAAAAGAGAAAGAGACCCATGACAAAAGGTGTAGTTGTGCGTCCAATCATCAGCAAGGAATTTGCATCACGAGGACAAGTTGATCTTGTTGACATGCAGTCCATGCCAAGCAACGGTTACAAATGGATCATGGTGTATCAAGACCATCTCACCAAGTTCTGCGTCATCCGGCCTTTTAGGAGCAAACGCGCTGTGGAGGTTGCAGCCCAGCTGCTTGACATCTTTCTCGTGATCGGTGCTCCTGCAATTCTCCAAAGCGATAACGGCACTGAGTTCACAGCCAACATTGGTATTAGTCTCCGTGCAATGAAGTGTGTGGGTGTATTTGCTTGTTTGCGTGTGCGTATGTGAGTGGCTGTGTGTGTGTGTGTGTGTGTGTGTGTGTGTGTGTGTGTCACAGATTAGGAATTCCGATACAGAGCGAATGCAAGCACCTGTACCTAGACTAACTTACTGTGACGTCTTTATTATGACGACATGCTTTCGACGCCATTGTTTTGACGTAAAGCAGACAGAAGCTGCGTCACAACAACAAGATCGTTTTTACCTTGGAAAGCAGCGAGGTTGTGTCGTCTGTCTGCTGTGTTTTATGTATCGTGACTGTATTTTTACGAACCAGTATGCACATGCCATCTTGCTCGGACCTTCATACGTAGTTGTATGAGTATCAAGATATAATTCGCAGCCTGATCGACAGGGAAACGCTAATGGGTCTGAGAGAACGAATGGAAGACGGTTGGCATGCATGCGAACGTGCGTGAAAGAATTTTGACTGTCTATTATTCATAAAGAAATATTCGGAAATAAGCTGCTTGTCAAATCATAAATTAAAAATGTTTAATTGATTAATATTGGACGAACATTGTGAACGAACAGACGGCACTGGACATACGTAACCTGACCGTAGAATTACTCTGTTGAACAGAGGATTAGCAAATCTGTATATGGTTTTTTTCAGACGTTTCGGGGAAGTTTCGAGGAAGCTTCGTAGCAGTTTCGGAGAAGTTTCGTAGCAGTTTCGGAGAAGTTTCATAGCAGCGTCGTAGCAGTTTCAGGAAAGTTCGGGAAAGCTTCGGGAACAGTTCCAGGGAAGTTACGGAAAAGTTTTTCGTGGTAACGCCATGGACTTCATTGTGAATCGTCCACGCTCTGAGTCTGCTATGGAATCATTCCATACCTGTATTTCTCCAGTGTTCTAGTTCTACCTGGAACGACTTCACGTCCCTAGTTTTCGTGTTATAAACTATCACTGGGTAACCTGAAAACCGACTACACGACCGAAGTGAATCGAGGACTTGCAGCAAGTAAACAGCACACTGAATCATTCCATCATTGTAGTTCTCCGGTGTTCTACCTAGAACGATTTCACGTTCCTAGTTTCCGTGTTAACTATCACTGGGTAACCTGAGGACCGACTACACGACGGAAGTGATTCCAGGACATTGCTGAACGATCCTAACCTTAAATAGACTGTGTTGTCCAAACGGAACTTTAAAGCTAAGTATCACTATTTTGTGTGTGTATATATATGTGTAATAGTCCAGAGTAATGTCTGTCTGTTCGTATTATTTGTAATTAAAGTTATTGTAAAATTAAAGGTAAAGTGGTGTCCATTTTTTTTGTTGAAAAAAATAATGTGTTAAGAGAGTGCATGGTGAGATGTAAATATCTCATGTGACCCTGACACGCGATAAATGGGGGCTCGTCCGAGGATTTATAAAGGTCACTAGATCAAGGCCACGTAACTGTCAAGGTCACATAAACTTTCATTAGTTGTAAGACCCCCAGGTTACTTTAACCTTGACCTAACTTTCATTTTTAAATATCGCAACACCACTTTACGTTTGATTCTATTACGTCCAATAGGATGACTGACGAGTGCGTGAGTGAGGAGTTCTGAGAGACCAAAGTGGGCGGTTGGCGGGGTAACTCAGAACATCTTTGTTGGGTGGATATTAGACCAATTAGTGTTTGCCTGATTTGGTCCAGTTCCTAAATTATTTAGAGTCACGAGAAGTCGTGATTTGTAACTGACCACCCTAACTCACGATCATATCATCATCATCATATATACGTAATTGCTGTAACTTGTGTCGTATCACTGTAATCACGTTCTCAAACCCCGCAGTTTTCCAAGGTAATCTATCTAGCGGATAGCCGCATATGTTCTATAACTACGGATGTTCTGTCAGACTTTTCAAGAGTTAATTTATAATTAGTAGGCACTCCAGGTTGAAATACATTTTTCTTCTAACAGTAGCGTAGATGTACGTTCAGCCTAGTAATTATAAGTTCGTGTAGCAGTACACGAAGGTAAGAGTCTTGAACATAAGTCCATGCAGTAACACATGACATACCGTTCACGTAGAGCATAACATTCTAGTGTAGAAGTACACAAAGTCGCTAATTAATTCTAGTGCATGAACCTACAAGTTGTCGCTAGATATTAGTGTAAAAGTATGCAAAGTAACTACGGAAGAAAGTTACTACAGGCATCGTATACATGAGTGCAGGAGTAGCACAGTGACTGAATGATGGTTACGTCATACCGTTGGGAGAGGCCGTAATCATACATTGTCAAACAAGAAGAGTATTCCTCGTCTGAGTGATCAGACAAAATATACCGGTAGTAACGTCGCGCGGACCGATCAGCGTTGATACGCGCGCGAAAGTTTATCGGACGTCTTAGCGCATAAGACGAGTTACTAACCGGAGCGCGAGTTGCGCGGGAGTTCGGTAATTGCGTATTTAGTAGATTGATAAAATTCGCAACTATGCCGAAGTCGAAGAAGAAGACGTCAGGTGATAGCAGTCGAAGCAACCATAACGTCGAGGATGACGAGGGTTTCGAATCACCATTGCTTGTTTTCAAGCAAGACGGACTTCTGATGGGTTTATCAGGTAAGGGCTTGATAGACTACATCGAAGGCAGGAGGAAAGAAGCCGCAGAAGAGAAGAAGAGGAGAGAAGAACAAGACTTCATCCTCAGGAAGATGCAGTTGAGCGCCGACCTAGGTATGCTTGACTACAACGAAAATGCTCACCATTCAGCGTCGAATGGAAGCACCAACAGTAGTCGGGACAAACCAAAAATGAAATTGCCATTTTTGGACGACAAGGACGACGTCGAAGCCTATTTTCGCCAGTTTGAAAGAGCTGCGAAAATTTCCGGCTGGTCGGAAGATGAGTGGGCAGCTAGGCTTGGTTGTCTACTAAAAGGGAAAGCGCGAGAAGCATACACTCAACTTCCGGACGAGGAAGCAGAAGAGTATGACTACGTCAAAACTGCGATTTTGCGTAGGTTCCAGCTGACAGCAGAAGCCTACCGCAGGAAGTTCCGAGGAGCAAAGAAGGAACCGAGCGAGAAAAGCAAGGAATACCTCACTCGGTTAGACCTGTTCGTCACACGATGGGTGGAACTATCGAAACGGGAAGGTAGGACCACGGATATGCGAGAACTTGTTCTACTCGAAAAGTTCTTGGAGGGGTTACCAGCGGATCAAGCGCGATTTGTCCGCGAGAGGGACCCAGTCAACACAGCTGATGCTGTGAAGAGCGCCAGTTTGTTTGAAGAAGCCAGAGAGAGTGAAGGACGCAGGAGTCAGGGAGGCCCCAGTTTCAATCGAGGACCTAGAGAGGACCACCCACAAGTACAAAGTAACCATTCCGATCGTAACCATGCCAACAGAAGCAAAGATAAGCAACACTTTCCACCGAGGAGACCCACACCACCACCACATGGAGGAGCGACCCGCGGTTGTTTCTTGTGCGGTGGATCTCATCTCGCGAGGAACTGTACAAAGAATAACAGAGCAAGTCAAGAAGCTACAAGTGTTATCTTATCTGTAGCAGTCGAAGGGAAACCTAGCCCTCTTTGCCAGAGTTGCCGGCATTTGGATTTCAATCCTCAGTGTCAGGTTAAAGTAAACGGACAAGAGGCGAAGGCAATACGCGACACAGGAGCGTCGACCATCATTGTCGACCGGCGTTTAGTACCGTCAGACAGTTACACGGGGGAGGTCAGAACCGTCACTCTAGCTCAAGAAACTGCGACTAGCAGTATGCCTATGGCCAGAGTACACATGGAGACACCATTCTTTCAAGGCGACACAGAGGTGATCGCGATGGTAAATCCTGTACACTCAGTACTAATAGGTAACACACGGAAAAACGGTGAGGGAAAGGAAGAGAAAGTACCGCTATTTCCGGTAATCGAGACCTGTTCACCGGTACAGACCCGAGCACAGGAAGCCGCCGAGAAGAAGGCACCTACGCAGCCTGAACCTCGAGTGAAGATCATCGATATCAAACCGGAAGAATTGAAGCGCGAACAACAAACTGACCCGTCGTTAGACAAAGCTAGAGAAATAGCAGACAAGAAAGGCGACAAGGACACTCTATACACATGGAGCAAGGGCATCTTGTATCGTACATACAAGGGCGACCAAAAGAGTTTCAAACAGGTAGTAGTACCTCAGCGATTCAGGAACGAAGTCCTGAAGTTAGGGCATGATAGTCCTATGGCCGGCCATTTAGGAGGGAAGAAAACTCGAGACAGGATTTGGCGAGATTTCTATTGGCCGGGAATTTGCGGCGACGTTCGCCGCTACTGCGCGTCGTGCGACGCATGTCAGCGAAGTACTCCGAAAGGGGCGACACGGAAAGTGCCGTTGCAAGCGATGCCTCTCGCTAGCACTCCTTTCGAGAAAGTAGGGGTAGACATCGTCGGACCCATCTTACCTGCATCCGAGAAGGGTAACAGGTACATTCTTACCTTAGTGGATTACGCCACTAGGTATGCTGAGGCAACCGCTCTGAAAAACATCAGAGCGGAGACAGTAGCAGAAGCTCTCGTAGAGATGTTCACACGGTACGGAGTACCGAAAGAGATCGTCACCGATCAAGGAACACAGTTCACGGGAGAAATCATGCAACAGCTAACAAGACTGTTAGCTATGAAAAGCTTGCGCACTAGTCCGTATCACCCTCAAACCAACGGTCTCTGTGAGAAATTCAATTCGACATTGAAGAATACTTTGAAGAGAATGTGCCAGGAACAACCCAAGCTCTGGGATCGGTTCATTCCTGCACTACTTTTCGCCTACAGAGAAGTGCCGCAAGAGAGTCTCCAGTTCTCACCATTCGAGCTTTTGTATGGGCGAGAAGTCAGAGGACCCATGCAGATCCTTCGACAGATCTGGACAGACGACGACGTGGAAGAGGAAGTGAGATCCACGGCTGAGTACATCGTGGATCTATCCAACAGAATCGAGCAAACTTGCTCAATAGCCAGAGAAAACCTCAGTAAGGCTTCCAAAAGATACGCGCGCGTGTACAACAAGAAAACGCGCCTGAGAACCTTCCATCAAGGAGACAAAGTATTGTTGTTGTTGCCAGAGAAACACAACAAGCTCCAGTTGACGTGGAAAGGTCCGTTCGTCATCAACGAGAAAACCAGTGACTGCAATTACAAGGTAAATGTTGGGAAGAAAGTGAAAATATATCACGCCAACCTACTCAAAGCGTACCTGGAGAGAGAAGAAGTGAAAGACGAAGTTGCTGTCGTCATGGAGAACACAGGACCAGATATGGAACCGTACATCACGGACCATATACCTCTACTCCCTCTCCAAGCTACAGAGTCATACAAAGATGTCAAGGTCAATCCCGACCTCGACTCTACCAAAGTCTCTCAACTGACTGAGCTGGCTAAGCGTCATCAGAAATGTCTGACTGATTTACCAGGGATGACGCAATTACAAGAATGTGAGTTGAAACTCACAACACAAAAACCTGTGTACGTCAAACCGTATCCTTTGCCACACTCTCAAGTGGAGACTGTGAAGGAAGAAGTACGGAAGATGTTAAAGATGGGAGTGATCGAACCGAGCGTTTCACCCTACAATGCTCCAGTGGTCCTGACAAAGAAGAAGGACGATTCGATCCGTTTCTGCATCGATTTCCGTCGTCTAAACCAGGTGACCGAATTCGACTCAGAGAAGCTACCTGACATCGACTACCTTTTCAGCAAGCTGAGTAAGGCAAGGTACTTTTCTAAGGTCGACCTTTCAAAAGGGTATTGGCAATTGCGCATGCGTGAGCAAGATAAGCCAAAGACTACGTTCAACACTCCACTCGGATCATTCCAGTGGGTCACCATGCCTTTTGGGCTGAAGAACGCGGGAGCTACCTTTACTCGCATGATGAGGAAGTTAGTCGCCGAGATTGACCGGGACGACGTCGACAACTTCATGGACGATATTTTGATCGCCACAGAAGATTGGGAACAGCACCTACAAGCGATAGAGGCCGTTTTCACCAAACTGGAGAAGGCTGGTTTGACAGCCAAACCGTCCAAGTGTTTCCTAGGGTTTGAACAACTGGAATACTTGGGACACCGAGTGGGGCATGGTTCAATCCAGCCAGAAGAAGACAAGGTGACGAAGTTAGCCAACGCAGAACCTCCCAAGACGAAGAAGGAACTTCGTGCATTCCTGGGACTCGCTGGTTACTACCGCAAATTCGTACCGAATTTTGCGGGGATCGGCACACCTTTGACAGATGCCACAAAGAAAGGGCATCCAGATAAGCTCGTCTGGACACAAGAGATGCAGTCAGCTTTTCAATCACTCAAGGACGTACTGACTAGCAAACCAGTGATGTTGTTGCCTGACAACGACAAACCGTTCGTATTACGAACAGACGCATCAGACTATGCCATAGGTGCCGTCTTGATGCAAGACAACGGGAAAGGTCTACAACCTGTAGCATACGCCAGCAGGAAGCTGAACAAAGCTGAGCGGAATTATGCTACCATCGAAAAAGAATGCCTAGCAGCAGTGTGGGCAGTGAAGAAGTACGAACCGTATTTGTACGCAGTACACTTCACTTTGGAAACTGACCATCAACCTCTCCAGTACCTACGGAAGTCCAAGACAGAAAATGGAAGATTGATGCGTTGGGCGATCCAACTACAGCAGTATTCATTCACAGTGAAGGTGATCAAAGGAGTAGACAATGTAGGCGCAGACTACATGAGTCGTTCAATCTGTGTAAATATGGATTAAAACAAAGTTTCATCCTCAAAAGGGGGGGCCTATGTCACAGATTAGGAATTCCGATACAGAGCGAATGCAAGCACCTGTACCTAGACTAACTTACTGTGACGTCTTTATTATGACGACATGCTTTCGACGCCATTGTTTTGACGTAAAGCAGACAGAAGCTGCGTCACAACAACAAGATCGTTTTTACCTTGGAAAGCAGCGAGGTTGTGTCGTCTGTCTGCTGTGTTTTATGTATCGTGACTGTATTTTTACGAACCAGTATGCACATGCCATCTTGTTCGGACCTTCATACGTAGTTGTGTGAGTATCAAGATATAATTCGCAGCCTGATCGACAGGGAAACGCTAATGGGTCTGAGAGAACGAATGGAAGACGGTTGGCATGCATGCGAACGTGCGTGAAAGAATTTTGACTGTCTATTATTCATAAAGAAATGTTCGGAAATAAGCTGCTTGTCAAATCATAAATTAAAAATGTTTAATTGATTAATATTGGACGAACATTGTGAACGAACAGACGGCACTGGACATACGTAACCTGACCGTAGAATTACTCTGTTGAACAGAGGATTAGCAAATCTGTATATGGTTTTTTTCAGACGTTTCGGGGAAGTTTCGAGGAAGCTTCGTAGCAGTTTCGGAGAAGTTTCGTAGCAGTTTCGGAGAAGTTTCATAGCAGCGTCGTAGCAGTTTCAGGAAAGTTCGGGAAAGCTTCGGGAACAGTTCCAGGGAAGTTACGGAAAAGTTTTTCGTGGTAACGCCATGGACTTCATTGTGAATCGTCCACGCTCTGAGTCTGCTATGGAATCATTCCATACCTGTATTTCTCCAGTGTTCTAGTTCTACCTGGAACGACTTCACGTCCCTAGTTTTCGTGTTATAAACTATCACTGGGTAACCTGAAAACCGACTACACGACCGAAGTGAATCGAGGACTTGCAGCAAGTAAACAGCACACTGAATCATTCCATCATTGTAGTTCTCCGGTGTTCTACCTAGAACGATTTCACGTTCCTAGTTTCCGTGTTAACTATCACTGGGTAACCTGAGGACCGACTACACGACGGAAGTGATTCCAGGACATTGCTGAACGATCCTAACCTTAAATAGACTGTGTTGTCCAAACGGAACTTTAAAGCTAAGTATCACTATTTTGTGTGTAAATATATATGTGTAATAGTCCAGAGTAATGTCTGTCTGTTCGTATTATTTGTAATTAAAGTTATTGTAAAAATTAAAGGTAAAGTGGTGTCCATTTTTTTTGTTGAAAAAAATAATGTGTTAAGAGAGTGCATGGTGAGATGTAAATATCCCATGTGACCCTGACACGCGATAGTGTGTTTGTGTTTATGTGTGTTTGTGTATGTTAATGTGTGTGAGTGAGTGCGCGCGTATGCATGTGTGTGTGTGTGTGTGTGTGTCAGTGTGTGTTTACGCGTGCGTGTGTGCGGAAGGGCGAGAGGGGACAAGAAAGAGGGGGGGGGCGGGAGAGAGGGAGAGGGGGGCGAGAGAGAGAGATAGACAGAGAGGAGAAAGAGAGAGAAAGGGGGGGACAAACAGACGGACAGAGAGAGAGAGAGAGCAAGAGAGAGAGAGAGAGCAAGAGAGAGAGAGAGAATTGAATTGAATTGAACTTTATTTAACAAAGATTAAGATTTAAGGCTACGCCTTTTCTTACAATCTGTCCTTGGGACGCATAGACACACAATTATATAATTAAAAAATTAAAAATTAAAAAGTTAAAAAGTTAACCAACAAAAGGAGGTCGGAAAACTTCAGCACGTGATAATAAAGATGACGATGATGATGATGATGATGAAGATGAGGCATGAAGAGCGAGAGAAAGAGAGAGAGAGAGAGAGAGAGAGAGAACAAGAACAAGAACAAGAACATCATTTATTCTTCAGGCCTCTAGCCCCTAGAATAGGGTCGTTACAAGCAAAAATACAAGTCAAAAATACCAACAGCGGCAAAGCAACACGAAGATACAAAACTAAACACATACAGCGGCAAAGCGACAAAGATACAAAACTAAACATACACGATAAAGTAATACAGTCACAATCAGTCGTCTTGAGCTATGTTTTCAGTAAACTCCAGGCGAGTTTTTAGAGCAATAAACAAGTAAATGCTTAATCTACGAATATCAGATGATGAGCCGTTGCGGAGAATATTCACACAATTTAATGAGTTATATCTTGTATTTAGAAACTTAGCCCTGGCGTTTGCATACAATGGACAATCAAATACAAAGTGCTTTTCGTCTTCCACAACATCACAAAGCTTGCATAGAATATTCCTGTCCCTTCCAAATGTTCTTCTAAAACACGAAGCTCCAATAGGCAACACACCCAGACGCAATTTGATCAAACAATCGCGGAAACATTTTTTGTCAATGAAATCAAAGTACTTCTCACTTTCAAAAACTGTTTTGAATAATCGGTAGTTTTGATAAATGTCATTACTTATAATGGAACCATTCCATTCCTGCAAATACATATCAGCCATTCTCTGTTTAAACAAAGAAATAAATGTTTTTTCACACCCCACCCCTTGTTGCAACCAAACATATCCAAACCCCGTGCTAAACAATGTATTCTTTACATGTGTTGCCCAGCATGTTTTACCTCGCTCGTCCAAGTTTTTTAACATTAAGTATGCCTGTCTGGGAATTCTGGATATATCTAGTGTCAACAGCTTCAACCAATATTTTATGCACCTTACTGCACTGTTGATGTACAAAGGGTAGCGTCCCAGTTCTCCATACACAAACTTGTTGGATACTTTAAGAGGAACACTTAAGAACCTTTTGCATGCAAGTGTGTGAACCTTTTCTATATTGTCTAATCTTTGGAGACCCCACATTTCGGAAGAGTACATTAATATGGATTGCACCTGGGAATCGAAAATTTTGAAAAAACAACTTTTGGAGATATCATTCAGTTTTCTAACGTGTCTAATACAGTCAATGCATGCTCGCCTCCCTTTCACCGCTAAAAAATCAACTCCCCTTTTCAAACTCATTTTTGTAGTAAACACAAAACCTAAATAATTATATTCATTAACAACCTCAAGCAATTTTCCATTCAAATACCATTTTTCATTCTTACCCAAAAACCCCCCTTTTCTAAATACCATACATTTGGTTTTATCAATGTTAATGTTTAGGTACAGTCTTTTACATGCATCGTTTAAAACATTAATCTGCCTTTGTAATCCCAGTGCTGTGTCAGAGAGGAGAGCTAGGTCGTCCGCAAAAAGTAAAATAAATAATTCGACAAGACCGGGCAAAAACTGAATGCCATGCATTCCACCGTTTTCCACAGAGTTAGCTATCTCGTTTATAAAAAGGGAAAAAATTTGTGGACTTAAAATACAACCTTGACGGACCCCTACTGGACACTCAAAAAAATCAGTCATTCTGTCTTCAATCCTCACACATGACAAAACATTTTGATAAATGGCAACTATTGCTTTCATAAATTTTCCATTCATACCATACTGCATCAAAACGTCAAACAATGGTTCTCTTTGAACAGAATCAAATGCCTGGCGTAGATCCACAAAACATACATATAATTTACATCCTCTCTTTGCAAAACATTTATCAACAACAGCCTTTAATGTAAAGATATGATCCACGGTGGAATAACCACGCCTAAAACCAGCCTGAGATTCTGTTAGTTTTTTATGTTCTTCCGTCCATTTCACTAATCTCTTATTCAAAACAAAAGTATAACATTTACTGACTAAACTAAGTAATGAAACCCCGCGGTAATTCGCAGTTAACTTGGGATCACCCTTTTTAAAGATTGGAACAATAATAGCTTTTGCCCATTCATCCGGATAAATTCCCGCAGTGAGGCACTGCGGTTATGAAATTAAAGGCCCCTCCTGTTTTTGGAACCGCAGGAGCTTTCTAGTTTGCTGTTAGATAGATTTTTGGTTCCTCTTTCCTGTCATGCTCTCTTTTTCTTCATGAATTCTTTTCTTTTTTCTGCCTTCTTGCTCATTCACCTGTATTTTTTCCAAAAATCTCTTCTCTTGCCGCTTGTCTCGCGATTCATGTATAGTTTAATCTGTTAGTGTTCTGATGTAAGTCCAGCAGTAGATAGGTTAAGCCTATTTTAACATACTGGAAACTGGTAATCTTCCAGTAGGTATTAATTTAGTTTTACTAAAGCCTGCTGGGACACAAGTAATGGGTTAGTGCATTTGTAAACAGGAATCGCTTGACAAGTGGCCCCCTTCATCCCCCCCTTCCTCGTCCTGATATGGCTCTGCGTAGTCGGCTGGACGTTAAGCAACAAATAAACAAACAAACATCCGGATAAATGCCCTGGTCAAACAGGATATTAAATAGTTTTGTGAGGAAGCGGACGCATAGACACACAATTATATAAATAAAAAATTAAAAATCAAAAAGTTAAAAAGTTAACCAACAAAAGGAGGTCGGAAAACTTCAGCACGTGATAATAAAGATGACGATGATGATGATGATGACGATGATGACGATGAGAGAGAGAGAGAGAGAGAGAGAGAGAGAGAGAGAGAGAGAGAGAGAGAGAGAGAGAGAGAGACAGAGAGAGAGAGAGAGAAAGAGAGAGAGAGCGCACACGGGCTATTTACTCCCAAACCTTCATCTTTAATCAACCTTTGTCTCTGCGCGAACAGATCGGTAGCTCTAAGCAACGCACCCCTGACCACGGCTAGTCACATACAGCGTGTCTCTTTCTAGCTTTGTATTCTGTTTGGTTGCTTGGTCGCTTACCTTGTTTTTTTGACGGCTAGTCACAATACAGCGTGTCTCTTTCTAGCTTTGTATTCTGTTTGGTTGCTTGGTCGCTTACCTTGTTTTTTTGACGGCTAGTCACAATACAGCGTGTCTCTTTCTAGCTTTGTATTCTGTTTGGTTGCTTGGTCGCTTACCTTGTTGCTTTGACGGCTAGTCACATACAGCGTGTCTCTTTCTAGCTTTGTATTCTGTTTGGTTGCTTGGTCGCTTACCTTGTTTTTTTGACGGCTAGTCACAATACAGCGTGTCTCTTTCTAGCTTTGTATTCTGTTTGGTTGCTTGGTCGCTTACCTTGTTGCTTTGACGGCTAGTCACATACAGCGTGTCTCTTTCTAGCTTTGTATTCTGTTTGGTTGCTTGGTCGCTTACCTTGTTGCTTTGACGGCTAGTCACATACAGCGTGTCTCTTTCTAGCTTTGTATTCCGGCTGTTTGGTTGCTTGGTCGCTTATCTTGTTGCTTTGACGGCTAGTCACATACAGCGTGTCTCTTTCTAGCTTTGTATTCCGGCTGTTTGGTTGTTTGCTCGCTTACCTTGTTGCTTTGACGGCTAGTCACACGAAGCGTGCCTCTTTCTAGCTTTGTATTCTGTTTGGTTGCTTGGTCGCTTACCTTGTTGCTTTGACGGCTAGTCACATACAGCGTGTCTCTTTCTAGCTTTGTATTCTGTTTGGTTGCTTGGTCGCTTACCTTGTTGCTTTGACGGCTAGTCACATACAGCGTGTCTCTTTCTAGCTTTGTATTCCGGCTGTTTGGTTGTTTGCTCGCTTACCTTGTTGCTTTGACGGCTAGTCACATACAGCGTGTCTCTTTCTAGCTTTGTATTCCGGCTGTTTGGTTGCTTGCTCGCTTACCTTGTTGCTTTGACGGCTAGTCACACACACACACACACACACACACACACACACACACACACACACACACACACACACACACACACACACACACACACACACACACACACACACTAGCTCAGCCTGTCCCAAGATAGGCGAATTGGTCTATAATTATAAGAGGCCGTCAAAATCAGCTAGTCAGTCAGCCAGTCAGTCACACCTTCGTGTCACAGTTACTCACAGTTATTCACCGTTATATATTCACCGTTATACTCACCGTTATTCACCGTCATAGTCCCAGCGCGCTGAGCGGAACTCAATGAAACTGATCTGTTCCTGCGGTCTACACCACAATGCAGTCCTTGTTGGCTCACTAACAGGATGTGGGGGGGGGGGGGGGGGGCACGATCCACACACAAAAATGACTAATGTAGGTGAAGGCGGCTGAGGGTGGGGTTTGGAGTGAGGGGGGGGGGGGAACAGGTAGCGATCCCGTGCAAAGTGGCGAGACCAGCTCGTGGCGTGGAGGTGAGAAAGGGGGTGGGGGATAGGGGGGGGGGGGGGGGGGTGGTAATTTAGAGGAAGGCGTGAAGCCTGCCCGGACCTGTTGCCTGTCAAACAGCACACTCGTCACCACAGTGCTGACATGTCGCGCTGCCCCCCCCCCCCCCCCCACTTTCTGCTGTCACCTTACTTTCCCGGCCTTCCTTGTGACGGGCGAGGTGGGGGGGGGGGGGGGGGGGGGGGGGGGTAGGTAAGTCGGACACGCATACTACGAAATAAACTAAAAATAAAATAAATTAAATTAAAGTAGACTCGCGGCGTAGGTCCAACTCTGTCCTTGTTCGTGTGTCTGTGTTGGTAGCTTGTTTTATTGTGTTACATTTAGTCAAAACTTGACTAAATGTTTTAACATAGAGGGGGAATCGAAACGAGGGTCGTGGTGTATGTGTGTGTGTGTCTGTCTGTCTGTGCGTGTGTGTGTGTAGAGCGATTCAGACTAAACTACTGGACCGATCTTTATGTAATTTGACATGAGAGTTTCTGGGTATGATATCCCTGGACGTTTTTTTCATTTTTTTCAATAAATACCTTTGATGACGTCATATCCGGCTTTTTGTAAAAGTTAAGGCGGCACTGTCACACCCTCATTTTTTTATCAAATTGATTGAAATTTTGGCAAAGCAATCTTCGACAAAGGCCGGACTTTGGTATTGCATTTCAGCTTGGTGGCTTAAATAATAATTAATGAGTTTGGTCATTAAAAATCGGAAACTTGTAATTACAATTTTTTTTTACTAATCGATCCAAAAACAATTTCATCTTATTCTGCGTCATTTTCTGATTCCAAAAACATATACATATGTTATATTTGGATTACAAACAAGCTCTGAAAATTACAAATATAAAAATTATTATTGAAATTAATTTTCCGAAATCGATTTAAAAACAATTTCATCTTATTCCTTGTCGGTTCCTGATTCCAAAAACATCTCTCTCTCTCTCTCTCTCTCTCTCTCTCTCTCTCTCTCTCTCTCTCTCTCTCTCTCTCTCTCTCTCTCTCTCTCTCTCTCTCTCTCTCTCTCTCTCTCTCTCTCTCTCTCTCTCTCTCTCTCTCTCTCTCTCTCTCTCTCTCTCTCTCTCTCTCTCTCTCTCTCTCTCTCTCTCTCTCTCTCTCTCTCTCTCTCTCTCTCTCTCTCTCTCTCTCTCTCTCTCTCTCTCTCTCTCTCTCTCTCTCTCTCTCTCTCTCTCTCTCTCTCTCTCTCTCTCTCTCTCTCTCTCTCTCGACTCATTTGATGTGCAGTCTGTGTACAGATATATACGTATGTGAACATATGGAGCTTCCTTCGGTTGTGTGTCAGTAACGAGCCGTGAAGCAAAATTGTCTTGAAGTGACTAGATATATACAGACTTTCCTCAAATCGAAAACTGACTGACTTGAAGTGATTCACGATACGGACTCTCCTCTTGAGACTAAAAGAGTATGAGTGAACGGGCGTAAAGCTCTATAGCTATGAGTGACAAGGCATATCCTCTGCGTCTTCTTGCAATAAGGACTTATTTTTTGACAGTAGATATTGCTGAATACGCTTATCTTTTTTAACAGTAGATATTGCTGAATACGCTGATCTTGATTTGCAAAGAACACTCTGCAGGTTCAACATTGTTTTGGTAACAGACTTTTGTAGGCAATAAGTATGCCCAAGAAAAGTGCGTTATCTGATCTCCGCCTTGCTCACTTGAATGTGTATCACCTGCGTAACAAAACCGCGGACATATGTGTACTGTTGAATCAAGGCAAACAACCGTTACATATATTAGGCATAAGCGAGACGAGACTTGATTCGAATGTTTCTGATGACTTTCTGAATGTACCCCATTACTCTATATTCAGGCGTGACAGTATGAGACCGCAGCAAACTGGCCTCGCCGCCTACGTACACGAATCGTTAGTTAATTACACTCACCGTAGACCTGATTTGGAAGCTGAGAATGTTGAGTGCCTGTGGCTTGAAATCAAAATTAATAAGTCTACCCCCCTGCTCGTGGGTTTCCTGTATAGAAACCCTGCTGCATTGTCAAACTGGACAGATGATTTTATCAACCTAATGGACAGTATCAAGAGCCAAAATAAGCCTTATTAATATTAGGCGACTTCAATATCGATTTGCATAAACCACAGACAGCTTGGTGCACAACTTTGTCCCTCTTTGGCCTTCAACAACTAGTTGAAACGTCAACAAGAATAACTGCATCAACAGCGACATTAATTGACCATATATACACGGATAACAAAACAATGGTTTCGAATGTTAATGTGGTTACTTCTGCAATTAGTGATCATTACGTGACTTGCTGCTCATGGAACTATATAATCCCAAAATGTCATAAAAAAAGGACACACAACCATCGAATATCGGAGCTTTAAAAAATTTCACGAGTCTAAATTTTTCATAGACTTATCTTCAGCTCCGTTCCATGATGTGTTTAATTGTACTGAGGCTGAGGAGGCGCTTAATTGTTTCTCACGAATACTCTACCCGATTGTTGACAAACATGCCCCTCTGAGGCAACACCGAGTAAAATCCCCTACATTACCACCATGGCTTACTCCTGAGATTGTAGAAGCTATGGCACTACGTGATTTTTTGAAGGAAAATCAAAGGAAATCAGAATTTAAAGCACAACGCAATAGAGTTACCGAGTTAGTACGCCAGGCAAAAAGTAATCATTTTCATAAATTGGTTGAAGACAAAAAGGATGTTGCCACGCTTTGGCAAGCCATAAATGAAGTGTTAGGTAAATCCCAGAGAAGAAATAGCAGATTAAATAGCGCCATTTCTCCTGACAAATTCAATGAGCACTTTCTGTGTTTAGCTGATCGATTGAAACAATCTAAAAATGTAAAAGAAGAAGTCGAGGGTGGGGACACCCTGTTGTTTAGACTAAAAGAATTTTGTAGTCATAAATTGAAATCACAAGATTCATTCTCTATCCCAACTATTGCTGTACATGAAGTTGGAAAATTTATAGAAAACCTTCAGAATAATAAATCCATGGGGCCTGACAAAATCCCCCCGTCGTTGCTTAAATTAGCCCTACCGTACATAGTGGAATCCCTAACGTATGTGTATAATCTTTGCATTGAACAAAATATTTTTCCTGATGCATTTAAAACGGCAAAGGTCGTTCCACTTCCTAAAAATAAAGATGTGTCTGATCCTAATAACTTCAGGCCAATTTCATTGCTTCCTATTTTATCAAAGCCTTTAGAGAAGCACATCCAGAAGAATCTTCTGAACTACATGGAAAGATACAAATTATTTCACAACTTTCAATCTGGGTTTCGTCCGAAACATTCCTGTAGTACAGCTCTTTCATCACTATGTGATAACTGGCTATCGGCAATTAATCGTTCGGACATATCAGGGGCTGTATTTCTTGATTTTAAGAAAGCTTTTGATCTTGTAGATCACACATTACTTTTACATAAACTCGCATTGTACGTGAACAATCCCGCAACGTGTTCATTCTTTAAATCATATCTTGTCAACAGAACACAGTATGTTTCTATAAACGGTAAAACATCTCCCAAAGGATGTTTAAAGAGTGGAGTCCCCCAGGGGTCAGTTTTAGGGCCTATCTTGTTTTGTGTATTCATTAATGACCTCTCCCTTGGATTGGATTGGATAAGATTTATAGTCCAGTGAGGTTACCCTCATAT
Organism: Littorina saxatilis; assembly: GCF_037325665.1. NCBI lineage: Eukaryota > Metazoa > Mollusca > Gastropoda > Littorinimorpha > Littorinidae > Littorina > Littorina saxatilis. Next base: position 339,100 of record NC_090254.1, on the reverse strand, counting down.
ATCTAATTCCAAAGTTAAAACGGAATTTTTTGCAGATGATTCGACGCTTCACACAAGCTGTAGGACTGTTCAAGAAATTGAAATTTCCTTACAGTCTAGTCTGAATGAAGTCAACAGTTGGTGTAACCAGAATTGTATGATAGTGCACCCAGGAAAGACAAAAAGCATGATTATTACAACAAGACAAAAACACCAGTCACGACCTCTTAAGTTAAATCTTTCTCTGGAATCACAACCTGTTCAGCAGGTAACGGAACATCGTGTTTTGGGTGTGACAGTCGATCAAGAATTAAAATGGCAATCTCATGTACATTATATTTGTCAAAAAGTATCCAAGAATTTGTTTCTGCTATCAAAGTTAAAGCAATATGTCGATATCGCAACACTAAAACTATTTTATCATGCCCACATCTTATCCCATATTAATTACGCATCAACTCTTTGGGATGGCGTCTCTGATATTCACATGAAAAAATTAAACTCTCTACATCGTCGGGCAGCTAAAATCATGTTAAATGGTCCACAATTATCAGCTGATTTGAAGTTAAAGAATCTAAACTACCTGCCGCTAGTTAAACAGTTACAGTTTAATAAGACTGTAATGATGTATAAAGTATATCATGGCGAAGTGCCCATCTATATTCAGGACCTATTTCACAGAGTCACCGAAAGGTACGGGTCTATCAATTTTCTACCACCAATACCCAGGATTGATTTGTTCAAAACTAGTCAAGCCTTCTCTGGCGCTATGGTGTGGAACTCCATTCCGTCTGTAATAAGATCATTAACCTCACTAAAGAGTTTTAAACAAGCTCTGCATAACCATTTTATGTCTACCTAGATGGCTATACTAGTCTTAACACGTGCAAGTAGCTGTCAACAATTGGCAAAGCTTTATGAATTACACAAATATGTTCTTTATTATATGTATTATGTGGAATTTATGTTGCGATTTTCCATCATCACTTCATCATCATCATCATCATCATCATCATCATCATCATCATCATCATCATCATCATCATCATTTACACCATATAATCATTATTAGCATTAGTGTAAACGTTGGTATCGTGTGAATTTTACCGTCGATCACTTTACATGTGTAACCTCAATTAACAGGTCGCAGGTTCGAATTCGGGCCGGGACGGACACGGGTCAACTTTATGTGCAGACCCAGAGACGGAAGCCATGTCCCACCCCCGTGTCATCACAATGGCACGTAAAAGACCTTGGTCATTCTGCCATAAGTGCAGGTGGCTGAATACACCTAAACACGCAGACACCTGGGTAGCGCGACTCCGTTGCTGCTAGCTTTCCACTGGGAGGAAGCGACCCGAATTTCCCAGCGATGGGACAATAAAGTAATTATTATGTTTCGCTTTCGATTTGTATGTTGCTTACTTTGTCATTTTATTGTTTATGTTTATTTGCTTGTTTGCTTACTTGTCGATTGTTTGCTGATTCGTTCGTTTACTTTGTTTATTTGTCATGTTGCTTTACTTGTTTATCATTTATTAGACATTTGTATTAGAAGTAAGGACCGGTTGTAAGAAAAGGCGTCGCCTTAAACCTCTATCCTTGAAAAATAAAGTTCCATCATCTCTCTCTCTCTCTCTCTCTCTCTCTCTCTCTCTCTCTCTCTCTCTCTCTCTCTCTCTCTCTCTCTCTCTCTCTGTTTCTCTCTCTCTGTTTCTCTCTCTGTGTGTCTCTCTCTGTCTGTCGCTCTCTCTCTCTCTTTCTCTCTCTCTCTCTCTCTCTCTCTCTCTCTCTCTCTCTCTCTCTCTCTCTCTCTTTGCGGTTAACCTAACCTAGGTGATCATTCATCAGTCTGTGTGACTTCGAAAGAGAGTATGTTCAGAATGAAAACAATGACTTGCATATGTGTGTGTGTGTGTGTGCGTGTGTGCGAGAGCGTAACTATGCGTGTGCGAATACCACTATGTATGATGTGTGTTTATGTGTGCGTGCGTGCGTGCGTGCGCGCGCGCGTGTATGTCTGTGTGTGTGTGTGTGTGTGTGTGTGTGTGTGTGTGTGTGTGTGTGGGAAACAGAAAGAGAAAGACTCATAACAAGTATACCAATACCAGTATTCGTTTAAATGTGCGAATTTCAAATGCTCGTGGCCATTGACTATCGGAGAGATTCCTTACTAACCAAGTAAGTGGGTGCCCTCTCTGCAGTGTGTAGTGTGCATCTTGTCCTATCGAAAGGGCCAGATGCTAAACGGTGACATTGTCGATATTGTGTGTGTAGTTTTAAAACTACAGTGTTTTAGTGCGACCCTTGACTGTGTTCAATCAAAAGTGACCCGAAGACTGTGAATTTACACTTACTCCAACGTGTGAAACCTTTCTTCTTATACTTTGAGAAGTCAGGTTGATAATAACTGTGTGCTTGTGTCTACTGATCTAGTCACAAGCTGTGTCGTTATTCGCGATCATCCACGTTCAAGTGTCTCATTGTTTGACAAGTCTTCAACTGAAAGTACGAATATTAACTTTATTACCACTTTTGGACAGTCTCGGAGACGTCGCCCTCTGCTTATTGATTGTTGTTGTCTGCGATTGCTATTACAGTATCACTTTTTACTTACTTATTTACTTAGTATTAATGAGTAACTTACTTCTTCGTTCAAAGTTGTTTATTGTCTCCTTTTTCATATTACAGTGTCTATTCCTTTTTGATAACATATTTTGTGTTTCTTAATTGCTTTTTCTCTCTCGTTTGCTATTTACTTTTAGTTTGCTTATTTTGTACCAAGATATTTCAGTAGATATATCGATTCATTTTAACGCTCAGGAGTTAGAACGCTGTTGTACTTATAGTTTCACGATGAGCAGCTGTCTAAATGCATGGCCCACTAAAGAGGGTTTTCGCGTGGGACACCTGAATATAAACCATGCAATTAACAAAATGACTGACATATCTACTATGCTTTTAAATTCTGGTTCAAGCTTTCACGTTTTTGGGTTTTCAGAATCCAGATTATCTCACCAGATTTCAGATTCTGATGTTGCTATTCCTGGTTACAATGTATTACGACGAGACCCACAGCAAAGTAAAGAAACTGGTTTGCTATTGTACATAAGCGAATCAGTTAGTTATACACGATTAACACACCTTGAGCAGTTTGTGGAATCGGTGTGGATAGAAATTAAGTTGAAAAGAGCACCTCCACTCCTTATAGGTTTCTGTTATAGAAATCCTGCAGAGCGAGCAAACTGGTCAGATAATTTTACACAGATGTTAGATGCAGTCTTGCTTGAATCAAAGGAAATAATTATGTTAGGTGACTTTAATATTAATTTGTTAAAACAGAACAAAATGTGGCTTGATATGCTTAACCTCTATAATCTCAAACAAATAGTATGCACACCTACGAGAGTCACAGCAACCACCAGCACTCTGATAGATCATATTTATGTGACTGATCACCGTAACATTGTTGAATGTTGTGTTCCAGCTAGTGGTTGCAGCGATCACTTTCCCATTTGTCTAACGTGGTCGAGAAAGGGTATAAAAATTCCTAAAGCTGGCCACAAGACAATAAAATATAGATCCTTTTCTCAATTCAACGAAGACACATTTCTCCGTGACCTCTGTAATTCCTCTCTCCCTGAGGTTTATAATCATACGAATCCTGATGCTGCTCTAACGCACTGGCTGAATGGCTTCACTAACATTTATGATCGACATGCTCCATGGAGAACTAAGAGAGTCAAACACATAGTGAAACCTAAGTGGTTTGATGATGAATTACAAGATGCAATTGATCATCGTGATTTTTTAAAGTCAATCGGTAAAGAAGAGGAGTATAGAGAACAGAGAAATAAAGTTAATTCAATGAAACGATTAAAAAAAGAAAGTATTTTTAAGACCTCGCATGCTTCTTCAAAACAAAATTCAAAGAACATTTGGAAAGCAATAAATGAACTTACAAATAAAACGACTGCACCTACTTCAAGTTGCCTAAAGGACATATCACCTGATGATTTAAACACACATTTTTCCAAAATAGCTGAAAAGGTTATTATAAACGATAAAACAACCTTAAATAAATTGGAAGTTTTGGAAGACTTCTGTAAATCAAAACAAATTTCATCTCAGTTAAATATTCCTCCGCTTACGGTGCCTGAAGTATTTCACGCACTCACTCATTTAAAGCAAACGGGTACCCGGGGAATAGACGGGCTTGATGGAAGGATTCTAAAGTTATCAGCCCCTGTAATTTCTGACACCCTCACTTACATTTATAATCTCTGTTTAGAACAAAACTATTTTCCAATAGCCCTCAAGCAGGCTAAAATCATTCCTCTGTTTAAATCTGGCGAAAAGAAAGACCCCTCAAATTATAGGCCGATTTCTATACTGTCAGTATTATCAAAACCACTGGAACGACATATAAACAAACACCTATTATCGCACTTTGACCACAATCAATTATTTCACCCTAACCAGTCTGGATTTAGAGCTCATCACTCCTGTCACACTGCCTTAGTCTCTCTTGTTGATCAGTGGTTGGAAAGGATCAACGATAATGAATTTTGTGGAGCTGTTTTTGTAGATTTTGCCAAAGCTTTTGATGTAATTGACCACAAGTTGTTACTGAGGAAACTCACATTGTATGGACTCGGGATTGATTCTGTTGAACTTATAACTTCTTTTCTTAGTGACAGGCAACAGGCTGTATACGCAAACGCCTCAGCATCAAGTATGCAGGATGTACGATATGGCGTACCACAAGGGTCAGTTTTAGGCCCTCTCCTCTTCTCTATATACATAAATGACCTTCCCCTTCACATTGAGAATTTGTGTGAACTTTTTGCAGATGAAACTACCATACATTCTAGTAACACAAATTTAAGTCGTTGATCAGAATCACTGCAAGAAAATGTAAACCATTTGAGTGAATGGACTGAGCTAAATCACATGTCCCTTAACCCGCCAAAAACAAAAAGCATGATAATAACAACTAGGCAAAAACGCCAGAACATAACCTCAATATTTCACGATCTAACGGTTAATGATAAACTTGTTGAAAAAGTCGACCATCATAAAGTTTTGGGAGTGACCATTGATAACAACCTGTCTTGGTCACACCACATCGAACAACTGTCTAAACAAGTGTCCAAGAAGGTTTATCTATTATCTAGAATCAAGCACTTTCTGAATTTGGAAGCCAGGAAATTATTCTTTAATGCTCATATTCAGTCTGTTATTGACTACGCGTCTACCTTGTGGGACTTGGCAAGTGAAAATTCATTCAAACCACTAATTAGATTACATAAACGAGCGCTTAAAGTAGTCTTATTAAAGAAAACAACCCTATCTGAGTTAGACTACATGAACTCAGGCATTCTTCCTCTGAAGGCAAGGCTAAGTTATAATAAAGGTACCCTTATGCATAAAATTATTCATGGATGTGTACCTCAAACCATATTTTCCAAATTCACGTTAAAAACTTCACGCCAATTGATGAGACTGAACATGCCTCTGCCTAGGATTGACCTATTCAAATCTAGTTTAGTCTATTCAGGTAGCAGTCTCTGGAACACTCTTCCGACAATCCTGCGGCAAACTAGCAGCACAAACGTTTTTAAGACCAGATATACGTCTTATCTCATGAAGTCTAAATAAACATCTGTTGTCGCTAGAATGGTTGTTAAAACCAACAACCGGTGCTTTTTAACAATGTATTATTATTTGTATATACCCTGATTTTTTCGAATGCAGTGTATGTCAATGGGCATGGCATTTACAGCTTTGTTGCGTCAGTGCAATCTACTCTATAATTCTTAACTCATGTCAAATGAACTTACATTTTTCATTTAAGCAATGTATTGTATGTAAATTGATGATATGTTCTTACTTTCATTTTATTATAATCATGTAGCAGTAGTTTTCTTTACTTGCTTATTCTTTAGCAATTTTAGACTAGTCCCTCTTTAGGGCGAGGGCCAGATGTAAAAAAGCAGATCACTGCTTACTCTATTACCCTCGTAAAATAAAGAATTGTTCTTGTTCTTGTTCTCTCTCTCAAATAATTTATTCAATAGGCCATAGCCCCTTATGAAGGAGTGTGAACAAATGGTTAACGTTGCAAATAATTTAACTCATCAGGTGCAAAAAAGGTACAACATAATAATCGCACAACACTACAGATTAAAACATACATTAGACGTTATTTAACTAAGAGGTTACAACATCTCTTAATTTAAAGGCTTTATACAAATACAATGATACATTTCTAACAACAGTTTCTTGAGGACAAGCCAGGAGCAAGCTGAGTCTAAAAGTGCTTGGGTTTTTATAATATTTAAATGGGATACATTTTTCTCTTAATCTGTTTAAGTATGGACAACACAAAACAAAATGGACTTCATCTTCTTGCTTTACTTTACAAAGGGGACACATTAACTGATCGGCATCATGCTGTTTATATCGGTTAGCATGCACATTTATTTCTGAAATACCGAATCGAAACCTAGTCATTATAAACTTTAGATGTCTATCCACATTCAACAAAAGGTAGGGTTTAATGTCATGTACAGTACAAAATGTCCGATAAACAGCAAATCTATCACTATTTTGAATATGATAATCCCACTCTTGCCATCTGCAATCGACCAACCTTTCCCTAAAAACACGCAAAAACTATTTTTCATTAACAACGCCCTGATTCAACCACACAAAACCAAAACCGTACTCATACAATTTACAACGGACACCTGAGGCCCAGTTCGTTTTACCACTTTCATCCATTTTATTCAACATATCATATGATTTACGAGGAAGTCTGTGCGCCTCCATCTTTAACAATTTCATCCAGTAGCTAACGCATCTTAAAATATAATTCAAATATATCGGATATCTGTTTGTCTCGCAATATACCAGGTCATTAGGTGTTCGCATACGAACTCCTAAGAACTTCTTCAATGCAAATAAATGGACTTTTTCACACTGCAGAGCAGCTTTATCCAATCCCCATATCTCATCACCATACTGTACTATTGGTTGTACTTGGTAATCAAACAACTTCAAAAAAACATTCAAACTATTATTATTAAGCACAGATAATCTTTGTATAATACACATCAGAGCATTTTTGGCCCGGCTTGAGAGATCGCTACAGGCAGCAGTGAAACTGAGTTGAGTTGAAAACAATATTTCTAAATACTTATACACGTTTACAACACGTAAAATATCCCCCATTATGTCCATCTTTCCCTTCCACTCAAATATCCACACTTCTTAAACACAATAATGTTAATTTTACTCATGTTTACCTTTAAATGAGGAGAGGACACTGCCCTGCGTACATTATTTAACTGAGTCTGTAGACCCACAACAGTCTCTGATAACAACAATAAATCATCAGCAAGCAAAAGAATAAACAATTCCAAATTATCTGCGTCTGCGTCTCTCTCTCTCTCTCTCTCTCTCTCTCTCTCTCTCTCTCTCTCTCTCTCTCTCTCTCTCTCTCTCTCTCTCTCTCTCTCTCTCTCTCTCTCTCTCTCTCTCTCTCTCTCTCTCTCTCTCTCTCTCTCTTTCTCTCTCTCTCTCGGTCTCTCTCTCCCTCTCTGATGATGTGTGCAAATCTGCTTGCTATGGTGTATATATTTATATGTACGTATTTACGTGCGGCACGTGTGTGTGTGTGTGTGTGTGTGTGTGTGTGTGTGAGTGTGCATATGTGTGAGTGTGTGTGTGTGTGTGTGTGTGTGTGTGCGTGCGTGCGTAAGTGTGTGTGTGTGTGTGTGTGTGTGTGTGTGTGTGTGTGTGTGTGTGTGTGTGTGTGTGTGTGTGTGTGTGTGTGTGTGTGTGTGTGTGTTTGAGTGTGTGAGTGTGCCTGTATGCTGACGTTATTAGCAGGCATCTGTCAAAAATTGTTACGATCAACGACCACGTCAGTGTAATATCATGTATACACTTTTGATTTGATTACGTAAAATGCTGCTTTTGTATTATTATTTCCTTTTTATATTTAGTCAAGTTTTGACTAAATATTTTAACATCGAGGGGGAATCGAAACGAGGGCCGTGGTGTATGTGTGTGCGTGTGTGTGTGCGTGTGTGTGTGTGTGTGTAGAGCGATTCAGACTAAACTACTGGACCGATCTTTATGAAATTTGACATGAGAGTTCCTGGGTATGAAATCCCCGAACGTTTTTTTCATTTATTTGATAAATGTCTTTGATGACGTCATATCCGGCTTTTTGTGAAAGTTGAGGCGGCACTGTCACGCCCTCATTTTTCAACCAAATTGGTTGAAATTTTGGTCAAGTAATCTTCGACGAAGCCCGGGGTTCGGTATTGCATTTCAGCTTGGTGGCTTAAAAATTAATTAATGACTTTGGTCATTAAAAATCTGAAAATTGTAAAAAAAAATAAAAATTTATAAAACGATCCAGATTTACGTTTATCTTATTCTCCATCATTTGCTGATTCCAAAAACATATAAATATGTTATATTCGGATTAAAAACAAGCTCTGAAAATTAAATATATAAAAATTATTATCAAATTTTTTTTTTTCGAAATCAATTTAAAAACACTTTCATCTTATTCCTTGTCGGTTCCTGATTCCAAAAATATATAGATATGATATGTTTGGATTAAAAACACGCTCAGAAAGTTAAAACGAAGAGAGGTACAGAAAAGCGTGCTATCCTTCTCAGCGCAACGAATACCCCGCTCTTCTTGTCAATTCCACGGGCACTGCCTTTGCCACGGGCGGTGGAGTGACGATGCTACGAGTATTTATAATATACGGTCTTGCTGCGTTGCGTTGCGTTCAGTTTCATTCTGTGAGTTCGACAGCTACTTGACTAAATATTGTATTTTCGCTTTACGCGACTTGTTTTTTACCATTGTAAAAACCAATCCCCTGGTTATACAATTAAACAATCCATCATCCATCATCCATCTCTCCCTCTCTCGATCTCTCTTGCTCTCGCTCTCTCGCTCTCACGGTATCTCTCTATCAGACTCTGTCTCTGTCTCTCTCTCTGTCTGGCTCTCTCTCTCTCTCTCTTGCTAAACATTTTGTACCGGCTGATCTGAACAACTTCATTCCCAAATGAAAGACTGATATAACTA
>NC_090254.1:30000-325000 GCF_037325665.1 Littorina saxatilis | reverse complement strand
ATATTTAGGCATGATATTTAATCAAAATGGTAAACTAACTTTGGCGCAAGAACATTTAAGTAAACAAGGAAATAAAGCAGCATATTCTCTTCGAAAAACATTTAGAAATGAAAATGTGCAAGTTGATACAATATTTCATTTATTTGATTCATTGGTTAACCCCATTTTAACATATGGAGCAGAAATTTGGTTCCCTTACATGTTCCAGAGCAAAAACGATACCAATGACATTGAAAACTTTTTTGAAAGATGTATTTCGAATGAATGTCTTCACGAATCTGTCCATGTTAAATTTTGTAGATTTATTCTTGGTGTGCACAAAAAAGCCATGTGGATTCCAGTTTTAGCAGAAATAGGAAGATTTCCTTTAGGACTAAACATGTTATCACAAAGCATATCGTATTGGGCACATATTTTGAAAACGGAGAATAAATCACTTATTCATCAAATATATGAAGAAATGTTAAACCAAGCGCCAAAAAATCCGTGGCTAACTTTCATCAAAGAGCTTTTGTACAAAATAGGTTTTAAACATGTATGGCTTAATCAATATACATTTGACATCGGTAAACTACAAAACGCCATACAAGAAAAGTTAAGGATTAACTACATAAAGTTTTGGGAGAAAATTAAATGTGAAGGTCGTCCAAGGCTGAAATTTTATTCCTCTGTAAGCAAGACATACGAAGTTCAGCCATACCTTATAAGCATTACGAATATCAAGCATAGACATTTACTGAGTAAATTAAGGACAAGTACACACTCTTTAAAAATTGAAACTGGAAGACATAATAACATACCAAGAGAAAATCGTTTATGTAATAAATGTAACGTTATTGAAGATGAAATTCACTTCCTAGACGGATGTCAAAAGTTCACTGAACTGCGAAATGATTTTATAAAGGATCTATCAAATATAGATATAAAGTATTCCAACAATAAACCTAGTGAAGTATTTTGCGAAGACAGAATACAAATTCGTCTAGGAAAGTTTATTTCAGATTGTTTTAATCGCTCTTTGTGTCAATAACCAATTTGGTTCCGACAATAAAATATATTCTATTCTATTCTATTCTATTCTATTCACACAGATGTAGGGGAGACACTGACAGCTCAGGATGACGGATAATGACGGATGATTACGGATGATGACGCGGTACAACAGCAACAGTAATGACTGAAACAGACAGTAATCAGTGCTGCCTCTGTTAGTCACAGACCGGGCCTCCCCCCCCCCCCTCACACCACCCCACCCACCCCACCTACCCCACCCATCCGCCTTGAGTACACACCGCACCACCCACCCCACCCATCTGCATTGAGTACACACCACACCACCCACCCCACCCATCCGCTTTGAGTACACACCACACCACCCACCCCACCCATCTGCCTTGAGTACACACCACCCACCCACCCCACCCATCTGCCTTGAGTACACACCACGCCACCCACACACCCATCTGCCTTGAGTACACACCACACCACCCACCCCACCCATCAGCCTTGAGTACACACCTGACCCACCCACCCCACCCATCTGCCTTGAATACACACCAACAGGCCCCAGTCAAAGCCCCCAGCTGTAAAACGCAATGAGAAGTCAGAGTCAAGGAATGACAGGAATGACAGGAATGCGAGGAAGGAGGAATTAAGTACCATGCTGCCCTGACAAGACAATGTGAACAGTGTCTCTCTTCCTGTCTCTCTTCCTTCGCCCATTCAAAGGCAGACAGAGTGTATTGGTACCGCAGGGGGGGGGGGGGGGGATACTCAGTCAAACATCTGGAGGCAAAGAACAGATTGGAAAAGCAGTGCTAGGCAGACACTGAGAACAGCACTTCTTTCAGCTTTACGTGAGAGAGAGAGAGAGAGAGAGAGAGAGAGAGAGAGAGAGAGAGAGAGAGAGAGAGAGAGAGAGAGAGAGTAAGAGAAAGAGAGGGAGAGAGATAGAGAGATAGAGAGAGAGAGAGAGTAAGAGAAAGAGAGGGAGAGAGAGAGAGAGAGAGAAAGAGAAAGAGAGGGAGAGAGAGAGAGAGAGTAAGAGAGAGGGAGAGAGAGATAGAGAGAGAGAGACAGAGAGAGAGAGTAAGAGAAAGAGAGGGAGAGAGAGAGTGAGAGAAAGAGAGGGAGAGAGAGAGAGAGACACAGAGAGAGAGAGAGAGAGAGTAAGAGAAAGAGAGGGAGAGAGAGATAGAGAGAGAGAGAGAGAGACAGAGAGAAAGAGAGAGAGTAAGAGAAAGAGAGGGAGAGAGAGCTAGAGAGAGAGAGAGAGACAGAGAGACAGAGAGAGAGAGAGAGAGAGCAAAAGAAAGAGAGAGAGAGAGAGAAAGAGAGAGAGAGAGAGAAAAGAGATAGAGAATGAGAGCGAGAGGGTCACACCTTTAAGATAAAGTTGGCACCCAAAACAAACAACAACTCAGCAAGTAGTGACAGAGATGAGACTTTAAATCCACCCCCCACCCCCCACCCCCCATCCACCCTTAATTGGGCCAGCCTTGCATCAGTCACAACGATTAACAACTCACAGTCAAACTGAGGTAAGGGTTATCGACTAAACACCTTAACATCGTGTCAAAATGACATCCATATAACACTCACCTTGATTCAGCGGTAAAATGCGAACACACACGACACGTACGTAGGTCTGGTTCCCATCAGCAATCAACATCCAAAACGAACAATCGCTACCCGACATATTCGATAAGTGTCTATCGAATAATCTACCCCATGAACAAGTGCATTTAAAATTCAGTAAACGCCTTCTTGGCGTCCACAGTAAAGCAATGAACTTGCCAACGCTAGCAGAGCTCGGGCAACTCCCTGTGGGTATAAAACTAATTGAACAAACAATAAACTTCTGGACCCACATCGTTGAGTCAGAAGAAAATTCATATTTACGACAGGCTTACGCTGACATGATCGACAGACCACAAGACAGCTCACCGCAATGGATACATTTCATTCGAGCAATCGTAGGTAACCTCGGACTGGACCATAACTGGATACTTCAGTCAGCAGTCCAAAAGAATGCGCTGATGAATACTCTACGACGAGGACTAGAATACGAATACGTACGATTTTGGCAAGGAAAGAAGACTGAGGGCTCAAAACTGCAATACTACAACACAATTACTGACGGCGATTACGACTGTGAAGCATACTTGACATGTGTAACCAACCCCAAACACAGAAAAGCACTGTGTAGATTGCGTATTAGCGCTCACGATTTAAAAATCGAAAGGGGGAGATACACAAACACACCCAGAGAGGATAGAAAGTGCACCGTGTGTGGCGTAATTGAAGACGAGCTCCATTTCCTGGATAGTTGTACAAGATTTCATGATCTACGCTTGCAGCTTATGGAACATAAACGTGTTAATGCTCGAAACCCGAGTCAGCTGATGACGATGCAAGACGTACCGATACAGCAACAACTTGCTGAATTTGTATACAACTGCATGATTATACGCAATAATGACATAACTACAGATACATAACAATGTTGTAATCACTGCTCCATGGACGATATTTCTTCTTGTCTTTACAAATATCCACTTCGTGTCTGATAAACCCTTTACTGTGTTTTTATGACAATTAAATGAGTTCTGAGTTCTGAGTTCTGAGTTCTGAGTTCTGAGTTCACACACCTGGCCAACCCTGCACCTTGGCGAGCAGAGTACACTATAACACTGCACACACCGGGCTGCATACACCTGGCTGCACACACCTGGCTGCACACACCGGGCTGCATACACCTGGCTGCACACACCTGGCGATACGTCACGCATACCTGTGATGAGGACCAGGTCACTATCAGGTGTCGACACTTGATCCCAGATCTAATCACTGCTACCATCGAAGGTCGAGCATCTCGCCATCAGACGATGGGTCAGATACCACGTGTGTCCAACTGTGGACAGCAGTTATAACTAGGTCACCTCGCGATCACTGATGTGACAGTGATCCCCTCTGTCACTGACTGTCACTCGCACGTCAAATCAGATAGATGATATCCTGACTGACTATTGGGATTAACGTCCTCTTAGACCAGTTGGCCTATATTGGAACATGTATTGGTAATACGCTGAAGATATCGTGTGATACATTCACTCGAACAAGCTGTGGCTGTGGCTGTGGCTGTGGCTGTCTTCTTCCACACACCAGCATTGGGTTTGTCTCGTCAGTATCGAGATACGATCAAGATAATCAGAGACGAGAGGCGATGTGTGACTTCCAAGCCCTCAGACTTTCGCTGTGAACTTGGGATCTTTTTCTTGGCATGTGTGTGCACACGGGGGTGTTCGGACACCGAAGAGAGTCTGCACAAACTTGACTCCGAGAAATAAGAATAAGAATAATAAGAATAAGAATACTTTATTATCTCATAGAGAAATTCAGGGGTGGTACATAACAATAATACAAACAATACATTGATTTTACATAAAACATATAGCACTATATAACATGGACATCTTTAAAGCACTGCGCTTACATATTCGAACCCACGTTGATAGCGACGAATGTTACAACGCCAACGCGCTCCCAACTGAACTACGTCCCCGCCCCTATGCAATCCTGTAGCGTCACTGAGAACTTAGCGTCATTGAGAACTTAGCGTCATTTAGAACTTAGCGTCATTGAGAACTTAGTGTCATTGAGAACTTAGTGTCACTGAGAACTTAGCGTCATTGAGAACTTAGCGTCACTGAGAACTTAGTGTCACTGAGAACTTAGCGTCATTGAGAACTTAGCGTCATTGAGAACTTAGTGTCACTGAGAACTTAGCGTCATTGAGAACTTAGCGTCATTTAGAACTTAGCGTCATTGAGAACTTAGCGTCATTGAGAACTTAGCGTCACTGAGAACTTAGCGTCATTTAGAACTTAGCCTCATTGAGAACTTAGCCTCACTGACGCACAATCTCGATGATCCTGCACACAGCAAGACTCATCATTCATAACTACACAGAACGCATCAATCTCGATGATCCTTCTCACAGCAAGACTCATCATAACTATACAGAACGCATCAATCTCGATGATCCTGCACACAGCAAGACTCATCATAACTAACCAGAACGCATCAATCTCGATGATCTTTCTCACAGCAAGACTCATCATAACTAACAAGAACGCATCAATCTCGATGGTCCTGCACACAGCAAGACTCATCATAACTAACCAGAACGCATCAATCTCGATGATCCTTCCCACAGCAAGACTCATCATAACTAACCAAAACGCATTAATCTCGATGATCCTTCTCACAGCAAGACTCATCATAACTAACCAGAACGCATTAATCTCGATGATCCTTCTCACAGCAAGACTCATCATAACTAACCAGAACGCATTAATCTCGATGATCATTCTCACAGCAAGACTCATCATAACTAACCAGAACGCATTAATCTCGATGATCCTGCACACAGCAAGACTCATCATAACTAACAAGAACGCATCAATCTCGATGATCCTGCTTCCCACAAGACTCATCATAACTAACAAGAACGCATCAATCTCGATGATCCTGCACACAGCAAGACTCATCATAACTAACCAGAACGCATTAATCTCGATGATCCTGCACACAGCAAGACTCATCATAACTAACAAGAACGCATCAATCTCGATGATCCTGCTTCCCACAAGACTCATCATAACTAACAAGAACGCATTTATCTCGATGATCCTGCACACATCAAGATTCATCACATGGATCAACGAAAATCCTCACTTCCATTTTTTTATTTTTTTTATTCAATAATGGTTTGCTGCAAAAATGGCACACATCAAAATCGATTGATAGTTTTCACAACTGCTATGTCAGCACGAAGAAGGATACTTGTCAAGATACCTGTCAAGAGTCATCCGATTTGTGCACGTGCAACGGCTGATGAATGCACATCCGAGTTTGCTGCCCGGAAACAGTGGAGGAAATCCTCTCAGTGTCAAGTGATCTGTCTGGCGACACATCTCTCTGTGTCACGTGATCTGTCAGGCCACACATCTCTCAGTGTCAAGTGATTTGTCAGGCCACACATCTCTCAGTGTCAAGTGATCTGTCAGGCCACACATCTCTCTGTGTCACGTGATTTGTCAGGCCACACATCTTTCAGTGTCACGTGATTTGTCAGGCCACACATCTCTCAGTGTCACGTGATTTGTCAGGCCACACATCTCTCAGTGTCACGTGATTTGTCAGGCCACACATCTCTCAGTGTCACGTGATCTGTCAGGCCACACATCTCTCAGTGTCACGTGATCTGTCAGGCCACACATCTCTCAGTGTCAAGTGATCTGTCAGGCCACACATCTCTCTGTGTCACGTGATTTGTCAGGCCATACATCTTTCAGTGTCACGTGATTTGTCAGGCCACACATCTCTCAGTGTCACGTGATTTGTCAGGCCACACATCTCTCAGTGTCACGTGATCTGTCAGGCCACACATCTCTCAGTGTCAAGTGATCTGTCAGGCCACACATCTCTCAGTGTCAAGTGATCTGTCAGGCCACACATCTCTCAGTGTCACGTGATTTGTCAGGCAACACATCTCTCAGTGTCACGTGATCTGTCAGGCCACACATCTCTCAGTGTCACGTGATCTGTCAGGCCACACATCTCTCTGTGTCACGTGATTTGTCAGGCCACACATCTCTCAGTGTCAAGTGATTTGTCAGGCCACACATCTCTCTGTGTCACGTGATCTGTCAGGCCACACATCTCTCTGTCAGGCCACACATCTCTCAGTGTCAAGTGATCTATCTGGCCACACATCTCTCTGTGTCACGTGATTTGTCAGGCCACACATCTCTCTGTCAGGCCACACATCTCTCTGTCAGGCCACACATCTCTCTGTCAGGCCACACATCTCTCAGTGTCACGTGATCTGTCAGGCCACACATCTCTCAGTGTCACGTGATTTGTCAGGCCACACATCTCTCTGTGTCACGTGATTTGTCAGGCCACACATCTCTCAGTGTCAAGTGATCTGTCAGGCCACACATCTCTCTGTGGCACGTGATCTGTCAGGCCACACATCTCTCTGTCAGGCCACACATCTCTCAGTGTCAAGTGATCTGTCAGGCCACACATCTCTCTGTGTCACGTGATTTGTCAGGCCACACATCTCTCTGTCAGGCCACACATCTCTCTGTCAGGCCACACATCTCTCAGTGTCACGTGATTTGTCAGGCCACACATCTCTCTGTCAGGCCACACATATCTCTGTCAGGCCACACATCTCTCTGTCAGGCCACACATCTCTCTGTCAGGCCACACATATCTCTGTCAGGCCACACATCTCTCTGTCAGGCCACACATCTCTCTGTCAGGCCACACATCTCTCAGGCCACACATCTCTCAGTGTCACGTGATCTGTCTGGCCACACATCTCTCAGTGTCACGTGATCTGTCTGGCCACACATCTCTCTGTGTCACGTGATTTGTCAGGCCACACATCTCTCAGTGTCACGTGATTTGTCAGGCCACACATCTCTCTGTGTCACGTGATTTGTCAGGCCACACATCTCTCAGTGTCACGTGATTTGTCAGGCCACACATCTCTCAGTGTCACGTGATCTGTCAGGCCACACATCTCTCAGTGTCACGTGATCTATCTGGCCACACATCTCTCAGTGTCACGTGATTTGTCAGGCCACACATCTCTCAGTGTCACGTGATTTGTCAGGCCACACATCTCTCAGTGCCAAGTGATCTGTCAGGCCACACATCTCTCACTGTCACGTGATCTGTCAGGCCACACATCTCTCAGTGTCACGTGATCTGTCAGGCCACACGCAATTGTCTGCTGTCCAAACTTCACACACAGCGAAAGGTGTGTGTGTGTGTGTGTGTGTGCGTGTGCGCGTGTGTGTGTGTATGTGTGTGTGTGTGTGTATGTGTGTGTGTGTGTGTGTGTGGTGTGGTGTGTGTGTGTGTGTATGTGTGTGTGTATGTGTGTGTGTGTATGTGTGTGTGTGTGTGTGTGTGGTGTGTGTGTGTGTATGTGTGTGTGTGTGTGTGTGTGTGTGTGGGTGGGATGGTGTGTTTGTGTGTTGGTTTGTGTGTCAGTGTGTGTGTGTGATAGTCATAGAGAGAGAGAAATAGAGAGAGAGAGAGAGAGAGACGGACAGACAAGACAGACAGAGAGACAGATAGAGACTTATATACCGTAGTGACAGAATCAGAGAGACAGACAGACAGCCAGACAACCAGACAGACAGACAGACAGACAGACAGGCAGGCAGACCGACAGACCGACAGACAGACAGACAGAAAGAACAAACTGACAAAGACCATGTTCTGGGTGATTGTAATTATCCAAACTGCCCCCAGTGCCATTCTAAAGTCAAGATGCAGTTGGAAACCTCAGCGGTCTATTGTCCTGTGTGATGAGTGGCGGTCCATTGTCCTGTGTGATGAGTGGCGGTCCATTGTCCTGTGTGATGAGTGGCGGTCCATTGTCCTGTGTGATGAGTGGCGGGGAGTGGCCGCACTGTGGTCAAAGACGGTAAGAGCTTCTGCCCTCTTTGCTGTGGTCACCGGCATTGCCATGTCCGTGACAAGACTGGGCGGACCATTAATGACCCTTCAAACAGTAGCCTGTCTGTCACAGACCCTGACCCTTCAAACAGTAGCCTGTCTGTCACAGACCATGACCCTTCAAACAGTAGCCTGTTTGTCACATATCCTGACCCTTCAAACAGTAGCCTGTTTGTCACATATCCTGACCCTTCAAACAGTAGCCTGTCTGTCACAGATCCTGACCCTTCAAACAGTAGCCTGTTTGTCACATATCCTGACCCTTCAAACAGTAGCCTGTTTGTCACATATCCTGACCCTTCAAACAGTAGCCTGTCTGTCACAGACCATGACCCTTCAAACAGTAGCCTGTCTGTCACAGACCCTGACCCTTCAAACAGTAGCCTGTCTGTCACAGACCCTGACCCTTCAAACAGTAGCTGGGCTTCCTTTAGCATGTTTCCTTTGTTGGCTTTACTCAAGTCTAAGTTACTACTATCCACCCCCCACCCCCCACCCCCCACCCTCCACCCCCCACTCACCCACCAAACCTCATACTCCAACAGGAGGGAGTGAAGTTTCCCTTGACCAATTCCCCCCATTTGTTCCCATTAATCCAATCTGAGAGAGCCAGGCCTGCGTTAGCTCTGGTTCCACTCCCCCCACACCCCCCCCCCCCCCCCCGCACCCCCTGCTGCTGACAACGGGATCAATTCATTGGATGACTCGGAACCAAGACCGTTGGAACCTTGAACGAAACTTGACCTTCCAACGGTCGCTGCTACACTGTGTGCCGTCTGGACTGCAGGAATTGCATTGTCCCTTGGAGTCAGCCCGAACTTGAGCGGCATATCTGCATAAGCACATGTATCAGAACAGAATGAGTTTTGACAATGGTTGGTAGAGGGGAATCGCTTCCAAAAACCCGACGTTAACTTGGACATTTATTTACAAAAATCCAATAAGAAAACAAGAGGCGAAGCCTTCAAGGCTCACGTAAGAAATCGACAAACAGTAACACAAACTCAATCACTCCGTCACACATACACACACACACACACACACACACACACACACACACACACACACACACACACACACACACACACACAGTAAGCATCTAGGTGAAACTGTGCAAGAAAGCGAGACCCTGGATCTGCCAAGTAGTCTCGGCCCGCTCACAATAACAATGACCGAGACTTTCAGTAATTCCTTTGCGTGACGTCTAACCCTCTTACGTCATAATGTGACGTCTTCAAATAGTTTCTATCACACACGTCAAACACTTTTGACCGAGACTGACGTAATCCATAGACTCGGAAATGTTAAAGTTTCTATCACACACACACACACCAAACACTTTTGACCGAGACTGACGTAATCCATAGACTCGGAAATGTTAAAGTTTCTATCACACACACACACACACACACACACGCACGCACGCACGCACGCACAGACAGACAAAGTTTATCATCGCATAGGCTACACTTACGTGAGCCAATGAGTAACCAATGCAGCCACCAGCCCTTGTCGCACGACTCTTCTCAGTGTTCATGTCAGTACGCGCTCACCAAAGGCTTCCAAAAGCATGAACATATGAACGCACCATTCTTTTAAATGGTAAAATATCGTAAACAATCCGAACAACGGAAACGCTTTTAGGACAGAGCAAGAACCGTAAGATAATCAAACTGCATATGCTCCAGAAGGTGTGGTTCCCTTCAAGCAATTGTTAGTGTGTCCACGTTTATATAAGTCTTCAAGCAATTGTTAGTGTGTCCACGTTTATATAAGTCTTCAAGCAATTGTTAGTGTGTCCACGTTTATATAAGTCTTCAAGCAATTGTTAGTGTGTCCACGTTTAGATAAGTTTTCAAGCAATTGTTAGTGTGTCCACGTTTAGATAAGTCTTCAAGCAATTGTTAGTGTGTCCACGTTTAGATAAGTCTTCAAGCAATTGTTAGTGTGTCCACGTTTAGATAAGTCTTCAAGCAATTGTTAGTGTGTCCACGTTTAGATAAGTCTTCAAGCAATTGTTAGTGTGTCCACGTTTATATAAGTCTTCCAGCAATTGTTAGTGTGTCCACGTTTAGGTAAGTCTTCAAGCAATTGTTAGTGTGTCCACGTTTAGATAAGTCTTCAAGCAATTGTTAGTGTGTCCACGTTTAGATAAGTCTTCAAGCAATTGTTAGTGTGTCCACGTTTATATAAGTCTTCCAGCAATTGTTAGTGTGTCCACGTTTAGGTAAGTCTTCAAGCAATTGTTAGTGTGTCCACGTTTAGATAAGTCTTCAAGCAATTGTTAGTGTGTCCACGTTTAGGTAAGTCTTCAAGCAATTGTTAGTGTGTCCACGTTTAGATAAGTCTTCAAGCAATTGTTAGTGTGTCCACGTTTAGATAAGTCTTCAAGCAATTGTTAGTGTGTCCACGTTTAGATAAGTCTTCAAGCAATTGTTAGTGTGTCCACGTTTAGATAAGTCTTCAGGGGAAAGAAACTTCTTAGGCTTGCACCTACCCCTACAAATCAAACACCACCGTCAGAAAGGGTCCACGTGTGCACCTACCCCTACAAATCAAACACCACCGTCAGAAAGGGTCCACGTGTGCACCTACCCCTACAAATCAAACACCACCGTCAGAAAGGGTCCACGTGTGCACTTACCCCTACAAATCAAACACCACCGTCAGAAAGGGTCCACGTGTGCACCTACCCCTACAAATCAAACACCACCGTCAGAAAGGGTCCACGTGTGCACCTACCCCTACAAATCAAACACCACCGTCAGAAAGGGTCCACGTGTGCACCTCGTGGCGGAGAGCCAGCCCAGTGTCAGTACCGGGCGACCAAGTCACGGTCTTGCTGTTTACAGCGTTACCGTAACATCACAGGACTCAGACACACGTAGACGCAGTTGGTACCAATCAAAACAGTCACACGGGAAGCCAGTTACATCACCACACAGCCCGCAGCAGAATGAAAACAGCGGAGGGAAACAACATCAAACACATAGCTCCCCCCCCCCCCCCCTGTTCACTAACAGCTTCCTGCTACCACCCAGGGTATCCTCAGACTTTCTCCCCATAACCAGCCACAGATATAGTTGTCATACCTGGCGTCTCGAGCCAGTCACAGATATAGTTGTCATACCTGGCGTCTCGAACCAGTCACAGTGTGCTATGGTATCACCATATCAACAGACTTAGTCTTCTGGGCATCATTTGTGACGATTCCATTTCATATATTTTCTGTTTTATTTTATTTGTTATCGATCTTGGCAGGCGCCGTATCAGTCTCACCCTATGCTCTACCCCCCGTACCCCCTTCTCTCTCTCCCATCTCCCCCTTCCTCTCCCCCCCCCCCACCCCCCCCCCCCCCACCGACGAACCTAACGGTGCCCCTCCCTCGTGACCTTTGACTCCGTCTTGCAGGCATGAGGCCTCTGTGTTGCCGCAGCAGTTCCCTGTCGACCGAGTCAATGGCCGGGAGCTTCAGGCTGACAATTCCACAGGCTCACAAGCACATGGTAACTACAAGTGCTCAACCACCATTACTATCAGTCGGCACGCGGTGATACATATGCCCTTTGACCTTTTCTTGGGGGTATCCCGTACTGAAAATAGAATACGGGATTCTCGGAAAAGCTGTTCAAGGGCACTTACGCAACATATTCGATTTTCAGTACACGACTCAAAACCTTTGGAATGAATTAAAATGAATAAAATACAAGCATAAAGAGTTCGGAAAATACAAAAAGTTGAAAAATTTAAATAAATATATTTTTTAAATATTCTTGTCGACGATGCGTATCAAACCCGTGACCGCCGGTTTCGTGAGCGCGCTCACTACCATTAAGCCAATCTGCCACACAATGATTTGGTGTCAACATAGCGCGCTCACTACCATTAGCCAATCTGCCACACAATGATTTGGTGTCAACATAGCGCGCTCACTACCATTAAGCCAATCTGCCACACAATGATTTGGTGTCAAACCCGTGACTGCCGGTTTCGTGGCGCGCTCACTACCATTAAGCCAATCTGCCACACAATGATTTGGTGTCAACATAGCGCGCTCACTACCATTAAGCCAATCTGCCACACAATGATTTGGTGTCAACATAGCGCGCTCACTACCACTAAGCCAATCTGCCACACAATGATTTGGTGTCAACATAGCGCGCTCACTACCATTAAGCCAATCTGCCACACAATGATTTGGTGTCAACATAGCGCGCTCACTACCATTAAGCCAATCTGCCACACAATGATTTGGTGTCAACATAGCGCGCTCACTACCATTAAGCCAATCTGCCACACAATGATTTGGTGTCAACATAGCGCGCTCACTACCATTAAGCCAATCTGCCACACAATGATTTGGTGTCAACATAGCGCGCTCACTACCATTAAGCCAATCTGCCACACAATGATTTGGTGTCAACATAGCGCGCTCACTACCACTAAGCCAATCTGCCACACAATGATTTGGTGTCAACATAGCGCGCTCACTACCATTAAGCCAATCTGCCACACAATGATTTGGTGTCAACATAGCGCGCTCACTACCATTAAGCCAATCTGCCACACAATGATTTGGTGTCAACATAGAAATGTCAACTTATAGTGTACGTTACACGTACGTGAGTTCTCGAGCATGTGTCGACTCCTCGGTTTCCGAGTTTCTCCGTTCGTATTTGTGTACTGTACGTTCTGTCGATCTCACTCGAGGTAAGTTAAGTTAATAACTGACCCTATGCGCCTGTTTACTCCGTATGAAAAGCAATTTTAAGCAGCGTGAATTTCAAGTGACCGACATTATGTTGTAGTCCGGCTCCGAAATGCATTGACCAATCGCCGAAAGCCTCTGACGTCATTTCTCAAAAGGATTTCCCTTCCAACAGTTCAATATTTTAGATGACATACAAAGGATTTAGTTCGGGACGACGACCCCCTATGGTCGGTTTATTATATAAAGGGAAGCAAGCGGTTAAAAACGGGCGTCGACAGAGCCAATGAACGGGGATAGTAACTTGTAGTTATTATGAGCTTGTGACAGGCTACACACTATTCTATGAGGATGTTGGATGACGATACTGTAACCTGAAGAAACACAATACTCCTGGCGCTGTAAAACAGGGCTCAGGCCACTCATCGTCAGTCAAGTTTCAAGGCAATGCGTTGAGGAGCTTGTGAAATGCACCGTTTGAGTTTCATGATAAAACAGCTTCCACAACCGCCTTTAAATGCGTCTGAGAGGAATGACACCTACACCGTTTAGCATGCCATGACGTCATTGCTAGACAAGATGGGTGGTCACAGCTGACTGATACAAATGTCATTGTTCTTTCCTACGTCATTGCTAGACAAGATGGGTGGTCACAGCTGACTGATACAAATGTCATTGTTCTTTCCTACGTCATTGCTAGACAAGATGGGTGGTCACAGCTGACTGATACAAATGTCATTGTTCTTTCCTACGTCATTGCTAGACAAGATGGGTGGTCACAGCTGACTGATACAAATGTCATTGTTCTTTCCTACGTCATTGCTAGACAAGATGGGTGGTCACAGCTGACTGATACAAATGTCATTGTTCTTTCCTACGACATGCTTGGAAAGAGGTCTCGGGTCTCAGCCTCGTCTCTCAGTCAGCGGTCGGCCAGTGCCAGCCAGTCCAATATATCTTGACTTCACTCTGTGGTCAGTGGTGGAAGGGCTGATTCTGCCACAGCGATACCTTCGGACACTGTAGTCCAAGGACTGAAGGCTTTCTTGTGCAGACGACAGTAAACATCGAAGAAGCGCTGACCACACTGACCAAACAGCACGCTCTCTCTCTCTCTCTCTCTCTCTCTCTCTCTCTCTCTCTCTCTCTCTCTCTCTCTCTCTCTCTCTCTCTCTCTCTCTCTCTCTCTCTCTCTCTCTCTCTCTCTCTCTCTCTCTCTCTCTCTCTCTCTCTCTCGTGCACTTCACCAAAAGACAAAAGACAGCAGAGAGCAGAAAGATATAATCCTACCTGTTGCCATCGCCGTTCTGTGTCAGTCTTCTGCCTGACGAGGTTGGTTTGGATGGCTGACCAAACGTCATGAAATATTCACTGATGGAGCCCCGTGTTGATTGCACGCATTCCTTTCCATCAGAGTTATCCGATTAACTAGGCCGCGTCAGTTCGAATTCATGAGCTGAAAAGGCGGGTAATCAAATATTGATTTATCCCATTCGCTATTCACGCAAGGGAAGTAACGTGTGCAACGCTCACCTGTAGCGGGCAGACGATCGATAATCCGGGCACCTGTCTTACGTCACAGCACGGCGCTGTATGGATGGCTGGCGTGCCATTGGGTGTCAACCGGGCAGAAACAATGCAATCAGCCCGGGATTCATGTCGCTGAGAAAACACGAGGAATAATAAACCCGGTCTGGTTATTGAAGAGAAAAATCCCTGTCAGGTTGTGGAACAGAACATGCAGGGTATGGCTTTGTTGAGCACCGCGCTGTCAGCTTTCACACGGCAAAACACGGGCTGACATCGCCGTGGCTTTCACACGGCAAAACACGGGCTGACATCGCCGTGGCTTTCACACGGCAAAACACGGGCTGACATCGCCGTGGCTTTCACACGGCAAAACACGGGCTGACATCGCCGTGGCTTTCACACGGCAAAACACGGGCTGACAGCTTTCACACGGCAAAACACGGGCTGACAGCTTTCACACGGCAAAACACGGGCTGACAGCTTTCACACGGCAAAACACGGGCTGACATCGCCGTGGCTTTCACACGGCAAAACACGGGCTGACATCGCCGTGGCTTTCACACGGCAAAACACGGGCTGACAGCTTTCACACGGCAAAACACGGGCTGACAGCTTTCACACGGCAAAACACGGGCTGACAGCTTTCACACGGCAAAACACGGGCTGACAGCTTTCACACGGCAAAACACGGGCTGACAGCTTTCACACGGCAAAACACGGGCTGACATCGCCGTGGCTTTCACACGGCAAAACACGGGCTGACATCGCCGTGGCTTTCACACGGCAAAACACGGGCTGACAGCTTTCACACGGCAAAACACGGGCTGACAGCTTTCACACGGCAAAACACGGGCTGACAGCTTTCACACGGCAAAACACGGGCTGACAGCTTTCACACGGCAAAACACGGGCTGACAGCTTTCACACGGCAAAACACGGGCTGACATCGCCGTGACTTTCACACGGCAAAACACGGGCTGACATCGCCGTGGCTTTCACACGGCAAAACACGGGCTGACATCGCCGTGGCTTTCACACGGCAAAACACGGGCTGACATCGCCGTGGCTTTCACACGGCAAAACACGGGCTGACAGCTTTCACACGGCAAAACACGGGCTGACAGCTTTCACACGGCAAAACACGGGCTGACAGCTTTCACACGGCAAAACACGGGCTGACAGCTTTCACACGGCAAAACACGGGCTGACAGCTTTCACACGGCAAAACACGGGCTGACAGCTTTCACACGGCAAAACACGGGCTGACAGCTTTCACACGGCAAAACACGGGCTGACAGCTTTCACACGGCAAAACACGGGCTGACAGCTTTCACACGGCAAAACACGGGCTGACATCGCCGTGGCTTTCACACGGCAAAACACGGGCTGACATCGCCGTGGCTTCGTTGCATGGAGGGGAGAGAAGAAAGGAGTCTTTGTTTCACGGCGAATTCTTTATTGATCGGTCACACAACGTGGAGACAGACCCCGCTCTGCACACCGCTTGTGTCGCCACGCCGCCCTGGTAATCTGGCTAACTAATAACTGACTGTCATAGCGAGGACAACATGGAGACAGAACCACTCTGGTAATCTGGCTAACTAATAACTGACTGTCATAGCGAGGACAACATGGAGATAGAACCACTCTGGTAATCTGACTAACTAATAACTGACTGTCATAGCGAGGACAACATGGAGACAGAACCACTCTGGTAATCTGGCTAACTAATAACTGACTGTCATAGCGAGGACAACATGGAGACAGAACCACTCTGGTAATCTGGCTAACTAATAACTGACTGTCATAGCGAGGACAACATGGAGACAGAACCACTCTGGTAATCTGGCTAACTAATAACTGACTGTCATAGTGAGGACAACATGGAGATAGAACCACTCTGGTAATCTGGCTAACTAATAACTGACTGTCATAGCGAGGACAACATAGCGATAGAACCACTCTGGTAATCTGGCTAACTAATAACTGACTGTCATAGCAAGGACGACATGGATATAGAACCACTCTGGTAATCTGGCTAACTAATAACTGACTGTCATAGTGAGGACAACATGGATATAGAACCACTCTGGTAATCTGGCTAACTAATAACTGACTGTCATAGTGAGGACAACATGGAGATAGAACCACTCTGGTAATCTGACTAACTAATAACTGACTGTCATAGTGAGGACAACATGGAGATAAAACCACTCTGGTAATCTGACTAACTAATAACTGACTGTCATAGCGAGGACAACATGGAGACAGAACCACTCTGGTAATCTGGCTAACTAATAACTGACTGTCATAGTGAGGACAACATGGAGATAGAACCACTCTGGTAATCTGGCTAACTAATAACTGACTGTCATAGTGAAGACAACATGGAGACAGAACCACTCTGGTAATCTGGCTAACTAATAACTGACTGTCATAGCAAGGACGACATGGATATAGAACCACTCTGGTAATCTGGCTAACTAATAACTGACTGTCATAGTGAAGACAACATGGAGACAGAACCACTCTGGTAATCTGGCTAACTAATAACTGACTGTCATAGTGAGGACAACATGGAGATAGAACCACTCTGGTAATCTGGCTAACTAATAACTGACTGTCATAGTGACGACAACATGGAGATAGAACCACTCTGGTAATCTGGCTAACTAATAACTGACTGTCATAGTGACGACAACATGGAGATAGAACCACTCTGGTAATCTGGCTAACTAATAACTGACTGTCATAGCGAGGACAACATGGAGATAGAACCACTCTGGTAATCTGGCTAACTAATAACTGACTGTCATAGTGAGGACAACATGGAGATAGAACCACTCTGGTAATCTGGCTAACTAATAACTCACTGTCATAGTGAGGACGACATGGAGATAGAACCACTCTGGTAATCTGGCTAACTAATAACTGACTGTCATAGCGAGGACAACATGGAGACAGAACCACTCTGGTAATCTGGCTAACTAATAACTGACTGTCATAGTGAGGACAACATGGAGATAGAACCACTCTGGTAATCTGGCTAACTAATAACTGACTGTCATAGTGAGGACAACATGGAGATAGAACCACTCTGGTAATCTGGCTAACTAATAACTGACTGTCATAGCGAGGACAACATGGAGATAGAACCACTCTGGTAATCTGGCTAACTAATAACTGACGGCATCGCTAGGACGACAGTCCCAGTCCTCGCACATGGCCAGGGTCGACACTGAGACATCAACACGTGACTCCAACACTCGACACGTGACTCCAACACTCGACACGTGACTCCAACACCCCCACCCTCCATCACCCCCACCCTCCATCACCCCCACCCTCCATCACCCCCACCCTCCATCACCTCCACCCTCCATCACCTCCACCCTCCATCACCTCCACCCTCCATCACCCCCACCCTCCATCACCCCCACCCTCCATCACCTCCACCCTCCATCACCCCCACCCTCCATCACCCCCACCCTCCATCACCCCCACCCTCCATCACCCCCACCCTCCATCACCCCCACCCTCCATCACCCCCACCCTCCATCACCCCCACCCTCCATCACCCCCACCCTCCATCACCCCCACCCTCCATCACCCCCACCCTCCATCACCCCCACCCTCCATCACCCCCACCCTCCATCACCCCCACCCTCCATCACCCCCACCCTCCATCACCCCCACCCTCCATCACCCCCACCCTCCATCACCTCCACCCTCCATCACCCCCACCCTCCATCACCCCCACCCTCCATCACCCCCACCCTCCATCACCCCCACCCTCCATCACCCCCACCCTCCATCACCTCCACCCTCCATCACCCCCACCCTCCATCACCCCCACCCTCCATCACCCCCACCCTCCATCACCCCCACCCTCCATCACCCCCACCCTCCATCACCCCCACCCTCCATCACCCCCACCCTCCATCACCCCCACCCTCCATCACCCCCACCCTCCATCCATCATGGGTGTTCTGTTCGTAACCTCTGAACATTTACCTTTTATTTAAGACTCCCTCCTTTATAAGACCAAGTTTTCTGAGAGGTTCTGTTCGTAACCTCTGAACATTTACCTCTTATTTAAGACTCCCTCCTTTATAAGACCAAGTTTTCTGAGAGGTTCTGTTCGTAACCTCTGAACATTTACCTCTTATTTAAGACTCCCTCCTTTATAAGACCAAGTTTTTTCAAACTGCTAGAGTTCTAAAAAGGGGGGTTCAACTGTATCTAGAAATAATCGTTACTGCACTTTGTAGTGTCGAAAAACTCCCAGGTGTCGGCCATGTTGTTTGCAGGCACATCGTGACGATACCCACGACTGAGACACATTTTCTATGTCTGTAGGTGATACCGCCTCCATTTAACTGATTTCGTAGCGTTGTGTTGATACTTTTAATGTCAAAATCAGGGTAACAGGTACTCGTAGCGTTGTGTTGATACTCTTAATGTCAAGACCAGGGTAACAGGTACTCGTAGCGTTGTGTTGACACTCGCCGCGCTGATAGACGATATTTCCGGATGTTCAGAAATAACTCGGCTTGGCCGGGTTTAGTTTTATGGTTGTGAATGAGCGAGTACCCTTGGTTTTTTGGGGGGACGAATGAATCCACACGTGCTCCTTGTCCAAGTGTTTCAGACACACCCCTCGCTAGTGGTTGGTTTGCCCGTGTTTCAGACACATCTCGCCAGTGGTTGGTTGGCCCGTGTTTTAGACACATCCCTCGCTAGTGGTTGGTTGGCCCGTGTTTCAGACACACCCCTCGCTAGTGGTTGGTTGGCCCGTGTTTTAGACACATCTCGCTAGTGGTTGGTTGGCCCGATTTTCAGACACACCCCTCGCTAGTGGTTGGTTGACCCGTGTTTTAGACACACCCTCGCTAGTGGTTGGTTGGCCCGTGTTTCAGGCACACCCCTCGCTAGTGGTTGGTTGGCCCGTGTTTCAGACACACCCCTCGCTAGTGGTTGGTTGGCCCGTGTTTCAGGCACACCCCTCGCTAGTGGTTGGTTGGACCGTGTTTCAGACACACCCCTCGCTAGTGGTTGGTTGGCCCGTGTTTCAGGCACACCCCTCGCTAGTGGTTGGTTGGCCCGTGTTTTAGACACACCCCTCGCTAGTGGTTGGTTGGCCCGTGTTTCAGGCACACCCCTTGTTAGTGGTTGGTTGGCCCGTGTTTCAGACACACCCCTCGCTAGTGGTTGGTTGGCCCGTGTTTCAGGCACACCCCTCGATAGTGGTTGGTTGGCGCGTGTTTCAGACACACTCCTCGCTAGTGGTTGGTTGGCCCGTGTTTTAGACACATCTCGCTAGTGGTTGGTTGGCCCGTGTTTCAGACACATCTCGCTAGTGGTTGGTTTGCCCGTGTTTTAGACACACCCCTCGCTAGTGGTTGGTTAGCCCGTGTTTCAGACACACCCCTGGCTAGAGGTTGGTTGGCCGGTGTTTCAGGCACACCCCTCGCTAGTGGTTGGTTGGCCCGTGTTTCAGACACACCCCTTGGTCACAGGGCACACATCACAGAATGGCCCGGGTTAATCCTATTGGTGTTGGTCACAGGGCACACATCCCTGAATGGCTGCAAGAGGTAACGAAGACATGTCAAGTGAACGCATATAGTTAATTGACTTGTATCGTTCTGCTTCGTATCGTTCTGCTTCGTATCGTTCTGCTTCGTATCGTTCTGCTTCGTATCGTTCTGCTTCGTATCGTATCGTATCGTATCGTATCGTATCGTATCGTATCGTATCGTATCGTATCGTATCGTATCGTATCGTATCGTATCGTATCGTATCGTATCGTATCGTTATGAAACACTGAGCACGAGGGAACTGTAGTCAGATACTTCACCAGTTGAAATAAAGACAATCAAACAAACAAACAAACAAACAAACAAACACACTCTCCTTGATTTGAACGTTTTGAATTGTGACGAGCACGTGAACTGTTGGCAGCGTGGCCCAATGGTTGTTGCATGTTGCACGAGCCGTAGCAAGACGTGCGTGCCTGAGTCTAGTAGCCGTGCAGTCACACGGTTGACTGGCCGGGGGCACTGATTACTGATTACTGTCAGCTGGGGCCACCCCCTGATCAGCTTGCCGTCACACGGTGGACTGGCCGGGGGCACTGATTACTGATTACTGTCAGCTGGGGCCACCCCCTGATCAGCTTGCAGTCACACGGTTGACTGGCCGGGGGCACTGATTACTGATTACTGTCAGCTGGGGCCACCCCCTGATCAGCTTGCCGTCACACGGTGGACTGGCCGGGGGCACTGATTACTGATTACTGTCAGCTGGGGCCACCCCCTGATCAGCTTGCCGTCACACGGTGGACTGGCCGGGGGCACTGATTACTGATTACTGTCAGCTGGGGCCACCCCCTGATCAGCTTGCCGTGCAGTCACACGGTTGACTGGCCGGGGGCACTGATTACTGATTACTGTCAGCTGGGGCCACCCCCTGATCAGCTTGCCGTCACACGGTGGACTGGCCGGGGGCACTGATTACTGATTACTGTCAGCTGGGGCCACCCCCTGATCAGCTTGCCGTCACACGGTGGACTGGCCGGGGGCACTGATTACTGATTACTGTCAGCTGGGGCCACCCCCTGATCAGCTTGCCGTCACACGGTGGACTGGCCGGGGGCACTGATTACTGATTACTGTCAGCTGGGGCCACCCCCTGATCAGCTTGCCGTCAAACAGGAGCGGCGTTCAATGCACGCTCACACTGATTTGACACCAAGCATGGTGGCGCTAAAACCGAACACGACACAATGTAACTAGATCCCTCGACAATTAAAGGGATGATAGTACGTGTACCTCAGGGAAAAGGCCCTCAGATCGCTTTCAAAGTTATACCGTCAGATTCTTTGATACAAATAATGCTATCGCACAGTGGAACAGCCTTCACTTGACAAACACAAGGCAAAGAAAGAGCCCTCATTGCGGGTTACTTTCGCTGAGTTACTTCCCTTGCTTGTACACGTGATAAGGTTACTTGGCCGCGGCGTCACTGAGCGAGTTTTAGCGTCAACTAAGGTGACTCGAGTCGAACCGGAGGTCGCAAAAACTCGGTCCGGTACGACTGGAGTGACGTCACCGGTTAACCAACTTTCAACCTTGCTTCCTGCGTAGGGTCTCTCCAGTTCCAAGATGGCTGCCAAGGCGAGGTGAGAAACTTCTGCAAATATTTTTTGACAAAGTTACGGATTGTGAGAAGACATTTGTTGTAAATCACTTAGCCTTTCAAAAATTAAGGATACTGGGTTGGATACTGTCTTGGTTTTAATGCATTTTATTTTAGCAGTGATGTTTATTTTGGGAAGAAATGAGGTCAACAGGAGTTTGGGTGCGATTTCGGCTCAAATGTACTTTAGCGCCCTGAACTTTTACCCGGCTGTTTTGCGCTCGATTTTCACGCTCACTTCTTCATTGACGTTCGAATCGATAGTTCGATGTTTTGGCATTACATTCACATCAACAATAAAACAGTACTGCTTGTTCATCATCGTCGTCCATCAACTCTCCACAACAGTAAATCCGTAACGCGCTTGTCGCCATCTTGTTGCAAGGGACGCAACTGGACACAACCCAACAGCGTTTCCGCGAAGAAAAAAACCAGACATGCGCAGTGACCCTACCGTAGCTCAACCCTGTTCCTCGCGAAAACTCGCTCACTAGTATGTGTCACTGATAATTTTGTGCTAGGCCCGCTACAACGCTCTAGATACCAATTGTTGTTCTTGTTTTTGTGACAAGAAAGTTCAAGGAAAGGCCCGCTACAACGTACCCTCTTCTTCTTCTTCTTCTTCGTTCATGGGCTTAGACTCCCACGTTAACGTTCACTCATGTTTTTAGCACGAGTGGATTTTTACGTGTTTGACCGTTTTTACCCCGCCATTCAGGCAGCATACGCTGTTTTCGGGGGGAGGCATGCTGGGTATTTTCGTGTTTCTATAACCCACCGAACTCTGACATGGATTACAGCTAGGATCTTTTCCGTGCGCACTTGGTCTTGTGCTTGCGTGTACATACGAAGGGGGTTGAGCCACTGGCTTGTCTGCACATAAGTTGACCTGGGAAATCGGAAAAATCTCCACTCTTAACCCACCAGGCGGCAGCAACTGACCGGGATTCGAACTCACGACCTCCCGATTAGGAGGAAGATGTCTTACCACCACGCCACTGCGGTCGTCACTCTAGATACCATTTGTTGTTCTTGTTCTCGTGACAAGAAAGTTCAAGGAAAAGCCCCATACAACGCTCTGAATACAACTGGCTTCACAAAATGTAGAACAATGCCGTTGGCCAAAAACGTGACATGTTTGTAAAGATTTCTAAACACCGACGCCATTCTTCCCTCGGTGTTTATACGACAGGTTTCTGGCTTGCTGTACTTACCTTTAC
This sequence comes from Littorina saxatilis, assembly GCF_037325665.1. Classification (NCBI taxonomy): domain Eukaryota; kingdom Metazoa; phylum Mollusca; class Gastropoda; order Littorinimorpha; family Littorinidae; genus Littorina; species Littorina saxatilis. The sequence continues at coordinate 301,794 of NC_090254.1, read as the reverse complement.
TGCTCCATCCCTTCCGTAACTCTCTCTCATCTTCCCTCAGTGTTTATACGACAGGTTTCTGGCTTGCTGTACTTAACTTTACTGCTCCGTCCCTTCCGTAACTCTCTCTCATCTTCCCTCAGTGTTTATACGACAGGTTTCTGGCTTGCTGTACTTAACTTTACTGCTCCGTCCCTTCCGTAACTCTCTCTCTCTCTATCTCTTTCTCTCTCTCTTTCTCTCTTTCTCTTTCTTTCTTTCTCTCTCTCTCTCTCTCTCTCTCTCTCTCTCTCTCTCTCTCTCTCTCTCTCTCTCTCTCTCTCTCTCTCTCTCTCTCTCTCTCTCTCTCTCTCTCTCTCTGTTCTGTTCTGTTCTAGACGAGCCCATCTCGGCTGATGAGATAGAGATTGGTATCAAGAAATTGAAATTAAACAAGTCACCCGGGTACGATGGCGTTTGTGCTGGAATGTTAAAGAACTCTTGCCCGAAACTGTTGCCGTTTCTTGTAAAGCTGTTTAACCAAATTTTTGACACAGGCGTTTACCCTTCTGCGTGGTCTAGTGGGATAATTGTCCCAATTCACAAAAGTGGAGACATTAACAACCCTGATAACTACAGAGGCATTACGTTACTGAGCATAGTAGGTAAGTTGTTTGGCAGCATACTAAACAGGCGCTTATCTGACTGGGCGGAAGACAACAGTAGAATAGAGGAGGAACAGGGTGGCTTCAGAAAAGACCACTCTACTGTGGACAATATGTTTGTGCTATATGCTATCGTCCAGAGGTACCTTCTTAAAAGATCTGGTAAGGTCTACATATGTTTCGTAGACTTCCGCAAGGCTTTTGACTCAGTCAATAGGGCTATGTTATGGAATGTATTACGCAAGCACGGGGTTGGCGGAAAGATGTTGAACATCCTGCAAAGTATGTACAAAGGAGTGAAGTCTTGCGTTCGCACCGACGATGGCCCATCGGAGTTTTTCCGTTGTCCATGTGGAGTCCCTCAAGGTTCTGTGCTTTCACCAACATTGTTCTCATTCCTGATTAATGAACTGGCACTTGAAATGTTTCAAAACGGTAAACATGGAATACAGTTAACACCTGACGTGATGCAGATTCTCATATTGCTGTTTGCCGACGATGTACTTTTGATATCATATAGCGCAGCCGGGTTACAGAAACAGATTGATGTGTTAAAACAGTTTTCGGATAAGTTTTCCATGACGGTCAACCTGGATAAGACAAAGGTAATCGTTTTTAGAAAAGGAGGATTTTTGGCAGCAAATGAAGCCTGGAAGTACGGAAACGAGGACATAGAGGTTGTGAACAGCTACAAGTACTTGGGGCTAAATTTCACCACAAAATTGTCATTGACGCTAATGGTCAGCGATCTGGCCTCAAAGGCAAAGATAAGGACTGGCCAAATCCTAAGATGTTTGTGGAGGCTAGGCAACATACCTAGAAGCGTATTTTTTTTAAATATATGACGCACAGGTCCTCCCGATCTTAATGTATGGATCTGAGCTGTGGGGATTCCAAAGGTTTGAAGCTCTTGAGAAAGCCCATTTGTTTGCATGCAAGAAGTTTTTGTGTGTAGGACGACAAACACCAAACAAGATGGTATATGGTGACTTAGGCCGCTACCCACTTTATGTCACTTCGTCGGTTCGCTGTATAAAGTATTGGCTGAGAGTGTTACATTTGCCAAGCGAAAGACTCCCAAGGAAAGCATATGACATGATGAAACATTTACAGGGTTATGGCAAGAAAACATGGTCTCATTATTTGAAAGAAATGTTATGCATGTACGGCTTTGGAGATGTCTGGCTGCAACAAGGTGTAGGCGATTTGAATCGATTTATAACAGTATTCAGACAACGATTGTTTGATTGCTTCCAGCAAGACTGGCACGACAGCATCATGAACTCGGAGCGATTTGAATTTTATTCGCTCTTTAAACAAGAAATTCGCGCTGAAGTGTATATAGACCATATTCAGCTCCGCTGTTTTCGAGATGCATACATACAATTTCGATTTGGTATTTCACCCATAAACACTCACAAATGCCGCTATCGAACCGACGTTGTACCGGGCCTTTTGATTTGCCCTGTATGCAGAGAGGACGTGGAAGACGAGAAACATGTATTGTTTGTATGCAAAGGATATTGTGATTATAGACTTGATGTCAAAATACTAAGAGAAAAAAACCAGAGTGAAGATGCGAACAGTATTATACGTGTTATGTCTGTAGATAAAGGAGATTCAGTGGTGCATGTGGCCAGATTCTTATATCGTGTTTTTCAAAAAAGAAAAAGTTTTTTGGACTAGCTACCCAATGTGGAACAGGTGAACGAGACGGCGATGGTTATACATAGTTTGTGCCGTTGAATGTTAGAGCAGGTTTGATTGCAAATAATGTATGCTGGTGTAGTACACCTGTGTTGATATTGTACCTATTCAAATTGTTGATTTATGCGCTGGAAATGTTTGTAGGTTAGAAAAAAAGAGAGAGAGAGAGAGAGAGAGAGAGAGAGAGAGAGAGAAAGAGAGAGAGAGAGAGAGAAAGAGAGAGAGAGAGAGAGTTTGTGCCGTGGAACGATAGAACATGATTGAAAGCCGATAATGTATGTTAGCACTGTAAACTTGTTTGTCGTTGCACCTATCCATATTGTTAATTCATGCGCTGGATATGTCTTTATGTTTAAGAGAAAGAGAGTGAGAGAGAGAGAGAGTGAGAGCGTGCGTGCGTTCGTGTGAGTATATATATGTTAGAGAGAAAGAGATAAAACCGGGTGATTGTCCATAAATACAAACACACGGCATGTATTACTGACCCCCCCCCCCCCCCCCTCCCCGTTGAAATGAACCTTGTGTGTTTAATCAATAAAACGTCTTACGTCTTACGTCTCTGTTCTGTTCTCTGTTCTGTTCTCAGTTCTGTTCTCAGTTCTGTGCTGCTCTATTTGTTGACTTTGCTAAAGCTTTTGACCTAATTGACCTTAAACTCCTCATCAAAAAGTTTGAGATTTATGGATTGGCAACTGATTCTGTTAACATTTTAAAATCTGTCCTGTCAGACAGACAGCAAAGTACTTATCTGAATCAATCATACTCTTGTAAACAAACAGTAAGGTTTGGAGTTCTACAAGGTTCTATTCTTGGTCCTTTACTATTTTCTATCTATATTAATGACCTACCATTATTTGTTAAATGTATGTGTAAACTATTTGCAGATGATACTGCAATTCATTCTAGTCACAAAGATCTAAGTGAGCTTGAAATAGTCCTCCAAGAAAACATTGATCGATTGCTGGAATGGTCAGAACTAAACCATATGTCACTGATCCCAAATAAAACTAAATGCATGCTTCTAACCACTAGACAAAAACGACACAATCTATCCACAAAATTTCCTAAACTACAAATACAAAATGAAGATGTAACTGAAGTTGATAACCATAAAGTCTTGGGAATAACCATTGATAATAATCTGTCTTGGTCAAAACATTTAGATACACTTTGTAAAAATACTTCTAACAAAATATATCAGTTTTCAAAAATTAAACACATTCTAGACCTACGCACACGGAAACTGTTTTTTCAGGCATATATTCAATCAACTATTGATTATGCGTCCACAGTGTGTGACTCTGCAAGTGCAACTTTGAAACACCTGTGCTCTTTACATAGACGAGCTGTTAAATTAATTCTTTTAAAAAATGCATCTCTCTCTACGTCTGATTATACAAAATTAAAGATTCTTCCTATCAAATCAAGATTTACCTATAACAAAGGTGCAATGATGCATAGAGTTATGTCAGGGAATGCCCCTACATTCATTGCCTCAAATTTCAAACTGAATAATTCAATAAAAGTAAACAAATTAATTACCCCAACCCCTAGAATTGACCTTTACAAATCAAGTCTTTCTTATTCTGGCGCCTTATTGTGGAACTCCATTCCTGATTTAATTAAAATGCAATTCAGTGAAACTTTCTTCAAAGAAATGTACATGCTGTTTCTCTTGGAAACAAGTAAATAATTATGTGATAATATTACATCATTGCTTGATATTCATAATGCATTTTGAAATGTCTTTAATTTTTTGACATGTTAATTATATAAATTGTATTGTAATTAACTTAACTTCTATTTCTTCTTGTTATTAATCGAGTTACCCTCAATGGGCGAGGGCCGGACGAAAAAAAGCATGTATACTTTGCTTATTCTGTTACCCTCGATAAATAAAATAAAGTTCAAAGTTCTCTCTCTCTCTCTCTCTCTCTCTCTCTCTCTCTCTCTCTCTCTCTCTCTCTCTCTCTCTCTCTCTCTCTCTCTCTCTCTCTCTCTCTCTCTCTCTCTCTCTCTCTCTCTCTCTCTCTGCCACTCCCGAGGACTATTATAACAGAGACAAACTTTGACCTTGACCCGAGGACTATTATAACAGAGACAAACATTGACCTTGACCCGAGGACTATTATAACAGAGACAAACATTGACCTTGACCCGAGGACTATTATAACAGAGACAAACATTGACCTTGACCCGAGGGGCAGTGCTGGGGTCCATGAGCCGAAAGTGGGTGCCACCAAAACGGGAGAGAACTAACTGCGGGTTCTGATTCGTTAAAATCACAACACATCTCAGTTTCAACCAACCACACGCTGCGGATGGCTCCCGTCACCACATCTCAGTTTCAACCAATCACACGCTGCGGGTGGCTCCCGTTTGGAATGTAACTTTCTTGTGCATCTCAGCCCAGGTGTCCAGTGGGAAGTGTCAGAGCGCTACCTGTGTCCAGTGGTAAGTGTCAGAGCTACCTGTGTCCAGTGGTAAGTGTCAGAGCGCTACCTGTGTCCAGTGGTAAGTGTCAGAACGCTACCTGTGTCCAGTGGTAAGTGTCAGAGCGCTACCTGTGTCCAGTGGTAAGTGTCAGAGCGCTACCTGTGTCCAGTGGTAAGTGTCAGAGCTACCTGTGTCCAGTGGTAAGTGTTAGAGCGCTACCTGTGTCCAGTGGTAAGTGTCAGAGCGCTACCTGTGTCCAGTGGTAAGTGTCAGAGCGCTACCTGTGTCCAGTGGTAAGTGTCAGAGCGCTACCTGTGTCCAGTGGTAAGTGTCAGAGCTACCTGTGTCCAGTTGTAAGTGTCAAAGCTACCTGTGTCCAGTGGTAAGTGTCAGAGCTACCTGTGTCCAGTGGTAAGTGTCAGAGCTACCTGTGTCCAGTGGTAAGTGTCAGAGCGCTACCTGTGTCCAGTGGTAAGTGTCAGAGCAGAGCGCTACCTGTGTCCAGTGGTAAGTGTCAGAGCTACCTGTGTCCAGTGGTAAGTGTCAGAGCGCTACCTGTGTCCAGTGGTAAGTGTCAGAGCGCTACCTGTGTCCAGTGGTAAGTGTCAGAGCGCTACCTGTGTCCAGTGGTAAGTGTCAGAGCTACCTGTGTCCAGTGGTAAGTGTCAGAGCGCTACCTGTGTCCAGTGGTAAGTGTCAGAGTGCTACCTGTGTCCAGTGGTAAGTGTCAGAGTGCTACCTGTGTCCAGTGGTAAGTGTCAGAGCGCTACCTGTGTCCAGTGGTAAGTGTCAGAGCTACCTGTGTCCAGTGGTAAGTGTCAGAGCGCTACCTGTGTCCAGTGGTAAGTGTCAGAGCGCTACCTGTGTCCAGTGGTAAGTGTCAGAGTGCTACCTGTGTCCAGTGGTAAGTGTCAGAGCGCTACCTGTGTCCAGTGGTAAGTGTCAGAACGCTACCTGTGTCCAGTGGTAAGTGTCAGAGCGCTACCTGTGTCCAGTGGTAAGTGTCAGAGCGCTACCTGTGTCCAGTGGTAAGTGTCAGAGCGCTACCTGTGTCCAGTGGTAAGTGTCAGAGTGCTACCTGTGTCCAGTGGTAAGTGTCAGAGCGCTACCTGTATCCAGTGGTGTCAGAGCGCTACCTGTGTCCAGTGGTAAGTGTCAGAGCGCTACCTGTGTCCAGTGGTAAGTGTCAGAGCGCTACCTGTGTCCAGTGGTAAGTGTCAGAGCGCTACCTGTGTCCAGTGGTAAGTGTCAGAGCGCTACCTGTGTCCAGTGGTAAGTGTCAGAGCGCTACCAAGTTTCAAGTTTTATTTTATTCCAATAAAACCCCGTGAGGGTACATGGAAAATTAAAAAACACAGTAAAAACACATTTCATTCAACACCAAATAAAAGGAACTAAAACAAAAAGAAATCAGACTATGTACAGAAAAGGGAGTTGAGGGGTGAGGGAGAGCAAAAACAATACAAGAAACAATTCAACAATAATAATAATAAATAATAATAATAATAATAATAATAATAATAATAATAATAATAATAATAATAAAAAAACACTACAAGTGCAAAGTGATTACATACATTTCTTTACTATGGGAAATGGGGGAAGGGAGAGGGGGGGGGTGATGGGTGGGTTAACATAAGGACAAAAATACTATTACAAACAACACAAAACCTGTGTCCGGAGGGGGATTCAGGCAGAAAGACAGGTGATGCAACTTGAATCACTTGACCTTCCCCCCGTCCTCTCACCTACACCCCTTACCTCGCCACACAGGTAGCTCTGACATATAGCTGGAGCGGGATACCTGGTCCTCTCACTACACCCCTTACCTCGCCACACAGGTAGCTCTGACATATAGCTGGAGCGGGATCCCTGGTCCTCTCACCTACACCCCTTACCTCGCCACACAGGTAGCTCTGACATATAGCTGGAGCGGGATACCCCGTCCTCTCACCTACACCCCTTACCTCGCCACACAGGTAGCTCTGACATATAGCTGGAGCGGGATCCCCGGTCCTCTCACCTACACCCCTTACCTCGCCACACAGGTAGCTCTGACATATAGCTGGAGCGGGATACCTGGTCCTCTCACCTACACCCCTTATCTCGCCACACAGGTAGCGCTCTGACATATAGCTGGAGCGGGATCCCTGGTCCTCTCACCCACACCCCTTACCTCGCCACACAGGTAGCTCTGACATATAGCTGGAGCGGGATCCCTGGTCCTCTCACCTACACCCCTTACCTCGCCACACAGGTAGCTCTGACATATAGCTGGAGCGGGATACCCGGTCCTCTCACCTACACCCCTTACCTCGCCACACAGGTAGCTCTGACATTTAGCTGGAGCGGGATACCCGGTCCTCTCACTACACCCCTTACCTCGCCACACAGGTAGCTCTGACATTTAGCTGGAGCGGGATCCCTGGTCCTCTCACCTACACCCCTTACCTCGCCACACAGGTAGCTCTGACATATAGCTGGAGCGGGATCCCCGGTCCTCTCACCTACACCCCTTACCTCGCCACACAGGTAGCTCTGACATATAGCTGGAGCGGGATCCCTGGTCCTCTCACCTACACCCCTTACCTCGCCACACAGGTAGCTCTGACATATAGCTGGAGCGGGATCCCTGGTCCTCTCACCTACACCCCTTACCTCGCCACACAGGTAGCTCTGACATATAGCTGGAGCGGGATCCCTGGTCCTCTCACCTACACCCCTTACCTCGCCACACAGGTAGCTCTGACATATAGCTGGAGCGGGATACCCGGTCCTCTCACCTACACCCCTTACCTCGCCACACAGGTAGCTCTGACATATAGCTGGAGCGGGATCCCCGGTCCTCTCACCTACACCCCTTACCTCGCCACACAGGTAGCGCTCTGACATATAGCTGGAGCGGGATCCCCGGTCCTCTCACCTACACCCCTTACCTCGCCACACAGGTAGCTCTGACATATAGCTGGAGCGGGATACCCGGTCCTCTCACCTACACCCCTTACCTCGCCACACAGGTAGCTCTGACATATAGCTGGAGCGGGATACCCGGTCCTCTCACCTACACCCCTTACCTCGCCACACAGGTAGCTCTGACATATAGCTGGAGCGGGATCCCCGGTCCTCTCACCTACACCCCTTACCTCGCCACACAGGTAGCTCTGACATATAGCTGGAGCGGGATACCCGGTCCTCTCACCTACACCCCTTACCTCGCCACACAGGTAGCTCTGACATATAGCTGGAGCGGGATACCTGGTCCTCTCACCTACACCCCTTACCTCGCCACACAGGTAGCTCTGACATATAGCTGGAGCGGGATCCCCGGTCCTCTCACCTACACCCCTTACCTCGCCACACAGGTAGCTCTGACATATAGCTGGAGCGGGATCCCCGGTCCTCTCACCTACACCCCTTACCTCGCCACACAGGTAGCTCTGACATATAGCTGGAGCGGGATACCCGGTCCTCTCACCTACACCCCTTACCTCGCCACACAGGTAGCTCTGACATATAGCTGGAGCGGGATACCCGGTCCTCTCACCTACACCCCTTACCTCGCCACACAGGTAGCTCTGACATATAGCTGGAGCGGGATACCCGGTCCTCTCACCTACACCCCTTACCTCGCCACACAGGTAGCTCTGACATATAGCTGGAGCGGGATACCCGGTCCTCTCACCTACACCCCTTACCTCGCCACACAGGTAGCTCTGACATATAGCTGGAGCGGGATACCCGGTCCTCTCACCTACACCCCTTACCTCGCCACACAGGTAGCTCTGACATATAGCTGGAGCGGGATACCCGGTCCTCTCACCTACACCCCTTACCTCGCCACACAGGTAGCTCTGACATATAGCTGGAGCGGGATACCCGGTCCTCTCACCTACACCCCTTACCTCGCCACACAGGTAGCTCTGACATATTGCTGGAGCGGGATACCCGGTCCTCTCACCTACACCCCTTACCTCGCCACACAGGTAGCTCTGACATTTAGCTGGAGCGGGATACCCGGTCCTCTCACCTACACCCCTTACCTCGCCACACAGGTAGCTCTGACATATAGCTGGAGCGGGATCCCCGGTCCTCTCACCTACACCCCTTACCTCGCCACACAGGTAGCTCTGACATTTAGCTGGAGCGGGATACCCGGTCCTCTCACCTACACCCCTTACCTCGCCACACAGGTAGCTCTGACATATAGCTGGAGCGGGATACCCGGTCCTCTCACTACACCCCTTACCTCGCCACACAGGTAGCTCTGACATATAGCTGGAGCGGGATCCCTGGTCCTCTCACCTACACCCCTTACCTCGCCACACAGGTAGCTCTGACATATAGCTGGAGCGGGATCCCCGGTCCTCTCACCTACACCCCTTACCTCGCCACACAGGTAGCTCTGACATATAGCTGGAGCGGGATACCTGGTCCTCTCACCTACACCCCTTACCTCGCCACACAGGTAGCTCTGACATATAGCTGGAGCGGGATACCTGGTCCTCTCACTACACCCCTTACCTCGCCACACAGGTAGCTCTGACATATAGCTGGAGCGGGATCCCCGGTCCTCTCACCTACACCCCTTACCTCGCCACACAGGTAGCTCTGACATATAGCTGGAGCGGGATACCCGGTCCTCTCACTACACCCCTTACCTCGCCACACAGGTAGCTCTGACATATAGCTGGAGCGGGATCCCCGGTCCTCTCACCTACACCCCTTACCTCGCCACACAGGTAGCTCTGACATATAGCTGGAGCGGGATACCCGGTCCTCTCACCTACACCCCTTACCTCGCCACACAGGTAGCTCTGACATATAGCTGGAGCGGGATCCCCGGTCCTCTCACCTACACCCCTTACCTCGCCACACAGGTAGCTCTGACATATAGCTGGAGCGGGATACCCGGTCCTCTCACCTACACCCCTTACCTCGCCACACAGGTAGCTCTGACATATAGCTGGAGCGGGATACCCGGTCCTCTCACTACACCCCTTACCTCGCCACACAGGTAGCTCTGACATATAGCTGGAGCGGGATACCCGGTCCTCTCACTACACCCCTTACCTCGCCACACAGGTAGCTCTGACATATAGCTGGAGCGGGATACCCGGTCCTCTCACTACACCCCTTACCTCGCCACACAGGTAGCTCTGACATATAGCTGGAGCGGGATACCCGGTCCTCTCACCTACACCCCTTACCTCGCCACACAGGTAGCTCTGACATATAGCTGGAGCGGGATACCCGGTCCTCTCACCTACACCCCTTACCTCGCCACACAGGTAGCTCTGACATATAGCTGGAGCGGGATCCCTGGTCCTCTCACCTACACCCCTTACCTCGCCACACAGGTAGCTCTGACATATAGCTGGAGCGGGATACCCGGTCCTCTCACCTACACCCCTTACCTCGCCACACAGGTAGCTCTGACATATAGCTGGAGCGGGATCCCCGGTCCTCTCACCTACACCCCTTACCTCGCCACACAGGTAGCTCTGACATATAGCTGGAGCGGGATCCCTGGTCCTCTCACCTACACCCCTTACCTCGCCACACAGGTAGCTCTGACATATAGCTGGAGCGGGATCCCCGGTCCTCTCACCTACACCCCTTACCTCGCCACACAGGTAGCTCTGACATATAGCTGGAGCGGGATACCCGGTCCTCTCACCTACACCCCTTACCTCGCCACACAGGTAGCTCTGACATATAGCTGGAGCGGGATACCCGGTCCTCTCACCTACACCCCTTACCTCGCCACACAGGTAGCTCTGACATATAGCTGGAGCGGGATCCCTGGTCCTCTCACCTACACCCCTTACCTCGCCACACAGGTAGCTCTGACATATAGCTGGAGCGGGATACCCGGTCCTCTCACCTACACCCCTTACCTCGCCACACAGGTAGCTCTGACATATAGCTGGAGCGGGATCCCTGGTCCTCTCACCTACACCCCTTACCTCGCCACACAGGTAGCTCTGACATATAGCTGGAGCGGGATCCCTGGTCCTCTCACCTACACCCCTTACCTCGCCACACAGGTAGCGCTCTGACATATAGCTGGAGCGGGATACCTGGTCCTCTCACCTACACCCCTTACCTCGCCACACAGGTAGCTCTGACATATAGCTGGAGCGGGATCCCCGTCCTCTCACCTACACCCCTTACCTCGCCACACAGGTAGCTCTGACATATAGCTGGAGCGGGATCCCCGGTCCTCTCACCTACACCCCTTACCTCGCCACACAGGTAGCTCTGACATATAGCTGGAGCGGGATACCCGGTCCTCTCACCTACACCCCTTACCTCGCCACACAGGTAGCGCTCTGACATATAGCTGGAGCGGGATCCCTGGTCCTCTCACCTACACCCCTTACCTCGCCACACAGGTAGCGCTCTGACATATAGCTGGAGCGGGATCCCCGGTCCTCTCACCTACACCCCTTACCTCGCCACACAGGTAGCTCTGACATATAGCTGGAGCGGGATCCCCGGTCCTCTCACCTACACCCCTTACCTCGCCACACAGGTAGCTCTGACATATAGCTGGAGCGGGATACCCGGTCCTCTCACCTACACCCCTTACCTCGCCACACAGGTAGCTCTGACATATAGCTGGAGCGGGATCCCCGGTCCTCTCACCTACACCCCTTACCTCGCCACACAGGTAGCTCTGACATATAGCTGGAGCGGGATACCCGGTCCTCTCACCTACACCCCTTACCTCGCCACACAGGTAGCTCTGACATATAGCTGGAGCGGGATCCCCGGTCCTCTCACCTACACCCCTTACCTCGCCACACAGGTAGCGCTGACATATAGCTGGAGCGGGATACCCGGTCCTCTCACCTACACCCCTTACCTCGCCACACAGGTAGCTCTGACATATAGCTGGAGCGGGATACCCGGTCCTCTCACCTACACCCCTTACCTCGCCACACAGGTAGCTCTGACATATAGCTGGAGCGGGATCCCTGGTCCTCTCACCTACACCCCTTACCTCGCCACACAGGTAGCTCTGACATATAGCTGGAGCGGGATACCCGGTCCTCTCACCTACACCCCTTACCTCGCCACACAGGTAGCGCTCTGACATATAGCTGGAGCGGGATACCCGGTCCTCTCACCTACACCCCTTACCTCGCCACACAGGTAGCTCTGACATATAGCTGGAGCGGGATACCCGGTCCTCTCACCTACACCCCTTACCTCGCCACACAGGTAGCTCTGACATATAGCTGGAGCGGGATCCCTGGTCCTCTCACCTACACCCCTTACCTCGCCACACAGGTAGCTCTGACATATAGCTGGAGCGGGATACCCGGTCCTCTCACCTACACCCCTTACCTCGCCACACAGGTAGCTCTGACATATAGCTGGAGCGGGATCCCCGGTCCTCTCACCTACACCCCTTACCTCGCCACACAGGTAGCTCTGACATATAGCTGGAGCGGGATACCCGGTCCTCTCACCTACACCCCTTACCTCGCCACACAGGTAGCGCTCTGACATATAGCTGGAGCGGGATCCCCGGTCCTCTCACCTACACCCCTTACCTCGCCACACAGGTAGCTCTGACATATAGCTGGAGCGGGATACCCGGTCCTCTCACCTACACCCCTTACCTCGCCACACAGGTAGCTCTGACATATAGCTGGAGCGGGATACCCGGTCCTCTCACCTACACCCCTTACCTCGCCACACAGGTAGCTCTGACATATAGCTGGAGCGGGATCCCCGGTCCTCTCACCTACACCCCTTACCTCGCCACACAGGTAGCTCTGACATATAGCTGGAGCGGGATCCCCCGTCCTCTCACCTACACCCCTTACCTCGCCACACAGGTAGCTCTGACATATAGCTGGAGCGGGATCCCCGGTCCTCTCACCTACACCCCTTACCTCGCCACACAGGTAGCTCTGACATATAGCTGGAGCGGGATACCCGGTCCTCTCACCTACACCCCTTACCTCGCCACACAGGTAGCTCTGACATATAGCTGGAGCGGGATACCCGGTCCTCTCACCTACACCCCTTACCTCGCCACACAGGTAGCTCTGACATATAGCTGGAGCGGGATCCCTGGTCCTCTCACCTACACCCCTTACCTCGCCACACAGGTAGCGCTCTGACATATAGCTGGAGCGGGATCCCCGGTCCTCTCACCTACACCCCTTACCTCGCCACACAGGTAGCTCTGACATATAGCTGGAGCGGGATACCCGGTCCTCTCACCTACACCCCTTACCTCGCCACACAGGTAGCTCTGACATATAGCTGGAGCGGGATACCCGGTCCTCTCACCTACACCCCTTACCTCGCCACACAGGTAGCTCTGACATATAGCTGGAGCGGGATCCCCGGTCCTCTCACCTACACCCCTTACCTCGCCACACAGGTAGCTCTGACATATAGCTGGAGCGGGATCCCTGGTCCTCTCACCTACACCCCTTACCTCGCCACACAGGTAGCGCTCTGACATATAGCTGGAGCGGGATCCCTGGTCCTCTCACCTACACCCCTTACCTCGCCACACAGGTAGCGCTCTGACATATAGCTGGAGCGGGATCCCTGGTCCTCTCACCTACACCCCTTACCTCGCCACACAGGTAGCGCTCTGACATATAGCTGGAGCGGGATACCTGGTCCTCTCACCTACACCCCTTACCTCGCCACACAGGTAGCTCTGACATATAGCTGGAGCGGGATCCCCGTCCTCTCACCTACACCCCTTACCTCGCCACACAGGTAGCTCTGACATATAGCTGGAGCGGGATCCCCGGTCCTCTCACCTACACCCCTTACCTCGCCACACAGGTAGCTCTGACATATAGCTGGAGCGGGATCCCCGTCCTCTCACCTACACCCCTTACCTCGCCACACAGGTAGCTCTGACATATAGCTGGAGCGGGATACCCGGTCCTCTCACCTACACCCCTTACCTCGCCACACAGGTAGCTCTGACATATAGCTGGAGCGGGATCCCCCGTCCTCTCACCTACACCCCTTACCTCGCCACACAGGTAGCGCTCTGACATATAGCTGGAGCGGGATCCCCGGTCCTCTCACCTACACCCCTTACCTCGCCACACAGGTAGCTCTGACATATAGCTGGAGCGGGATACCTGGTCCTCTCACCTACACCCCTTACCTCGCCACACAGGTAGCTCTGACATATAGCTGGAGCGGGATACCTGGTCCTCTCACCTACACCCCTTACCTCGCCACACAGGTAGCTCTGACATATAGCTGGAGCGGGATCCCCCGTCCTCTCACCTACACCCCTTACCTCGCCACACAGGTAGCTCTGACATATAGCTGGAGCGGGATCCCCGGTCCTCTCACCTACACCCCTTACCTCGCCACACAGGTAGCTCTGACATATAGCTGGAGCGGGATCCCCGTCCTCTCACCTACACCCCTTACCTCGCCACACAGGTAGCTCTGACATATAGCTGGAGCGGGATCCCCGGTCCTCTCACCTACACCCCTTACCTCGCCACACAGGTAGCTCTGACATATAGCTGGAGCGGGATCCCCGGTCCTCTCACCTACACCCCTTACCTCGCCACACAGGTAGCTCTGACATATAGCTGGAGCGGGATACCCGGTCCTCTCACCTACACCCCTTACCTCGCCACACAGGTAGCTCTGACATATAGCTGGAGCGGGATACCCGGTCCTCTCACCTACACCCCTTACCTCGCCACACAGGTAGCGCTCTGACATATAGCTGGAGCGGGATCCCCGGTCCTCTCACCTACACCCCTTACCTCGCCACACAGGTAGCTCTGACATATAGCTGGAGCGGGATACCCGGTCCTCTCACCTACACCCCTTACCTCGCCACACAGGTAGCTCTGACATATAGCTGGAGCGGGATACCCGGTCCTCTCACCTACACCCCTTACCTCGCCACACAGGTAGCTCTGACATATAGCTGGAGCGGGATACCTGGTCCTCTCACCTACACCCCTTACCTCGCCACACAGGTAGCTCTGACATATAGCTGGAGCGGGATACCCGGTCCTCTCACCTACACCCCTTACCTCGCCACACAGGTAGCTCTGACATATAGCTGGAGCGGGATACCCGGTCCTCTCACCTACACCCCTTACCTCGCCACACAGGTAGCTCTGACATATAGCTGGAGCGGGATCCCTGGTCCTCTCACCTACACCCCTTACCTCGCCACACAGGTAGCTCTGACATATAGCTGGAGCGGGATACCCGGTCCTCTCACCTACACCCCTTACCTCGCCACACAGGTAGCTCTGACATATAGCTGGAGCGGGATCCCCGGTCCTCTCACCTACACCCCTTACCTCGCCACACAGGTAGCTCTGACATATAGCTGGAGCGGGATCCCTGGTCCTCTCACCTACACCCCTTACCTCGCCACACAGGTAGCTCTGACATATAGCTGGAGCGGGATCCCCCGTCCTCTCACCTACACCCCTTACCTCGCCACACAGGTAGCTCTGACATTTAGCTGGAGCGGGATACCCGGTCCTCTCACCTACACCCCTTACCTCGCCACACAGGTAGCTCTGACATATAGCTGGAGCGGGATCCCTGGTCCTCTCACCTACACCCCTTACCTCGCCACACAGGTAGCTCTGACATATAGCTGGAGCGGGATACCTGGTCCTCTCACCTACACCCCTTACCTCGCCACACAGGTAGCTCTGACATATAGCTGGAGCGGGATACCTGGTCCTCTCACCTACACCCCTTACCTCGCCACACAGGTAGCTCTGACATATAGCTGGAGCGGGATCCCCCGTCCTCTCACCTACACCCCTTACCTCGCCACACAGGTAGCTCTGACATATAGCTGGAGCGGGATACCCGGTCCTCTCACCTACACCCCTTACCTCGCCACACAGGTAGCTCTGACATATAGCTGGAGCGGGATACCCGGTCCTCTCACCTACACCCCTTACCTCGCCACACAGGTAGCTCTGACATATAGCTGGAGCGGGATACCCGGTCCTCTCACCTACACCCCTTACCTCGCCACACAGGTAGCTCTGACATATAGCTGGAGCGGGATCCCTGGTCCTCTCACCTACACCCCTTACCTCGCCACACAGGTAGCGCTCTGACATATAGCTGGAGCGGGATCCCCGGTCCTCTCACCTACACCCCTTACCTCGCCACACAGGTAGCTCTGACATATAGCTGGAGCGGGATCCCTGGTCCTCTCACCTACACCCCTTACCTCGCCACACAGGTAGCGCTCTGACATATAGCTGGAGCGGGATCCCTGGTCCTCTCACCTACACCCCTTACCTCGCCACACAGGTAGCGCTCTGACATATAGCTGGAGCGGGATACCTGGTCCTCTCACCTACACCCCTTACCTCGCCACACAGGTAGCTCTGACATATAGCTGGAGCGGGATCCCCGTCCTCTCACCTACACCCCTTACCTCGCCACACAGGTAGCTCTGACATATAGCTGGAGCGGGATCCCCGGTCCTCTCACCTACACCCCTTACCTCGCCACACAGGTAGCTCTGACATATAGCTGGAGCGGGATACCCGGTCCTCTCACCTACACCCCTTACCTCGCCACACAGGTAGCGCTCTGACATATAGCTGGAGCGGGATCCCTGGTCCTCTCACCTACACCCCTTACCTCGCCACACAGGTAGCGCTCTGACATATAGCTGGAGCGGGATCCCCCGTCCTCTCACCTACACCCCTTACCTCGCCACACAGGTAGCTCTGACATATAGCTGGAGCGGGATCCCCGGTCCTCTCACCTACACCCCTTACCTCGCCACACAGGTAGCTCTGACATATAGCTGGAGCGGGATACCCGGTCCTCTCACCTACACCCCTTACCTCGCCACACAGGTAGCTCTGACATATAGCTGGAGCGGGATCCCCGGTCCTCTCACCTACACCCCTTACCTCGCCACACAGGTAGCTCTGACATATAGCTGGAGCGGGATCCCCCGTCCTCTCACCTACACCCCTTACCTCGCCACACAGGTAGCTCTGACATATAGCTGGAGCGGGATACCCGGTCCTCTCACCTACACCCCTTACCTCGCCACACAGGTAGCGCTCTGACATATAGCTGGAGCGGGATACCCGGTCCTCTCACCTACACCCCTTACCTCGCCACACAGGTAGCGCTCTGACATATAGCTGGAGCGGGATACCCGGTCCTCTCACCTACACCCCTTACCTCGCCACACAGGTAGCTCTGACATATAGCTGGAGCGGGATACCCGGTCCTCTCACCTACACCCTTTACCTCGCCACACAGGTAGCTCTGACATATAGCTGGAGCGGGATCCCTGGTCCTCTCACCTACACCCCTTACCTCGCCACACAGGTAGCTCTGACATATAGCTGGAGCGGGATACCCGGTCCTCTCACCTACACCCCTTACCTCGCCACACAGGTAGCTCTGACATATAGCTGGAGCGGGATCCCCGGTCCTCTCACCTACACCCCTTACCTCGCCACACAGGTAGCTCTGACATATAGCTGGAGCGGGATACCCGGTCCTCTCACCTACACCCCTTACCTCGCCACACAGGTAGCTCTGACATATAGCTGGAGCGGGATACCCGGTCCTCTCACCTACACCCCTTACCTCGCCACACAGGTAGCTCTGACATATAGCTGGAGCGGGATACCCGGTCCTCTCACCTACACCCCTTACCTCGCCACACAGGTAGCGCTCTGACATATAGCTGGAGCGGGATCCCCGGTCCTCTCACCTACACCCCTTACCTCGCCACACAGGTAGCTCTGACATATAGCTGGAGCGGGATACCCGGTCCTCTCACCTACACCCCTTACCTCGCCACACAGGTAGCTCTGACATATAGCTGGAGCGGGATACCCGGTCCTCTCACCTACACCCCTTACCTCGCCACACAGGTAGCTCTGACATATAGCTGGAGCGGGATCCCCGGTCCTCTCACCTACACCCCTTACCTCGCCACACAGGTAGCTCTGACATATAGCTGGAGCGGGATCCCCCGTCCTCTCACCTACACCCCTTACCTCGCCACACAGGTAGCTCTGACATATAGCTGGAGCGGGATACCCGGTCCTCTCACCTACACCCCTTACCTCGCCACACAGGTAGCTCTGACATATAGCTGGAGCGGGATACCCGGTCCTCTCACCTACACCCCTTACCTCGCCACACAGGTAGCTCTGACATATAGCTGGAGCGGGATCCCTGGTCCTCTCACCTACACCCCTTACCTCGCCACACAGGTAGCGCTCTGACATATAGCTGGAGCGGGATCCCCGGTCCTCTCACCTACACCCCTTACCTCGCCACACAGGTAGCTCTGACATATAGCTGGAGCGGGATCCCTGGTCCTCTCACCTACACCCCTTACCTCGCCACACAGGTAGCGCTCTGACATATAGCTGGAGCGGGATCCCTGGTCCTCTCACCTACACCCCTTACCTCGCCACACAGGTAGCGCTCTGACATATAGCTGGAGCGGGATACCTGGTCCTCTCACCTACACCCCTTACCTCGCCACACAGGTAGCTCTGACATATAGCTGGAGCGGGATCCCCGTCCTCTCACCTACACCCCTTACCTCGCCACACAGGTAGCTCTGACATATAGCTGGAGCGGGATCCCCGGTCCTCTCACCTACACCCCTTACCTCGCCACACAGGTAGCTCTGACATATAGCTGGAGCGGGATACCCGGTCCTCTCACCTACACCCCTTACCTCGCCACACAGGTAGCGCTCTGACATATAGCTGGAGCGGGATCCCTGGTCCTCTCACCTACACCCCTTACCTCGCCACACAGGTAGCGCTCTGACATATAGCTGGAGCGGGATCCCCCGTCCTCTCACCTACACCCCTTACCTCGCCACACAGGTAGCTCTGACATATAGCTGGAGCGGGATCCCCGGTCCTCTCACCTACACCCCTTACCTCGCCACACAGGTAGCTCTGACATATAGCTGGAGCGGGATACCCGGTCCTCTCACCTACACCCCTTACCTCGCCACACAGGTAGCTCTGACATATAGCTGGAGCGGGATCCCCGGTCCTCTCACCTACACCCCTTACCTCGCCACACAGGTAGCTCTGACATATAGCTGGAGCGGGATACCCCGTCCTCTCACCTACACCCCTTACCTCGCCACACAGGTAGCTCTGACATATAGCTGGAGCGGGATACCCGGTCCTCTCACCTACACCCCTTACCTCGCCACACAGGTAGCGCTCTGACATATAGCTGGAGCGGGATACCCGGTCCTCTCACCTACACCCCTTACCTCGCCACACAGGTAGCGCTCTGACATATAGCTGGAGCGGGATACCCGGTCCTCTCACCTACACCCCTTACCTCGCCACACAGGTAGCTCTGACATATAGCTGGAGCGGGATACCCGGTCCTCTCACCTACACCCCTTTACCTCGCCACACAGGTAGCTCTGACATATAGCTGGAGCGGGATCTCTGGTCCTCTCACCTACACCCCTTACCTCGCCACACAGGTAGCTCTGACATATAGCTGGAGCGGGATACCCGGTCCTCTCACCTACACCCCTTACCTCGCCACACAGGTAGCTCTGACATATAGCTGGAGCGGGATCCCCGGTCCTCTCACCTACACCCCTTACCTCGCCACACAGGTAGCTCTGACATATAGCTGGAGCGGGATACCCGGTCCTCTCACCTACACCCCTTACCTCGCCACACAGGTAGCTCTGACATATAGCTGGAGCGGGATACCCGGTCCTCTCACCTACACCCCTTACCTCGCCACACAGGTAGCTCTGACATATAGCTGGAGCGGGATACCCGGTCCTCTCACCTACACCCCTTACCTCGCCACACAGGTAGCGCTCTGACATATAGCTGGAGCGGGATCCCCGGTCCTCTCACCTACACCCCTTACCTCGCCACACAGGTAGCTCTGACATATAGCTGGAGCGGGATACCCGGTCCTCTCACCTACACCCCTTACCTCGCCACACAGGTAGCTCTGACATATAGCTGGAGCGGGATACCCGGTCCTCTCACCTACACCCCTTACCTCGCCACACAGGTAGCTCTGACATATAGCTGGAGCGGGATCCCCGGTCCTCTCACCTACACCCCCTTACCTCGCCACACAGGTAGCTCTGACATATAGCTGGAGCGGGATCCCCGGTCCTCTCACCTACACCCCTTACCTCGCCACACAGGTAGCTCTGACATATAGCTGGAGCGGGATCCCCGGTCCTCTCACCTACACCCCTTACCTCGCCACACAGGTAGCTCTGACATATAGCTGGAGCGGGATACCCGGTCCTCTCACCTACACCCCTTACCTCGCCACACAGGTAGCTCTGACATATAGCTGGAGCGGGATACCCGGTCCTCTCACCTACACCCCTTACCTCGCCACACAGGTAGCTCTGACATATAGCTGGAGCGGGATCCCTGGTCCTCTCACCTACACCCCTTACCTCGCCACACAGGTAGCTCTGACATATAGCTGGAGCGGGATCCCTGGTCCTCTCACCTACACCCCTTACCTCGCCACACAGGTAGCGCTCTGACATATAGCTGGAGCGGGATCCCCGGTCCTCTCACCTACACCCCTTACCTCGCCACACAGGTAGCTCTGACATATAGCTGGAGCGGGATACCCGGTCCTCTCACCTACACCCCTTACCTCGCCACACAGGTAGCTCTGACATATAGCTGGAGCGGGATACCCGGTCCTCTCACCTACACCCCTTACCTCGCCACACAGGTAGCTCTGACATATAGCTGGAGCGGGATCCCCGGTCCTCTCACCTACACCCCTTACCTCGCCACACAGGTAGCTCTGACATATAGCTGGAGCGGGATCCCTGGTCCTCTCACCTACACCCCTTACCTCGCCACACAGGTAGCGCTCTGACATATAGCTGGAGCGGGATCCCTGGTCCTCTCACCTACACCCCTTACCTCGCCACACAGGTAGCGCTCTGACATATAGCTGGAGCGGGATCCCTGGTCCTCTCACCTACACCCCTTACCTCGCCACACAGGTAGCGCTCTGACATATAGCTGGAGCGGGATACCTGGTCCTCTCACCTACACCCCTTACCTCGCCACACAGGTAGCTCTGACATATAGCTGGAGCGGGATCCCCGTCCTCTCACCTACACCCCTTACCTCGCCACACAGGTAGCTCTGACATATAGCTGGAGCGGGATCCCCGTCCTCTCACCTACACCCCTTACCTCGCCACACAGGTAGCTCTGACATATAGCTGGAGCGGGATCCCCCGTCCTCTCACCTACACCCCTTACCTCGCCACACAGGTAGCGCTCTGACATATAGCTGGAGCGGGATCCCCGGTCCTCTCACCTACACCCCTTACCTCGCCACACAGGTAGCTCTGACATATAGCTGGAGCGGGATCCCCCGTCCTCTCACCTACACCCCTTACCTCGCCACACAGGTAGCGCTCTGACATATAGCTGGAGCGGGATACCCGGTCCTCTCACCTACACCCCTTACCTCGCCACACAGGTAGCGCTCTGACATATAGCTGGAGCGGGATACCTGGTCCTCTCACCTACACCCCTTACCTCGCCACACAGGTAGCTCTGACATATAGCTGGAGCGGGATACCCGGTCCTCTCACCTACACCCCTTACCTCGCCACACAGGTAGCTCTGACATATAGCTGGAGCGGGATCCCCCGTCCTCTCACCTACACCCCTTACCTCGCCACACAGGTAGCTCTGACATATAGCTGGAGCGGGATCCCCGGTCCTCTCACCTACACCCCTTACCTCGCCACACAGGTAGCGCTCTGACATATAGCTGGAGCGGGATCCCCGGTCCTCTCACCTACACCCCTTACCTCGCCACACAGGTAGCTCTGACATATAGCTGGAGCGGGATCCCCGGTCCTCTCACCTACACCCCTTACCTCGCCACACAGGTAGCTCTGACATATAGCTGGAGCGGGATCCCCGGTCCTCTCACCTACACCCCTTACCTCGCCACACAGGTAGCTCTGACATATAGCTGGAGCGGGATCCCCGGTCCTCTCACCTACACCCCTTACCTCGCCACACAGGTAGCTCTGACATATAGCTGGAGCGGGATACCCGGTCCTCTCACCTACACCCCTTACCTCGCCACACAGGTAGCGCTCTGACATATAGCTGGAGCGGGATCCCTGGTCCTCTCACCTACACCCCTTACCTCGCCACACAGGTAGCTCTGACATATAGCTGGAGCGGGATCCCCCGTCCTCTCACCTACACCCCTTACCTCGCCACACAGGTAGCTCTGACATATAGCTGGAGCGGGATCCCCGGTCCTCTCACCTACACCCCTTACCTCGCCACACAGGTAGCTCTGACATATAGCTGGAGCGGGATACCCGGTCCTCTCACCTACACCCCTTACCTCGCCACACAGGTAGCTCTGACATATAGCTGGAGCGGGATACCCGGTCCTCTCACCTACACCCCTTACCTCGCCACACAGGTAGCTCTGACATATAGCTGGAGCGGGATACCCGGTCCTCTCACCTACACCCCTTACCTCGCCACACAGGTAGCTCTGACATATAGCTGGAGCGGGATACCCGGTCCTCTCACCTACACCCCTTACCTCGCCACACAGGTAGCTCTGACATATAGCTGGAGCGGGATCCCCGGTCCTCTCACCTACACCCCTTACCTCGCCACACAGGTAGCGCTCTGACATATAGCTGGAGCGGGATACCCGGTCCTCTCACCTACACCCCTTACCTCGCCACACAGGTAGCTCTGACATATAGCTGGAGCGGGATACCCGGTCCTCTCACCTACACCCCTTACCTCGCCACACAGGTAGCTCTGACATATAGCTGGAGCGGGATACCCGGTCCTCTCACCTACACCCCTTACCTCGCCACACAGGTAGCTCTGACATATAGCTGGAGCGGGATCCCTGGTCCTCTCACCTACACCCCTTACCTCGCCACACAGGTAGCTCTGACATATAGCTGGAGCGGGATCCCCGGTCCTCTCACCTACACCCCTTACCTCGCCACACAGGTAGCTCTGACATATAGCTGGAGCGGGATCCCCGGTCCTCTCACCTACACCCCTTACCTCGCCACACAGGTAGCGCTCTGACATATAGCTGGAGCGGGATACCCGGTCCTCTCACCTACACCCCTTACCTCGCCACACAGGTAGCTCTGACATATAGCTGGAGCGGGATACCCGGTCCTCTCACCTACACCCCTTACCTCGCCACACAGGTAGCTCTGACATATAGCTGGAGCGGGATACCCGGTCCTCTCACCTACACCCCTTACCTCGCCACACAGGTAGCGCTCTGACATATAGCTGGAGCGGGATCCCTGGTCCTCTCACCTACACCCCTTACCTCGCCACACAGGTAGCGCTCTGACATATAGCTGGAGCGGGATACCTGGTCCTCTCACCTACACCCCTTACCTCGCCACACAGGTAGCTCTGACATATAGCTGGAGCGGGATCCCCGTCCTCTCACCTACACCCCTTACCTCGCCACACAGGTAGCTCTGACATATAGCTGGAGCGGGATCCCCGGTCCTCTCACCTACACCCCTTACCTCGCCACACAGGTAGCTCTGACATATAGCTGGAGCGGGATACCCGGTCCTCTCACCTACACCCCTTACCTCGCCACACAGGTAGCGCTCTGACATATAGCTGGAGCGGGATCCCTGGTCCTCTCACCTACACCCCTTACCTCGCCACACAGGTAGCGCTCTGACATATAGCTGGAGCGGGATCCCCGTCCTCTCACCTACACCCCTTACCTCGCCACACAGGTAGCTCTGACATATAGCTGGAGCGGGATCCCCGGTCCTCTCACCTACACCCCTTACCTCGCCACACAGGTAGCTCTGACATATAGCTGGAGCGGGATACCCGGTCCTCTCACCTACACCCCTTACCTCGCCACACAGGTAGCTCTGACATATAGCTGGAGCGGGATCCCCGGTCCTCTCACCTACACCCCTTACCTCGCCACACAGGTAGCTCTGACATATAGCTGGAGCGGGATCCCCCGTCCTCTCACCTACACCCCTTACCTCGCCACACAGGTAGCTCTGACATATAGCTGGAGCGGGATACCTGGTCCTCTCACCTACACCCCTTACCTCGCCACACAGGTAGCGCTCTGACATATAGCTGGAGCGGGATACCCGGTCCTCTCACCTACACCCCTTACCTCGCCACACAGGTAGCGCTCTGACATATAGCTGGAGCGGGATACCCGGTCCTCTCACCTACACCCCTTACCTCGCCACACAGGTAGCTCTGACATATAGCTGGAGCGGGATACCCGGTCCTCTCACCTACACCCCTTACCTCGCCACACAGGTAGCTCTGACATATAGCTGGAGCGGGATCCCTGGTCCTCTCACCTACACCCCTTACCTCGCCACACAGGTAGCTCTGACATATAGCTGGAGCGGGATACCCGGTCCTCTCACCTACACCCCTTACCTCGCCACACAGGTAGCTCTGACATATAGCTGGAGCGGGATCCCCGGTCCTCTCACCTACACCCCTTACCTCGCCACACAGGTAGCTCTGACATATAGCTGGAGCGGGATACCCGGTCCTCTCACCTACACCCCTTACCTCGCCACACAGGTAGCTCTGACATATAGCTGGAGCGGGATACCCGGTCCTCTCACCTACACCCCTTACCTCGCCACACAGGTAGCTCTGACATATAGCTGGAGCGGGATACCCGGTCCTCTCACCTACACCCCTTACCTCGCCACACAGGTAGCGCTCTGACATATAGCTGGAGCGGGATCCCCGGTCCTCTCACCTACACCCCTTACCTCGCCACACAGGTAGCTCTGACATATAGCTGGAGCGGGATACCCGGTCCTCTCACCTACACCCCTTACCTCGCCACACAGGTAGCTCTGACATATAGCTGGAGCGGGATACCCGGTCCTCTCACCTACACCCCTTACCTCGCCACACAGGTAGCTCTGACATATAGCTGGAGCGGGATCCCCGGTCCTCTCACCTACACCCCTTACCTCGCCACACAGGTAGCTCTGACATATAGCTGGAGCGGGATCCCCGTCCTCTCACCTACACCCCTTACCTCGCCACACAGGTAGCTCTGACATATAGCTGGAGCGGGATCCCCGGTCCTCTCACCTACACCCCTTACCTCGCCACACAGGTAGCTCTGACATATAGCTGGAGCGGGATACCCGGTCCTCTCACCTACACCCCTTACCTCGCCACACAGGTAGCTCTGACATATAGCTGGAGCGGGATACCCGGTCCTCTCACCTACACCCCTTACCTCGCCACACAGGTAGCTCTGACATATAGCTGGAGCGGGATCCCTGGTCCTCTCACCTACACCCCTTACCTCGCCACACAGGTAGCTCTGACATATAGCTGGAGCGGGATCCCTGGTCCTCTCACCTACACCCCTTACCTCGCCACACAGGTAGCGCTCTGACATATAGCTGGAGCGGGATCCCCGGTCCTCTCACCTACACCCCTTACCTCGCCACACAGGTAGCTCTGACATATAGCTGGAGCGGGATACCCGGTCCTCTCACCTACACCCCTTACCTCGCCACACAGGTAGCTCTGACATATAGCTGGAGCGGGATACCCGGTCCTCTCACCTACACCCCTTACCTCGCCACACAGGTAGCGCTCTGACATATAGCTGGAGCGGGATCCCTGGTCCTCTCACCTACACCCCTTACCTCGCCACACAGGTAGCGCTCTGACATATAGCTGGAGCGGGATACCCGGTCCTCTCACCTACACCCCTTACCTCGCCACACAGGTAGCTCTGACATATAGCTGGAGCGGGATCCCCGGTCCTCTCACCTACACCCCTTACCTCGCCACACAGGTAGCTCTGACATATAGCTGGAGCGGGATACCCGGTCCTCTCACCTACACCCCTTACCTCGCCACACAGGTAGCTCTGACATATAGCTGGAGCGGGATACCCGGTCCTCTCACCTACACCCCTTACCTCGCCACACAGGTAGCTCTGACATATAGCTGGAGCGGGATACCCGGTCCTCTCACCTACACCCCTTACCTCGCCACACAGGTAGCTCTGACATATAGCTGGAGCGGGATACCCGGTCCTCTCACCTACACCCCTTACCTCGCCACACAGGTAGCTCTGACATATAGCTGGAGCGGGATCCCCGGTCCTCTCACCTACACCCCTTACCTCGCCACACAGGTAGCGCTCTGACATATAGCTGGAGCGGGATACCCGGTCCTCTCACCTACACCCCTTACCTCGCCACACAGGTAGCTCTGACATATAGCTGGAGCGGGATACCCGGTCCTCTCACCTACACCCCTTACCTCGCCACACAGGTAGCTCTGACATATAGCTGGAGCGGGATACCCGGTCCTCTCACCTACACCCCTTACCTCGCCACACAGGTAGCTCTGACATATAGCTGGAGCGGGATACCCGGTCCTCTCACCTACACCCCTTACCTCGCCACACAGGTAGCGCTCTGACATATAGCTGGAGCGGGATACCCGGTCCTCTCACCTACACCCCTTACCTCGCCACACAGGTAGCTCTGACATATAGCTGGAGCGGGATACCCGGTCCTCTCACCTACACCCCTTACCTCGCCACACAGGTAGCTCTGACATATAGCTGGAGCGGGATACCCGGTCCTCTCACCTACACCCCTTACCTCGCCACACAGGTAGCTCTGACATATAGCTGGAGCGGGATACCCGGTCCTCTCACCTACACCCCTTACCTCGCCACACAGGTAGCTCTGACATATAGCTGGAGCGGGATACCCGGTCCTCTCACCTACACCCCTTACCTCGCCACACAGGTAGCTCTGACATATAGCTGGAGCGGGATCCCTGGTCCTCTCACCTACACCCCTTACCTCGCCACACAGGTAGCTCTGACATATAGCTGGAGCGGGATCCCCGGTCCTCTCACCTACACCCCTTACCTCGCCACACAGGTAGCTCTGACATATAGCTGGAGCGGGATCCCTGGTCCTCTCACCTACACCCCTTACCTCGCCACACAGGTAGCTCTGACATATAGCTGGAGCGGGATCCCCGGTCCTCTCACCTACACCCCTTACCTCGCCACACAGGTAGCTCTGACATATAGCTGGAGCGGGATCCCTGGTCCTCTCACCTACACCCCTTACCTCGCCACACAGGTAGCTCTGACATATAGCTGGAGCGGGATCCCCGGTCCTCTCACCTACACCCCTTACCTCGCCACACAGGTAGCTCTGACATATAGCTGGAGCGGGATACCTGGTCCTCTCACCTACACCCCTTACCTCGCCACACAGGTAGCTCTGACATTTAGCTGGAGCGGGATCCCTGGTCCTCTCACCTACACCCCTTACCTCGCCACACAGGTAGCTCTGACATATAGCTGGAGCGGGATCCCTGGTCCTCTCACCTACACCCCTTACCTCGCCACACAGGTAGCTCTGACATTTAGCTGGAGCGGGATACCCGGTCCTCTCACCTACACCCCTTACCTCGCCACACAGGTAGCTCTGACATATAGCTGGAGCGGGATACCCGGTCCTCTCACCTACACCCCTTACCTCGCCACACAGGTAGCTCTGACATATAGCTGGAGCGGGATCCCTGGTCCTCTCACCTACACCCCTTACCTCGCCACACAGGTAGCTCTGACATATAGCTGGAGCGGGATACCCGGTCCTCTCACCTACACCCCTTACCTCGCCACACAGGTAGCTCTGACATATAGCTGGAGCGGGATCCCTGGTCCTCTCACCTACACCCCTTACCTCGCCACACAGGTAGCTCTGACATATAGCTGGAGCGGGATACCCGGTCCTCTCACCTACACCCCTTACCTCGCCACACAGGTAGCTCTGACATATAGCTGGAGCGGGATCCCTGGTCCTCTCACCTACACCCCTTACCTCGCCACACAGGTAGCTCTGACATATAGCTGGAGCGGGATCCCTGGTCCTCTCACCTACACCCCTTACCTCGCCACACAGGTAGCTCTGACATATAGCTGGAGCGGGATCCCTGGTCCTCTCACCTACACCCCTTACCTCGCCACACAGGTAGCTCTGACATATAGCTGGAGCGGGATCCCCGGTCCTCTCACCTACACCCCTTACCTCGCCACACAGGTAGCTCTGACATATAGCTGGAGCGGGATCCCTGGTCCTCTCACCTACACCCCTTACCTCGCCACACAGGTAGCTCTGACATATAGCTGGAGCGGGATCCCCGGTCCTCTCACCTACACCCCTTACCTCGCCACACAGGTAGCTCTGACATATAGCTGGAGCGGGATACCTGGTCCTCTCACCTACACCCCTTACCTCGCCACACAGGTAGCTCTGACATTTAGCTGGAGCGGGATCCCTGGTCCTCTCACCTACACCCCTTACCTCGCCACACAGGTAGCTCTGACATATAGCTGGAGCGGGATCCCTGGTCCTCTCACCTACACCCCTTACCTCGCCACACAGGTAGCTCTGACATTTAGCTGGAGCGGGATCCCCGGTCCTCTCACCTACACCCCTTACCTCGCCACACAGGTAGCTCTGACATATAGCTGGAGCGGGATACCTGGTCCTCTCACCTACACCCCTTACCTCGCCACACAGGTAGCGCTCTGACATATAGCTGGAGCGGGATCCCTGGTCCTCTCACCTACACCCCTTACCTCGCCACACAGGTAGCTCTGACATATAGCTGGAGCGGGATCCCTGGTCCTCTCACCTACACCCCTTACCTCGCCACACAGGTAGCTCTGACATATAGCTGGAGCGGGATCCCCGGTCCTCTCACCTACACCCCTTACCTCGCCACACAGGTAGCGCTCTGACATATAGCTGGAGCGGGATACCCGGTCCTCTCACCTACACCCCTTACCTCGCCACACAGGTAGCGCTCTGACATTTAGCTGGAGCGGGATCCCTGGTCCTCTCACCTACACCCCTTACCTCGCCACACAGGTAGCGCTCTGACATATAGCTGGAGCGGGATCCCTGGTCCTCTCACCTACACCCCTTACCTCGCCACACAGGTAGCGCTGACATATAGCTGGAGCGGGATACCCGGTCCTCTCACCTACACCCCTTACCTCGCCACACAGGTAGCTCTGACATATAGCTGGAGCGGGATCCCTGGTCCTCTCACCTACACCCCTTACCTCGCCACACAGGTAGCTCTGACATATAGCTGGAGCGGGATACCCGGTCCTCTCACCTACACCCCTTACCTCGCCACACAGGTAGCGCTCTGACATATAGCTGGAGCGGGATACCCGGTCCTCTCACCTACACCCCTTACCTCGCCACACAGGTAGCTCTGACATATAGCTGGAGCGGGATACCCGGTCCTCTCACCTACACCCCTTACCTCGCCACACAGGTAGCTCTGACATATAGCTGGAGCGGGATCCCTGGTCCTCTCACCTACACCCCTTACCTCGCCACACAGGTAGCTCTGACATATAGCTGGAGCGGGATCCCTGGTCCTCTCACCTACACCCCTTACCTCGCCACACAGGTAGCTCTGACATATAGCTGGAGCGGGATCCCTGGTCCTCTCACCTACACCCCTTACCTCGCCACACAGGTAGCTCTGACATATAGCTGGAGCGGGATCCCTGGTCCTCTCACCTACACCCCTTACCTCGCCACACAGGTAGCTCTGACATATAGCTGGAGCGGGATCCCTGGTCCTCTCACCTACACCCCTTACCTCGCCACACAGGTAGCTCTGACATATAGCTGGAGCGGGATACCCGGTCCTCTCACCTACACCCCTTACCTCGCCACACAGGTAGCTCTGACATATAGCTGGAGCGGGATCCCTGGTCCTCTCACCTACACCCCTTACCTCGCCACACAGGTAGCGCTCTGACATTTAGCTGGAGCGGGATCCCTGGTCCTCTCACCTACACCCCTTACCTCGCCACACAGGTAGCGCTCTGACATATAGCTGGAGCGGGATACCCGGTCCTCTCACCTACACCCCTTACCTCGCCACACAGGTAGCTCTGACATATAGCTGGAGCGGGATCCCTGGTCCTCTCACCTACACCCCTTACCTCGCCACACAGGTAGCTCTGACATATAGCTGGAGCGGGATCCCTGGTCCTCTCACCTACACCCCTTACCTCGCCACACAGGTAGCTCTGACATATAGCTGGAGCGGGATCCCTGGTCCTCTCACCTACACCCCTTACCTCGCCACACAGGTAGCTCTGACATATAGCTGGAGCGGGATCCCTGGTCCTCTCACCTACACCCCTTACCTCGCCACACAGGTAGCTCTGACATATAGCTGGAGCGGGATCCCTGGTCCTCTCACCTACACCCCTTACCTCGCCACACAGGTAGCGCTCTGACATATAGCTGGAGCGGGATCCCTGGTCCTCTCACCTACACCCCTTACCTCGCCACACAGGTAGCGCTCTGACATATAGCTGGAGCGGGATCCCTGGTCCTCTCACCTACACCCCTTACCTCGCCACACAGGTAGCTCTGACATATAGCTGGAGCGGGATACCCGGTCCTCTCACCTACACCCCTTACCTCGCCACACAGGTAGCGCTCTGACATATAGCTGGAGCGGGATCCCTGGTCCTCTCACCTACACCCCTTACCTCGCCACACAGGTAGCGCTCTGACATTTAGCTGGAGCGGGATCCCTGGTCCTCTCACCTACACCCCTTACCTCGCCACACAGGTAGCGCTCTGACATTTAGCTGGAGCGGGATCTCTGGTCCTCTCACCTACACCCCTTACCTCGCCACACAGGTAGCGCTCTGACATTTAGCTGGAGCGGGATCTCTGGTCCTCTCACCTACACCCCTTACCTCGCCACACAGGTAACTCTGACATATAGCTGGAGCGGGATACCCGGTCCTCTCACCTACACCCCTTACCTCGCCACACAGGTAACTCTGACATATAGCTGGAGCGGGATACCCGGTCCTCTCACCTACACCCCTTACCTCGCCACACAGGTAACTCTGACATTTAGCTGGAGCGGGATACCCGGTCCTCTCACCTACACCCCTTACCTCGCCACACAGGTAGCTCTGACATATAGCTGGAGCGGGATACCCGGTCCTCTCACTACACCCCTTACCTCGCCACACAGGTAGCTCTGACATTTAGCTGGAGCGGGATACCCGGTCCTCTCACCTA
This sequence comes from Littorina saxatilis, assembly GCF_037325665.1. Taxonomy (NCBI): domain Eukaryota; kingdom Metazoa; phylum Mollusca; class Gastropoda; order Littorinimorpha; family Littorinidae; genus Littorina; species Littorina saxatilis. The sequence goes on along the minus strand of NC_090254.1, from coordinate 270,808 downwards.
CACCCCTTACCTCGCCACACAGGTAGCGCTCTGACATATAGCTGGAGCGGGATCCCCGGTCCTCTCACCTACACCCCTTACCTCGCCACACAGGTAGCGCTCTGACATATAGCTGGAGCGGGATCCCTGGTCCTCTCACCTACACCCCTTACCTCGCCACACAGGTAGCGCTCTGACATATAGCTGGAGCGGGATACCCGGTCCTCTCACCTACACCCCTTACCTCGCCACACAGGTAGCGCTCTGACATATAGCTGGAGCGGGATACCCGGTCCTCTCACTACACCCCTTACCTCGCCACACAGGTAGCTCTGACATTTAGCTGGAGCGGGATCCCTGGTCCTCAGGTAACGCTACATGTTTGTCAGTTTCTGCTCGCCTCCCCCCCTTACACACACACACACACACACACAGGCACGCACAGACACACACACACACACACAGGCACGCACACACACACACACACACACACACACACACACACACACACACTACTCTGACACCACGTGGTGTGACCCCGCTGCCGCTCCATAGCCCCCCATCTCCACCCCCACCCCAGCCCGCACATGTGCGACGTACCACACTATTTGTGACCCTCCACCACGGAATGAGTCGCATGTCACCTTTGCATGATTTTCATATTTTTACATTCTAAAGACTTTGTTATGCTCTATCCAGTGGTGAAACCCGTTTTAGAAAAGAGCGAAAACTGTTTGAGTTATAAGCCTGTGACGAAGGTGACCCTCACACTGTTACCAGACACTCCCCGGACTTATATTAAGCCAAGCGCAGAACCGCGCGAGGTGAGGGTCACATTTTATCAATAAATAAGAGAAAGATTGGATTTTGATAGATCGATAACAAACGTCGACCAATGAATTGTAAAGTTATCGATACATTTCTTTGTTCAGCGTTCCGTAACCCACAACGTCGACACGCGCCGTGGGGGTCTCTGTGCTCGCGACTGACGGGAGCGGAACGCAGCCAACTCGTCTATACAGCCCGCGGCAAATCACTCTCTCATATATCATCGACTTCCCGTCAATTTCATATTTTATATTCCTGGCTTTGGAAACAATTGATGAATAATTCATTACACGTATTTAAAAGGTGATTGATAAACGATTGAGAACAAGACAAACCACCTGCAACCAACCGTAAAATGGGTTTCTCGTGTTTGTTACACAGTCATCATGTATGGGTTTCTCGTGTTTGTTACACAGTCATCATGAAATGGGTTTCTCGTGTTTGTTACACAGTCATCATGTATGGGTTTCTCGTGTTTGTTACACAGTCATCATGAAATGGGTTTCTCGTGTTTGTTACACAGTCATCATGAAATGGGTTTCTCGTGTTTGTTACACAGTCATCATGAAATGGGTTTCTCGTGTTTGTTACACAGTCATCATGTATGGGTTTCTCGTGTTTGTTACACAGTCATCATGCAACCAACCGTAAAATGGGTTTCTCGTGTTTGTTACACAGTCATCATGTATGGGTTTCTCGTGTTTGTTACACAGTCATCATGCAACCAACCGTAAAATGGGTTTCTCGTGTTTGTTACACAGTCATCATGAAATGGGTTTCTCGTGTTTGTTACACAGTCATCATGTATGGGTTTCTCGTGTTTGTTACACAGTCATCATGCAACCAACCGTAAAATGGGTTTCTCGTGTTTGTTACACAGTCATCATGTATGGGTTTCTCGTGTTTGTTACACAGTCATCATGTATGGGTTTCTCGTGTTTGTTACACAGTCATCATGTATGCACTACGTCGGGAGACAGCTGTTTGTTTTAACGCGAGTGTTTGTTACGGTAGGGGACTGAATGAGACTGAGTTATGCACTACGGTAGGAGACTGAGTTATGCACTACGGTGGGAGACTGAGTCATGCACTACGGTGGGAGGCTGAGTTATGCACCACGGTAAGAGACTTTGTTATGCACTACGGTAAGAGACAGCTGTATGTTTTAACGCGAGTCAACAAGACAAAGAAACTCGCTAATAAACAGCCCGCACATTAAATGAGGAACATTCACACCCTTCGCAGCGCTTTGCGTGAAGAATGGCAAGTTGTTAACTACCTTGTTAACACGCTGTGTCAAGTGGCGGTGATGCATTCTGAGTGAAGAATGACAAGTTGTTAACCACCTTGTTAACACGCTGTGTCAATTGGCGGTGATGAGTGAAGAATGACAAGTTGTTAACTACCTTGTTAACACGCTGTGTCAAGTGGCGGTGATGCATTCTGAGTGAAGAATGACAAGTTGTTAACCACCTTGTTAATACGCTGTGTCAAAGAGCGTTGCATTGTGATGTGAGGTGTGAGGTGTGATGTGTGAGGTGTGAGGTGTGAGATGTGAGGTGTGAGGTGTGATGTGTGAGGTGTGAGGTGTGATGTGTGAGGTGTGAGGTGTGATGTGTGAGGTGTGAGGTGTGAGGTGTGAGGTGTGAGGTGTGAGGTGTGAGGTGTGAGGTGTGATGTGTGAGGTGTGATGTGTGAGGTGTGAGGTGTGATGTGTGATGTGTGAGGTGTGAGGTGTGAGGTGTGATGTGTGAGGTGTGATGTGTGGTGTGAGGTGTGAGGTGTGATGTGTGATGTGTGATGTGTGAGGTGTGAGGTGTGAGGTGTGAGGTGTGATGTGTGAGGTGTGAGGTGTGAGATGTGAGGTGTGAGGTGTGATGTGTGAGGTGTGAGGTGTGAGGTGTGATGTGTGAGGTGTGAGGTGTGAGGTGTGAGATGTGAGGTGTGAGGTGTGAGGTGTGAGGTGTGAGGTGTGATGTGTGATGTGTGATGTGTGATGTGTGAGGTGTGATGTGTGATGTGTGATGTGTGAGGTGTGAGGTGTGAGGTGTGATGTGTGAGGTGTGAGGTGTGAGGTGTGATGTGTGATGTGTGATGTGTGAGGTGTGAGGTGTGAGGTGTGAGGTGTGATGTGTGAGGTGTGAGTTGTGAGGTGTGATGTGTGATGTGTGAGGTGTGAGGTGTGAGGTGTGATGTGTGAGGTGTGAGGTGTGAGGTGTGATGTGTGAGGTGTGATGTGTGATGTGTGAGGTGTGATGTGTGATGTGTGATGTGTGATGTGTGAGGTGTGAGGTGTGAGGTGTGAGGTGTGAGGTGTGAGGTGTGATGTGTGAGGTGTGATGTGTGATGTGTGATGTGTGAGGTGTGAGGTGTGATGTGTGATGTGTGAGGTGTGAGGTGTGATGTGTGAGGTGTGATGTGTGATGTGTGATGTGTGATGTGTGATGTGTGAGGTGTGAGGTGTGATGTGTGAGGTGTGAGTTGTGAGGTGTGATGTGTGATGTGTGAGGTGTGAGGTGTGAGGTGTGATGTGTGAGGTGTGATGTGTGAGGTGTGATGTGTGATGTGTGATGTGTGAGGTGTGATGTGTGAGGTGTGAGGTGTGAGGTGTGAGGTGTGAGGTGTGAGGTGTGAGGTGTGAGGTGTGAGGTGTGAGGTGTGAGGTGTGATGTGTGAGGTGTGAGGTGTGAGGTGTGAGGTGTGATGTGAGGTGTGAGGTGTGATGTGTGAGGTGTGAGGTGTGAGGTGTGAGGTGTGAGGTGTGATGTGTAATGTGTGAGGTGTGAGGTGTGATGTGTGATGTGTGATGTGTGAGGTGTGATGTGTGATGTGTGATGTGTGATGTGTGATGTGTGAGGTGTGATGTGTGAGGTGTGAGGTGTGATGTGTGAGGTGTGAGGTGTGAGGTGTGATGTGTGATGTGTGAGGTGTGAGGTGTGAGGTGTGAGGTGTGAGGTGTGAGGTGTGATGTGTGATGTGTGATGTGTGATGTGTGAGGTGTGAGGTGTGATGTGTGAGGTGTGAGGTGTGAGGTGTGAGGTGTGAGGTGTGAGGTGTGAGGTGAGAGGTGTGATGTGTGATGTGTGAGGTGTGAGGTGTGAGGTGTGAGGTGTGAGGTGTGATGTGTGAGGTGTGAGGTGTGATGTGTGAGGTGTGAGGTTTTTATGTGTGAGGTGTGAGGTGTGAGGTGTGATGTGTGAGGTGTGAGGTGTGATGTGTGAGGTGTGAGGTGAGGTGTGAGGTGTGAGGTGTGATGTGAGATGTGAGGTGTGATGTGTGATGTGTGAGATGTGAGGTGTGAGGTGTGATGTGTGATGTGTGATGTGTGATGTGTGATGTGTGATGTGTGATGTGTGATGTGTGATGTGTGATGTGTGATGTGTGATGTGTGATGTGTGAGGTGTGAGGTGTGAGGTGTGATGTGTGATGTGTGAGGTGTGATGTGTGATGTGTGAGGTGTGAGGTGTGATGTGTGAGGTGTGATGTGTGATGTGTGAGGTGTGAGGTGTGAGGTGTGAGGTGTGAGCCTAAATCAGCTGCATGGGGAGGAGGTGCAGCGTGTTGTGCAATCATAACACAAAACAGACGAGACATGACAGATATTCTATTCTTCTTTTCGCGCTTCAAGGGTCAATTACTGGCGCCTAAATGCTTTCACTGAAACACCAATTTTGATTTGTAGTGGTAAGGAGTTCCACAGAGACACTCCCGAAGAAGGCTAAAGTTGATTTGTAGTGGTAAGGAGTTCCACAGAGACACTCCCGAAGAAGGCTAAAGTTGATTTGTAGTGGTAAGGAGTTCCACAGAGACACTCCCGAAGAAGGCTAAAGTTGATTTGTAGTGGTAAGGAGTTCCACAGAGACACTCCCGAAGAAGGCTAAAGTTGATTTGTAGTGGTAAGGAGTTCCACAGAGACACTCCCGAAGAGCTAAAGTTGATTTGTAAAGGTCCAAGCGAGTCTTATAATGGTTGTTCATTTACAAACGCAAGGAACAGACAATCTGAAACACAGCTAGGGTCTTAGAGGGGAGGGAGTCTTAAATCTGAATCTCAACGTAACCCGGGAAGGGGGAGGCAACAAGGGCTACGATTGGCACCGCCCTCATCAAGAGAGTTGTTGAGATCTCTAGCATGTGAAGGGGGGGGGGTAGCAAGGGCTACGATTGGCACCGCCCTCATCAAGAGAGTTGCTAAGATCTCTAGCATGTGAAGGGGGGGTAGCAAGGGCTACGATTGGCACCGCCCTCATCAAGAGAGTTGCTGAGATCTCTAGCATGTGAAGGGGGGGTAGCAAGGGCTACGATTGGCACCGCCCTCATCAAGAGAGTTGCTAAGATCTCTAGCATGTGAAGGGGGGGTAGCAAGGGCTACGATTGGCACCGCCCTCATCAAGAGAGTTGTTGAGATCTCTAGCATGTGAAGGGGGGGTAGCAAGGGCTACGATTGACACCGCCCTCATCAAGAGAGTTGTTGAGATCTCTAGCATGTGAAGGGGGAGGCAACAAGGGCTACGATTGGCACCGCCCTCATCAAGAGAGTTGTTGAGATCTCTAGCATGTGAAGGGGGGGGGGGGGGGTAGCAAGGGCTACAATTGGCACCGCCCTCATCAAGAGAGTTGTTGAGATCTCTAGCATGTGAAGGGGGGGGGGGCAACAAGGGCTACGATTGGCACCGCCCTCATCAAGAGAGTTGTTGAGATCTCTAGCATGTGAAGGGGGAGTAGCAAGGGCTACGATTGGCACCGCCCTCATCAAGAGAGTTGTTGAGATCTCTAGCATGTGAAGGAGGGGGGGGGGGTAGCAAGGGCTACGATTGGCACCGCCCTCATCAAGAGAGTTGTTGAGATCTCTAGCATGTGAAGGGGGGGGTAGCAAGGGCTACGATTGGCACCGCCCTCATCAAGAGAGTTGTTGAGATCTCTAGCATGTGAAGGGGGGGGGGGTAGCAAGGGCCACGATTGGCACCGCCCTCATCAAGAGAGTTGCTGAGATCTCTAGCATGTGAAGGGGGGGTAGCAAGGGCTACGATTGGCACCGCCCTCATCAAGAGAGTTGCTGAGATCTCTAGCATGTGAAGGGGGGGTAGCAAGGGCTACGATTGACACCGCCCTCATCAAGAGAGTTGCTGAGATCTCTAGCATGTGAAGGGGGGGTAGCAAGGGCTACGATTGGCACCGCCCTCATCAAGAGAGTTGTTGAGATCTCTAGCATGTGAAGGGGGGGGGGGGGGTAGCAAGGGCTACGATTGGCACCGCCCTCATCAAGAGAGTTGTTGAGATCTCTAGCATGTGAAGGGGGGGGGGGGGTAGCAAGGGCTACGATTGGCACCGCCCTCATCAAGAGAGTTGTTGAGATCTCTAGCATGTGAAGGGGGGGCAACAAGGGCTACGATTGGCACCGCCCTCATCAAGAGAGTTGTTGAGATCTCTAGCATGTGAAGGGGGGGGGGTAGCAAGGGCAACGATTGGCACCGCCCTCATCAAGAGAGTTGTTGAGATCTCTAGCATGTGAAGGGGGAGGCAACAAGGGCTACGATTGGCACCGCCCACATCAAGAGAGTTGTTGAGATCTCTAGCATGTGAAGGGGGGGCAACAAGGGCTACGATTGGCACCGCCCTCATCAAGAGAGTTGTTGAGATCTCTAGCATGTGAAGGGGGGGCAACAAGGGCTACGATTGGCACCGCCCTCATCAAGAGAGTTGTTGAGATCTCTAGCATGTGAAGGGGGGGTAGCAAGGGCTACGATTGGCACCGCCCTCATCAAGAGAGTTGTTGAGATCTCTAGCATTTGAAGGGGGGGGGGGGGTAGCAAGGGCTACGATGGCCACCGCCCTCATCAAGAGAGTTGTTGAGATCTCTAGCATTTGAAGGGGGGGGGGGGGGTAGCAAGGGCTACGATTGGCACCGCCCTCATCAAGAGAGTTGTTGAGATCTCTAGCATGTGAAGGGGGGGCAACAAGGGCTACGATTGGCACCGCCCTCATCAAGAGAGTTGTTGAGATCTCTAGCATGTTGCTCCATTACCACCAAACATGGTCACGTGACTACCACCAAACATGGTCACGTGACTACCACCAAACATGGTCACGTGACTACCGTTACCTCACCTTTATAACCTTCGCCATACCGCCAACACACATATAGATATATAAATATTGGGTGACAATTACAGTGTACCATCAACACACATTTAGATATCTATACATATAATAAAAGAGAGTGTCTGTCTGTCTGTCTGTGGTCGCCATACCTCTGAGATGGCAAGAGGCAGGAACAAGATAGTGTGCACGTACACTCCCTAGGTGCCGCAGATGTGCACCTGGGTTTTAGTTTCTTGATTCATTGTTTCCTTTCTCAGATTATGGACCTCCCATTTATTGAATACAGCCTATATGGTGCAAGACCAGTTCAGTGCCTACTGTTCAACTGTAGCAAGCACATCATGCCAGTGATATTAGAGACTCGCTGTTGCTCCTATGAGGGGAAGAAATGAAGAATGAAAAATTAACTGGACAGTTCCGGAAATTTCTAGAAGGTAAGGGAGATAACTCTTTTTTGTCTGTGGTCGCCATACCTCTGAGATGGCAAGAGGCAGGAACAAGATAGTGTGCACGTACACTCCCTAGGTGCCGCAGATGTGCACCTGGGTTTTAGTTTCTTGATTCATTGTTTCCTTTCTCAGATTATGGACCTCCCATTTATTGAATACAGCCTATATGGTGCAAGACCAGTTCAGTGCCTACTGTTCACCTGTAGCAAGCACATCATGCCAGTGATATTAGAGACTCGCTGTTGCTCCTATGAGGGGAAGAAATAAAGAACGAAAAATTAACTGGACAGTTCCGGAAATTTCTAGAAGGTAAGGGAGATAACTGTTCACCTGTAGCAAGCACATCATGCCAGTGATATTAGAGACTTGCTATTGCTCCTATGAGGGGAAGAAATGAAGAATGAAAAATGAACTGGACAGTTCCGGAAATTTCTAGAAGGTAAGGGAGATAACTCTTTTTTGTCTGTGGTCGCCATACCTCTGAGATGGCAAGAGGCAGGAACAAGATAGTGTGCACGTACACTCCCCAGGTGCCGCAGATGTGCACCTGGGTTTTAGTTTCTTGATTCATTGTTTCCTTTCTCAGATTATGGACCTCCCATTTATTGAATACAGCCTATATGGTGCAAGACCAGTTCAGTGCCTACTGTTCACCTGTAGCAAGCACATCATGCCAGTGATATTAGAGACTCGCTATTGCTCCTATGAGGGGAAGAAATGAAGAATGAAAAATTAACTGGACAGTTCCGGAAATTTCTAGAAGGTAAGGGAGATAACTCTTTTTTGTCTGTGGTCGCCATACCTCTGAGATGGCAAGAGGCAGGAACAAGATAGTGTGCACGTACACTCCCTAGGTGACGCAGATGTGCACCTGGGTTTTAGTTTCTTGATTCATTGTTTCCTTTCTCAGATTATGGACCTCCCATTTATTGAATACAGCCTATATGGTGCAAGACCAGTTCAGTGCCTACTGTTCACCTGTAGCAAGCACATCATGCCAGTGATATTAGAGACTCGCTATTGCTCCTATGAGGGGAAGAAATGAAGAAAGAAAAATTAACTGGACAGTTCCGGAAATTTCTAGAAGGTAAGGGAGATAACTCTTTTTTTGTATCCAAACAAAGGAGGTAAAGCTAATGATAATGGGATAGCGAGCGTCTTAAATTGCTACAGGGCTCCGCTTACTCCCGGGCGAAGCCGGGCTTAACTGCTAGTATAGATATAGGGTGACAATGACCGTGTACCACCAACACACATATCACCCAATATTGACGGACTGTGTGATGATATCTTCTGCTATGGTCTGTTGAGACAGTGATATCAAAATCGAGACCGGAGGTCGAGACCAATAGCAGAAGATATCATCACACAGTCCGTCAATCTATATCTATATATATATACGACTTGTGTCTGTCTGTCTGTCTGTCTGTCTGTGTGTTCGCGATGCGCGGCCAAGGTTCTCGATGGATCTGTTTCAAATTTGGTGGCCATATTCAGGTACACCCCGGACACAACCTGGTCGATGAGATATTTCAACACGTGCTCTCAGCGCGCAGCGCTGAACCGATTTTGGTTTTTCTCTGGATCCATTCCCAGTAACTCTTCCTTATCTTCTCTAGTGTTTTCAGCGTTCATCTCCCTTCCTTCGTGTGGCGCGCGGATATTCCCGTTCCGTTACTATTTTTAGAAGGTCACTGCACTGTCCAGAACGCTTTCCTTGCACCCCTAAGTTGTCCTCACTGTAAACGTGCAAAGGTCGAATCAATTTATAGCCACGCGAAAAATACACTGTCATCTATCTCTATATATTTATATATATATATATCTATACGGCTTCTCTGTGTGTGTGTGTGTGTGTGTGTGTGTGTGTGTGTGTGTGTGTGTGTGTGTGTGTGTGTGTGTGTGTACGTGTGTGTGTGTGTGTGTGTGTGTGTGTGGGCAACACGTGTGGATTGTAGAGTTCTGTTTGTGATGTGGTCTGGCGGCTTTAGTGTGTCTGTATGTTCTGGCCTTCCTTTGAGAAGCCATAACAGTTTTTAAAGGACTTAGAGATAAGCTCTAAATTTCTCAATCCTGTTTGAGTGGACTTCGCCTCCAAAGGTGATTGTGGTGTTTCGGTACTCGGTTACATTCGGCGTCGTCGACAGGGATGGGACTCGACATGATATGTTCAGGAATGGCATTATGGCCACTGAATCATTTTCGTGCTGTTCCCATTCCACGAATCTGGGAGGGACCTAAGCTTGGCGGGTCCATAGTTCCGAACTTTGAGGACAAAGTTCATTCAAACGGGGGCGGGTGTGACAGGGAGACTACCGTCGCCCTTTACAGCAGACTCTGCAGAGTTGTTCGCCTTAGAAGTTGTGAGCTATTTATAGCTCGCAAGGCAACACCTGTGGATTGTACAGTTCTGTTTGTGATATCGTAAATATGCTGCATCAAATTTGGTGGGCATATTCAGGTGGACCCCGGGCACAAACTGGTGGATGAAAATTTTCAACACGTGCTCTAAGCCGGCAAACCGCTACTCTGTCTCGCGATCCACCCGGCTTGGTATTCCTCCAGTGTTAGATATATTGCTATTTCTCTGGACACTTTGTATTCACTGTAAAGAAATTACCAAAGTATTTGTCTCAGTTTTGGCTGTTCCATATCCCTCCCTCTGATTATTATTTCTTTTTGTTCACTCTTTTCTTGTACTTTCCAGTATTTCCAAATGTCTTTTCTTTCAAAAAGTAATTAGTCACTTGCTCAACTAAATTCTGGCATAATTGCATTTTCATATATACTGTTCAAAAAAAGAAACGCATAGCTTGTAATATTTGGTTAATTTAGTTATATGGCTACAAGGATATCCACCAAACTGCAGAAAATGTTTATCTGGTCGTCGACCTTTCGTCCATTGCCCCAAGTGAGCTCTGCACGTGACGCATGCGTTATCAGTGGCTACAATGTCAAAATTGCTCATTTGGCATGACCACTCGTCATGCTTCAGTGTAATCTCGTGAAACTCGGGGAATATTGAGCTCTCACCATGTCTTCCAAAACCCATAAAAGCGGATTGTTCGCCACAAAGAAATCAGACGACAATTCAGCGACGAAAGATGGCCCGATTGAGCAGAGAAGACCGCCAAATTGCATTGGGTCGTTTACAAGCAGGCCAAAGTCAAAGTGCAATCGCCAGGCACTTCCACGTGTCCCAGAGCACCATCAGTAGACTGTGGGTCAGGTTTCAAGCCACTGGCTCCGTTGCTGACTTGCCACGAGCGGGAAGACCAAGGGCGACAACTGCTGCTTCCGACCGCTTCATACGGCTCCGCCACCTCCGGAATCGTTTCCTGTCGGCCTCATCTTCTGTCCAGGCTCTCCCCGGGCCACACCGATTATCGGACCAGACCGTGCGGAACCGCCTGCATGAAGCTGGTTTGAGAGCTCGCAGACCTCACAGAGGAGCTGTCCTCACCCGCCGCCATCGCCAGAACCGAGTGCAGTGGGGCAACCAGCACGTACCTACGCTGGACCGTCCGGAATCACTGGAGACACGTGTGGTTCAGCGACGAGTCCTACTTCCTGCTCCAGCGACATGATGGTCGGAGGAGGGTCTACCGGAGAGTAAACGAACGTTACGCGCCCAACTGTGTGGATGAGGCACCCGTTCATGGTGGTGGAGGCGTCATGGTGTGGGGGGCGATCAATACCGCTGGAAGGAGCACCCTGGTGCACGTCCAAGGGCGCATAACTGCCCAGCGATACGTGGAGGAAATTCTGCGCCCACACGCCCTTCCTCTTCTGGCTGACCAGGATGCCATATTCCAGCAGGACAACGCTCGCCCGCACACAGCACGACTCACCACCCAGTTCCTCACCGACCACCATGTCCAGGTGCTTCCCTGGCCATTTATGTCGCCAGACATGAACCCGATAGAACACCTCTGGGATGAATTGGACAGACGTGTGCGCAGGCGAGAAGAAGCGCCGGCAAATCACCGCGATCTATTGCAGGCACTTCAGGAGGAGTGGGACACCATCCCACAGCAAGATATCCGGCATCTGATCCAGTCCATGCCCAGAAGGTGCCGGGCAGTTGTTGCTGCTCAAGGCAGTCACACCCCCTACTGACTTGACAGCCTCGGCACCCAATCGTATTGATTGACTGATTGATTTGAAGATGCAAATGAACTGTGTGTGCATTCAACTGTGTCCATACCAAATTTCAAACAAATAATCTAAATATTGGATTTTCTGTTAGTTTTTTCGAAAAATAAAACAAATTTGGCAAGTAGCAACTATGCGTTTCTTTTTTTGAACAGTATATATTCTTTTGTTTTTAAATGTAGGTGTCTTAGTTTTTGAAGTGGGGAAGCAATAAAGAGGTCGTTGATATCAAAATTGAGCTCAGTTTTGCCCAATTGACCAATGGAAATCTACGTAACATATGAAATAGCAAGGGTGACAATAACAGTGTACCACCAACACACATTTAGATATATAGATATAGGGTGACAATAACAAAACACATGTCTGACGGGCAACATACGGGACGCTGAAAGACGGTGAACAACGAATCAAAACACATGGCTGACGGGCAACACATGGGACGCTGAAAGACGGTGAACAACGAATCAAAACACGTGTCTGACGGGCAACACATGGGACGCTGAAAGACGGTGAACAACGAATCAAAACACATGGCTGACGGGCAACATATGGGACGCTGAAAGACGGTGAACAACGAATCAAAACACATGGCTGACGGGCAACATATGGGACGCTGAAAGACAGTGAACAACGAATCAAAACACGTGTCTGACGGCAACATATGGGACGCTGAAAGACGGTGAACAACGAATCAAAACACAAGGCTGACGGGCAACAAATGGGACGCTGAAAGACAGGGAACAACGAATCAAAACACATCGTGTGTGTGTATTATGTGTGTGTGTGTGTGAGCGAGGGGGGGGGGCGGAAAGGAAGGGACTCTGGCCGGCATCCAGCAGTACATCACTATACTCAGTGACAGCTGACCCCGTACACAATTCCCGAGTTAGCCGGGTTGAAACCCACGTCAGGCGTACACACGCAGTATGATTAGTAGTAAATGTTAAGGGGCTTATTGCCTATATTGGACATGAATTGGTTTATACGATTCGAGTTTTTACGCCCTCACGGCTTTTGATGTATGCGTGTTTAGGTGGTATCAGCCATCTGCACTTATGGTAGAATGACCAAGATCTTTAACGTGCCATTGTGGTGACACGGGGGTGGGAGATGGATACCGTCTCTGGGTCTGCACATAAAGTTGACCCGTGTCCGTCCCGGCCCGGATTCGAACCAGCGACCTTTCGATCACAAGTCCAGTGCTCTACCACCTGAGCTACCCGGGCCCCCGCAGTATGATTTTCCCCAAGCATGTAACTTACACTGTGGGTGGCACACGGGCGCTTACGGTGTTGTTTGTTTGTTTGTTTGTTTGTTTGTACCAGTGACTTATCAAAATCATGGAGCTTTCAGGTAAACTTTCTCAAAAAGTGATACGACTTATATTGTAAATAGTTTGAAACTTTCAGCAAAACGTTCTCACAAAGCGATGCAAAATGATACTGACTGATTGCCCAACTTAGCAAATAAGCTGAAGCTGAGCTGAGCCAGCGTGGTGGACCAAGGGAGGTAACACCTAAAAATACAAGTTTCGTGGAAGCCAGCAGAGTTTTTACCCCGAAAAGCGTAGTACGTCACTAGTATATGTGTACACAAATTTGCAGACAGCAAATGAGAAGCAACTTCCGCCGGGCACCCACGTGAAGCAGAAGGCACAAGGTTATTCGCTACATAATCGCAGTCAGGGCGTCTGCAAGTTTCCATCATGTCCTGGCTTTTTGGCGTCGGCAACAAGGGACATGGGGATGTCCCACAGTTCCCGGTACCACCTCCGTCCTCAGGGGGAGGGGGAGACGCCGGAGGTTCTGGAGACGGAGGAAAAGACAAGGGTGGAGGAGGGGGGCTGTTCGGCAAGTCATCGGACGCCTATCGTTTTGATTCTGCGGCGTTGGAGAGAGCAGCACAGGCAGCGAAAGAGCTTGAACGATCCAGTGAGTGAAATGTTTACAGTCAATATGAATTATGTCGTACAGTCAATGTAGTTCTAACTGTGCTGTTTTGCCATGAATTATGTCGTACTTTTGATGAGACTGAGAGTAGCCAGCATGATTCAAGATCGCACTTCGATTGCAGCAGACGCTCTGGATCATTCTTCTCTCTCTGCCCCCCCCCCTCTCTCTCTCTCTCTATATATATGTATTAAATGTGTGTGAGAGAGCTACAAGTCACTGGGCATGGGTCGGTCTGAGATCCAGTCAGTTAAATGACTGCACGCTCTTTCAGTCTTTGTCACTGTGTGGTGGAGCGCATGCGGGTGGTGGCAATCAGAAGAAGCGAGAGGGAGAGAACACACTAAAGTTAAAAGTTCAATGAATCCAGGTTTCCCAATTGCTTCGTTTCCGGCCGATTTATGTGGAGCACGTGATGCGCACAAAAAATATTGGCGGTCTAGAAGTGTCGTCTGCGCAATGATCACGGCGGCTTTCTTGACCGCCTAGGACGACCACGCACGTTGTGAGACGTCATTCGTTAGACCTCAATAAATTGCTGAATGTTCTCTGTCCTCTTTTATTGCATAACACACACGCACACTATCACCAAGCATTTAAAATAACAGTTAAAATAGGTCCGTCAGACTAATGCTACTTTTCCAATAAACACTTTCAACACTTAGTCTGAAAAAGGTGCAAGCACATACTCCGCACTCAAATTAAAAGTAGCTTGAGTCAAATCTCTACTACAAAAAAGTTCTGTTGCCACAACACTATAAAGTCACTAGTGTGTGCTCTACCAACACACAACACGCTCTAGAAAAACACGGTAATAAATACGCTATCCCACCAAGAGTCCGCTCGGCTGGGAAAACAAAAAGTAAAAGCAAAGTCAGTAATTATCGAAACGACAATTCATATCAAAGTATCATCTCACACAGTCATCATAACCACAATTACAATTATTCAAGTTCCAGTATTAAAATACACCATGCATGTTTGGTTTTCTCAATCTTATCATTGGCCTTCTCTTCTGTTGTTAGTTACACATCAAATTATTGTGCCAATTCCAAAGAAGGTGTACCGGTAACAAAAGGTCTATTCTCACCTGGTCTACATCATCTCTGTACACGAAACAAAACTCCCTGGTTCACAACAGCATTCCCTACTGGCTGGCTAATAAAATCCAGGAAATACAGCCATCACACACTCCATCACTGGATCAGTCTCTAGTTGGTACACACCAACACACACGGATTCCACAAACAGTGGCACATTCCCAGAAAAGGATTATTTCACAGATGCACAATCCAATCCATGATTCACAGCTTATGCACAGGCACAAATCCAAACACTGTTTCACTTCCAAATGCACAAAAATCCACAATGCATACAAATTCCGGCAAAGCTTGACATGCTTTTCTCTGCCAGTACAGTGGAACCCCTCTCTAGCGACCTTGAAAATGTTGACAAAAATCGGTCCTTATGGAGGGGGGTCCTTACAGAGGGAGGGGGCGGGGTCAGGGGGCCACAAAGAAAGTCACCTCAGATTTTCTTAAAAAAAGAAAACAGAGAAGTTTGAGTTGCTGACGACCGTTTCCTCAAGCAAACTGCTTCGATTTCATGGTTGACATTGTCGATGGTGTCCACCAGTTCTGGTGCATGTTTCAATGCAAAAAGAGTTAGTTTCTGAGCATATGATGATGCTGTCTTGAAGTCCATTGTCTCTTCTTCCATCTGTTCATCATCCTCATTGTCGTCAAGCGCTGCATCCTCATCCTCTGCTGTCTGGGAAGTGGAAGGTGTGTCGAGCTCAAAGTCAGCAGCAACTTGTAAATCATCATCCATGGCACAAAACTCCTCGATTGTCATGTCACCAAGACGACGCTGCTCACCAACATCAAGACGACGCTGCTCACCAACATCAAGATCAACTTGCTCAGTGACCTGATCAGAATCTGGAGCAGCTGACAGATCACCTTCACCTGATTTGAAAAATAAAACAAAGAGAATTGATTTGAAGTGTGTGTTTGAATGTGATCTATTCTATGTCTGTGACATAAATGACATGATGATGATGAACTATGAGAGAGATGATGATGATGACGACAACGACAATGATGACGATGACGATAATGATGATGAATTTTGATATGAAAGATATGATATGATGGTGCTGCTGATGAGAGCGACCCCCCGCGGGTTAGGGGGAGTCCCATATTGGTTGGGACTAGAAAGAATTTACCCGATGCTACCCAGCATGTCGTAAGAGGCGACTAACGGTTCTGTTTCTTCTCTTCTTTTGTCTTATTTCTGCCTTACCAGTCCTTTCACCTATATTTCCTTCCAAGAAAACTCTCCCTACTATTCCCTGCAGTTTTCCGATTCTTTTCTTGTTGTCTTATTTCTACCTGACTGGATCCATCACCTTTATTTCACTTAACAAAAGTCTTCTTTTCCACATCCTTATTTCTCTGCACCCCGCATGTCGTATGAGGCGACTAACGGATTCTGTTTCTCCTTTTACCCTTGTTAAGTGGTTCTTGTATAGAATAGTCAATGTTTGTAAAGATTTTAGTCAAGCAGTATGTAAGAAATGTTTAGTCCTTTGTACTGGAAACTTGCATTCTCCCAGTAAGGTCATATATTGTACTACGTTGCAAGCCCCTGGAGCAATTTTTTGATTAGTGCTTTTGTGAACAAGAAACACTTAACAAGTGGCTCTATCCCATCTCCCCCCCCTTTCCCCTATCCCATCTCCCCCCTTTCCCTCGTCGCGATATAACCTTCGTGGTTGAAAACGACGTTAAACACCAAATAAAGAAAGAATGATGAGAGCGACAGACAGACACACACACACACACACACACACACACACACACACACACACACACACACACACACACACAGGAGAAAAAGAAACTTACCCCTTGCAAGCGAAAATCCACATTTAAGGAAACGCTTCTGAATGGTTTCTGCTTTGAGGGATCTCCACGCCAAGTGTGCCCACATCTTGTCCTTGAAAACACCTGGGTTTTGCACTCCGACCAATCAACAGTGGTTTAAGTTTCTCACCAGCAGCACTTACAGCGAACAACACTGTTACAGGATCTTTTGAAGTTTTCACACCAGCTCGGTCATCCCCCTTTTCAACCATGGATTTGTTTGGCAGTGCTCTGTAGTAAAAGCCGCTTTCGTCTGCATTGAAAATGTCACAGGGCTCGTATCCATCACACAAATTAGGCACTCGCTTTTTCCAGTCTTCCACCACCTTTGGGTGGAAACCTCTGTCGTTCCACATCTCTTCTAGCATTACTTCTTGGGTGGAAACCTCTGTCGTTCCACATCTCTTATAGCTTTACTTCTTGGGTGGAAACCCCTGTCGTTCCACATCTCTTATAGCTTTACTTCTTGGGTGGAAACCCCTGTCGTTCCACATCTATTATAGCTTTACTTCTTGGGTGGAAACCTCTGTCGTTCCACATCTATTATAGCTTTACTTCTTGGGTGGAAACCTCTGTCGTTCCACATCTATTATAGCTTTACTTCTTGGGTGGAAACCTCTGTCGTTCCACATCTCTTATAGCTTTACTTCTTGGGTGGAAACCCCTGTCGTTCCACATCTATTATAGCTTTACTTCTTGGGTGGAAACCCCTGTTGTTCCACATCTCTTATAGCTTTACTTCTTGGGTGGAAACCTCTGTCGTTCCACATCTCTTATAGCTTTACTTCTTGGGTGGAAACCTCTGTCGTTCCACATCTCTTATAGCTTTACTTCTTGGGTGTGTATCGACTTATTGTGTTCCGACACTGGGTTACACCTGTGACAGAGTTAGACTGTGTGTATCGACTTATTGTGTTCCGACACTGGGTGACACCTGTGACAGAGTAAGACTGTGTGTATCGACTTATTGTGTTCCGACACTGGGTTACACCTGTGACAGAGTAAGACTGTGTGTATCGACTTATTGTGTTCCGACACTGGGTTACACCTGTGACAGTAAGACTGTGTGTATCGACTTATTGTGTTCCGCCACTGGGTTACACCTGTGACAGAGTAAGACTGTGTGTATCGACTTATTGTGTTCCGCCACTGGGTTACACCTGTGACAGAGTAAGACTGTGTGTATCGACTTATTGTGTTCCGCCACTGGGTTACACCTGTGACAGAGTAAGACTGTGTGTATCGACTTATTGTGTTCCGACACTGGGTTACACCTGTGACAGAGTTACACTGTGTGTATCGACTTATTGTGTTCCGACACTGGGTTACACCTGTGACAGAGTTAGACTGTGTGTATCGACTTATTGTGTTCCGACACTGGGTTACACCTGTGACAGAGTAAGACTGTGTGTATCGACTTATTGTGTTCCGACACTGGGTTACACCTGTGACAGTAAGACTGTGTGTATCGACTTATTGTGTTCCGACACTGGGTTACACCTGTGACAGAGTTAGACTGTGTGTATCGACTTATTGTGTTCCGACACTGGGTTACACCTGTGACAGAGTTAGACTGTGTGTATCGACTTATTGTGTTCCGACACTGGGTTACACCTGTGACAGTAAGACTGTGTGTATCGACTTATTGTGTTCCGCCACTGGGTTACACCTGTGACAGAGTAAGACTGTGTGTATCGACTTATTGTGTTCCGACACTGGGTTACACCTGTGACAGAGTAAGACTGTGTGTATCGACTTATTGTGTTCCGACACTGGGTTACACCTGTGACAGAGTAAGACTGTGTGTATCGACTTATTGTGTTCCGCCACTGGGTTACACCTGTGACAGAGTTAGACTGTGTGTATCGACTTATTGTGTTCCGACACTGGGTTACACCTGTGACAGAGTTAGACTGTGTGTATCGACTTATTGTGTTCCGACACTGGGTGACACCTGTGACAGTAAGACTGTGTGTATCGACTTATTGTGTGACGAGAAATTTAGAGACTGTGTGTTCACTGTTACAGAGTATAATTGGCCGTTGCAGAGTATAATTGACCGTTGCAGAGTATGCAAGGGAAGCGCTGGACCTCACCAAGCAGCAGGAGGTGTCCAAACAGCTGGAGACACAGAAACAGATGAAGGTCAGTACTCATATACTCGCAGTGTCAAGGTCGGTACTCATGTCCGCATTTTGAGATTTGGCCATCTCTGTTATGTATTCACAGTCACATTTGTCCTGTAAGTAATTTGTGTCAATGAAGACTTCTGCTGTCGTAGTTTGTTTGGTGGGGGTCAAGACGTGATTACAAAGGACTTCCCCTTGCAACAAGCATTGAAAGTGAAGCTACTTTGGACGTGCCGGGCGTGTGTAATGTCTAAGATTCTAAAAGTCTTAGGAGCTTTAAAAAAAACTGACACATGCATGCAAGATAAAGAGAAAGAAGTGAGCAATGTTGCACTATGGCAGCTTGCTTGTCCTAGGGAGTGAGCAATGTTGCACTATGGCAGCTTGCTTGTCCTTGGGAGTAAGCAATGTTGCACTATGGCAGCTTGTTTGTCCTAGGGAGTGAGCAATGTTGCACTATGGCAGCTTGCTTGTCCTAGGGAGTGAGCAATGTTGCACTATGGCAGCTTGCTTGCCCTAGGGAGTGAGCAATGTTGCACTATGGCAGCTTGCTTGCCCTAGGGAGTGAGCAATGTTGCACTATGGCAGCTTGCTTGCCCTAGGGAGTGAGCAATGTTGCACTATGGCAGCTTGCTTGCCCTAGGGAGTGAGCAATGTTGCACTATGGCAGCTTGCTTGCCCTAGGGAATGAGCAATGTTGCACTATGGCAGCTTGCTTGTCCTAGGGAGTGAGCAATGTTGCACTATGGCAGCTTGCTTGTCCTAGGGAGTGAGCAATGTTGCACTATGGCAGCTTGCTTGTCCTAGGGAGTGAGCAATGTTGCACTATGGCAGCTTGCTTGTCCTAGGGAGTGAGCAGCCTGAGTTTCTATGAGATAAACCTCATAGGACTGAATGTATAGTTGTCTCAACTTGCCTCATGTCATGGTGTTTTCTGTCATGTGACGACAGGAGGACTGATGTTTAGTTGTCTCAACTTGTCTCATCTGATGGTGTTCATGTCATGTGACCCCAGTTATCTCAACTTGTCTCATCTGATGGTATTCATGTCATGTGACCCAGGAGTACTGAATCAGTGAATGTATAGTTATCTCAACTTGCCTCATCTGATGGTATTGATGTCATGTGACCCAGGAGTACTGAATCAGTGAATGTATAGTTATCTCAACTTGTCTCATCTGATGGTATTGATGTCATGTGACCCAGGAGTACTGAATCAGTGAATGTATAGTTATCTCAACTTGTCTCATCTGATGGTATTCATGTCATGTGACCCAGGAGTACGAGGCACAGCTGGAGCAGCTGAAGGTGGAGCAGGTCAGAGTGCAGCAGGAGGAACGTCGCAAGACGCTGGCCGAGGAGACCAAGCAGCAGCAACAACGAGCACAGTACCAGGACCAGCTGGCCAGGAAACGCTATGATGATCAACTGGCACAGCAGGTACAGTACGTCTGTCTGTCTGTGTGTGTGTGTGTGTGTGACAGGAAAATAAGCAGCAACAACGAGCACAGTACCAGGACCAGCTGGTCAGGAAACGCTAGATGATCAGCAGGTACAGTCTGTCTGTCTGTGTGTCTGTCAGGGTGTGTGTGTGACAGGAAAATAAGCAGCAACAACGAGCACAGTACCAGCTGACCAGGAAACGCTACGATGATCAGCAGGTACAGTCTGTCTGTCTGTCTGTGTGTGTGTGTTGGTGTGTCTGTCTGTGTGTGTTAGTGTATCTGTCTGTCTGTGTGTGTTGGTGTGTCTGTCTGTGTGTGTTGGTGTGTCTGTCTGTGTGTGTTGGTGTGTCTGTGTGTGTTGGTGTGTCTGTCTGTGTGTGTTAGTGTATCTGTCTGTCTGTGTGTGTTGGTGTGTCTGTCTGTGTGTGTTAGTGTATCTGTCTGTCTGTGTGTGTTGGTGTGTGTTAGTGTATCTGTCTGTGTGTGTGTGTTGGTGTGTCTGTCTGTGTGTGTTAGTGTATCTGTCTGTGTGTGTTAGTGTGTCTGTCTGTGTGTGTTAGTGTATCTGTCTGTCTGTGTGTGTCTGTCTGTGTGTGTCAATTATGTTGCTCTGTGTTGGTGTGTCTGTGTGTGTTAGTGTGTCTGTGTGTGTTGGTGTTTCTGTGTGTGTCTGTCTGTCTGTGTGTGTTGGTGTGTCTGTGTGTGTTGGTGTGTCTCTGTGTGTGTTGGTGTATCTGTCTGTGTGTGTGTGTGTTGGTGTATCTGTCTGTGTGTGTCTATTATGTTGCTCTGTGTTGGTGTGCCTCTGTGTGTGTTGGTGTGTCTGTCTGTGTGTGTTGGTGTGTCTGTCTGTGTGTATTATGTTGCTCTGTGTGTGTATCTGTCTGTCTGTGTGTGTTGGTGTGTGTTAGTGTATCTGTCTGTGTGTGTCTATTATGTTGCTCTGTGTTGGTGTGTCTCTGTGTGTGTTGGTGTATCTGTCTGTGTGTGTCTATTATGTTGCTCTGTGTTGGTGTGTCTCTGTGTGTGTTGGTGTATCTGTCTGTGTGTGTTGGTGTGTCTGTGTGTGTGTGTTGGTGTGTCTGTCTGTGTGTGTTAGTGTATCTGTCTGTGTGTGTCTATTATGTTGCTCTGTGTTGGTGTGTCTGTGTGTGTGTGTTAGTGTGTCTGTGTGTGTCTATTATGTTGCTCTGTGTGTGTATCTGTCTGTCTGTGTGTGTCTATTATGTTGCTCTGTGTGTGTTAGTGTATCTGTCTGTGTGTGTCTATTATGTTGCTCTGTGTTGCAGGCCAGGATGAATGAAGAGAATATACGGCGACAGGAAGAGTCCGTGAAGAAACAAGAGGCTCTCAGACGATGTGAGTGCCACCAGGTGTCGCCCTTGTCTCTCCCTCTCTCTGCCGCTCTGTCTGTCTGTCTCTCTCCCTCTGTCTGTCTCTTTCGCCCTCTGTCTCACTCTCTCTCCATCTGTCTGTCTCTTTCGTCCTCTGTCTCACTCTCTCTCCATCTGTCTGTCTCTTTCGCCCTCTGTCTGTCTCTTTCGCCCTCTGTCTCACTCTCTCTCCCTCTGTCTGTCTCCCTCTGTCTGTCTCTTTCGCCCTCTGTCTCACTCTCTCTCCCTCTGTCTGTCTCCATCTGTCTGTCTCTTTCGCCCTCTGTCTCACTCTCTCTCCCTCTGTCTGTCTCCATCTGTCTGTCTCCCTCTGTCTGTCTCTTTCGCCCTCTGTCTCACTCTCTCTCCCTCTGTCTGTCTCCATCTGTCTGTCTCCCTCTGTCTGTCTCTTTCGCCCTCTGTCTCACTCTCTCTCCATCTGTCTGTCTCTTTCGTCCTCTGTCTCTCTCTCTCTCCCTCTGTCTGTCTCCCTCTGTCTGTCTCTTTCGCCCTCTGTCTCTCTCTCCATCTGCCTGTCTCTTTCGTCCTCTGTCTCTCTCTCTCTCCCTCTGTCTGTCTCCATCTGTCTGTCTCTTTCGCCCTCTGTCTCACTCTCTCTCCATCTGTCTGTCTCTTTCGCCAACTGTCTCACTCTCTCTCCATCTGTCTGTCTCTTTCGCCCTCTGTCTCACTCTCTCTCCATCTGTCTGTCTCCCTCTGTCTCTCTCCATCTGTCTGTCTCTTTCGCCCTCTGTCTCTCTCTCTCTCCCTCTGTCTGTCTCTTTCGCCCTCTGTCTCTCTCTCTCTCCCTCTGTCTGTCTCCCTCTGTCTCTCTCCATCTGTCTGTCTCTTTCGCCCTCTGTCTCACTCTCTCTCCATCTGTCTGTCTGTCTCTTTCGCCCTCTGTCTCTCTCTCTCTCCCTCTGTCTGTCTCCCTCTGTCTGTCTCTTTCGCCCTCTGTCTGTCTCTTTCGCCCTCTGTCTCTCTCTCTCTCCCTCTGTCTGTCTCCCTCTGTCTGTCTCTTTCGCCCTCTGTCTCACTCTCTCTCCATCTGTCTGTCTCTTTCGCCAACTGTCTCACTCTCTCTCCATCTGTCTGTCTCTTTCGCCCTCTGTCTCTCTCTCTCTCCCTCTGTCTGTCTCCATCTGTCTGTCTCTTTCGCCCTCTGTCTCTCTCTCTCTCCCTCTGTCTGTCTCCCTCTGTCTCTCTCCATCTGTCTGTCTCTTTCGCCCTCTGTCTGTCTCTCTCTCCCTCTGTCTGTCTCTTTCGCCCTCTGTCTCTCTCTCTCTCTCCCTCTGTCTCTCTCTCTCTCCCTCTGTCTGTCTCTTTCGCCCTCTGTCTCTCTCTCTCTCCCTCTGTCTGTCTCCCTCTGTCTGTCTCCCTCTGTCTGTCTCCCTCTGTCTCTCTCCCTCTGTCTGTCTCCCTCTGTCTGTCTCCCTCTCTCTCTCTCCCTCTGTCTGTCTCCCTCTGTCTCTCTCCATCTGTCTGTCTCTTTCGCCCTCTGTCTGTCTCTCTCTCCCTCTGTCTGTCTCTTTCGCCCTCTGTCTCTCTCTCTCTCCCTCTGTCTCTCTCTCTCTCCCTCTGTCTGTCTCTTTCGCCCTCTGTCTCTCTCTCTCTCCCTCTGTCTCTCTCTCTCTCCCTCTGTCTGTCTCTTTCGCCCTCTGTCTCTCTCTCTCTCCCTCTGTCTGTCTCTTTCGCCCTCTGTCTCACTCTCTCTCCCTCTGTCTGTCTCCATCTGTCTGTCTCTCTCTATCTGTATCTGTCTGTCTCTCTCCATCTGACTCTCTCCATCTGTCTCTCCCCATCTGTCTCTCTCTCTCTCCCTCTGTCTGTCTCCCTCTGTCTGTCTCTTTCGCCCTCTGTCTGTCTCTTTCGCCCTCTGTCTGTCTCCCTCTGTCTGTCTCTTTCGCCCTCTGTCTGTCTCTTTCGCCCTCTGTCTGTCTCTTTCGCCCTCTGTCTCTCTCTTTCGCCCTCTGTCTGTCTCTTTCGCCCTCTGTCTCTCTCTCTCTCCCTCTGTCTGTCTCCCTCTGTCTGTCTCTTTCGCCCTCTGTCTGTCTCTTTCGCCCTCTGTCTGTCTCTTTCGCCCTCTGTCTCACTCTCTCTCCCTCTGTCTGTCTCCATCTGTCTGTCTCCCTCTGTCTGTCTCTTTCGCCCTCTGTCTCACTCTCTCTCCATCTGTCTGTCTCCATCTGTCTGTCTCCCTCTGTCTGTCTCTTTCGCCCTCTGTCTCACTCTCTCTCCCTCTGTCTGTCTCCATCTGTCTGTCTCCCTCTGTCTGTCTCTTTCGTCCTCTGTCTCACTCTCTCTCCATCTGTCTGTCTCTTTCGCCCTCTGTCTGTCTCTTTCGCCCTCTGTCTCACTCTCTCTCCCTCTGTCTGTCTCCATCTGTCTGTCTCCCTCTGTCTGTCTCTTTCGCCAACTGTCTCACTCTCTCTCCATCTGTCTGTCTCCATCTGTCTGTCTCCCTCTGTCTGTCTCTTTCGCCCTCTGTCTCACTCTCTCTCCATCTGTCTGTCTCTTTCGCCCTCTGTCTCTCTCTCTCTCCCTCTGTCTGTCTCCATCTGTCTGTCTCCCTCTGTCTGTCTCTTTCGCCCTCTGTCTCACTCTCTCTCCCTCTGTCTGTCTCCATCTGTCTGTCTCCCTCTGTCTGTCTCTTTCGCCCTCTGTCTCACTCTCTCTCCATCTGTCTGTCTCTTTCGTCCATCTGTCTGTCTCTCTCCCTCTGTCTGTCTCCATCTGTCTGTCTCCCTCTGTCTGTCTCTTTCGCCCTCTGTCTCTCTCTCCATCTGCCTGTCTCTTTCGTCCTCTGTCTCTCTCTCTCTCCCTCTGTCTGTCTCCCTCTGTCTGTCTCCCTCTGTCTGTCTCTTTCGTCCTCTGTCTCTCTCTCTCTCCCTCTGTCTGTCTCCATCTGTCTGTCTCCCTCTGTCTGTCTCTTTCGCCCTCTGTCTCTCTCTCCATCTGCCTGTCTCTTTCGTCCTCTGTCTCTCTCTCTCTCCCTCTGTCTGTCTCCCTCTGTCTGTCTCCCTCTGTCTGTCTCTTTCGCCCTCTGTCTCACTCTCTCTCCCTCTGTCTGTCTCTTTCGCCCTCTGTCTCTCTCTCTCCCTCTGTCTGTCTCTTTCGTCCTCTGTCTCACTCTCTCTCCCTCTGTCTGTCTCTTTCGCCCTCTGTCTCACTCTCTCTCCATCTGTTTGTCTCCCTCTGTCTGTCTCCCTCTGTCTGTCTCTTTCGCCCTCTGTCTCACTCTCTCTCCATCTGTCTGTCTCTTTCGCCCTCTGTCTCTCTCCATCTGTCTGTCTCTTTCGCCAACTGTCTCACTCTCTCTCCATCTGTTTGTCTCTCTCTCCATCTGTCTGTCTCTCTCCCTCTGTCTGTCTTTGTCTCGGCCTCTCTCTGTCTGTCTCTCTGTGTATCTATCTCTCTGTCTGTCTGTCTCACTCTGTATCTATCTCTGTCTGTCTGTCTCTCTGTGTATCTATCTCTCTGTCTCTCTGTCTGTCTGCCTCCCTCTGTATCTATCTCTCTGTCTGTCTGCCTCCCTCTGTATCTATCTCTCTCTCTGTCTGTCTCTGTGTGTATCTATCTCTCTGTCTGTCTCTCTGTCTGTCTGCCTCCCTCTGTATCTATCTCTCTGTCTGCCTCCCTCTGTATCTATCTCTCTGTCTGTCTCTCTGTCTGTCTGCCTCCCTCTGTATCTATCTGTCTGTCTCTCTGTCTGTCTGCCTCCCTCTGTATCTATCTCTCTGTCTGTCTCTCTGTCTGTCTGCCTCCCTCTGTATCTATCTGTCTGTCTGCCTCCCTCTGTGTCTGTCTCTCTGTCTCTCTGTCTGTCTGCCTCCCTCTGTATCTATCTGTCTGTCTGTCTGTCTGCCTCCCTCTGTATCTATCTCTCTGTCTGTTTCTCTGTCTGTCTGCCTCCCTCTGTCTGTGTATCTGTCTCTCTCCCTCTGTTTCTCTTTGTGTCTCTCTGTCTCGGACTCTCTCTGTGTCTATCTTAGTCCTCTTGTAACTGTTGTGTCATGGTATAGAGAGAACAGGAAAACATTCCTCACTGTTCGGCCTCTCTCTGTGTCTATCTTAGTCCTCTTGTAACTGTTGTGTCATGGTATAGAGAGAACAGGAAAACATTCCTCACTGTTCGGCCTCTCTCTGTGTCTATCTTAGTCCTCTTGTAACTGTTGTGTCATGGTATAGAGAGAACAGGAAAACATTCCTCACTGTTCGGCCTCTCTCTGTGTCTATCTTAGTCCTCTTGTAACTGTTGTGTCATGGTATAGAGAGAACAGGAAAACATTCCTCACTGTTCGGCCTCTAACAAATATTTTAGTTAAAAAATGAAAATGGGTGGGGGGGGGGGGGGGGGTACTTCACAATTCATTTTCTTTCTTCTCATTTTCTTTTTGTTATGCAGTGTGTCCCATGAAAAGTGATGTGTGATGTTTTGTGTGACAGCGACCATGAAAAGTGATGTGTGATGTTTTGTGTGACAGCGACCATGAAAAGTGATGTGTGATGTTTTGTGTGACAGCGACCATAGAGCACGAGGCCGAGCTTCGTCACAAGAACGAGATGCAGCGACTGGAGGCGGAGTTACGCGGCAAGGCCAAGGTCGACCGCGAGAACATGGACATCATCAGAGAACAGATCAAACTGAAAGCTGCCGAGAACAGACAGACCGTGCTAGAGTCCATCAAGTGAGTGAATGTCTGTTTACCAGACTGTAGAGTCCATCAGGTGAGTGAATGTCTGTTTACCAGACCGTGCTAGAGTCCATCAAGTGAGTGAATGTCTGTTTACCAGACTGTAGAGTCCATCAGGTGAGTGAATGTCTGTTTACCAGACTGTAGAGTACATCAGGTGAGTGAATGTCTGTTTACCAGACTGTAGAGTACATCAGGTGAGTGAATGTCTGTTTAACAGACTGTAGAGTACATCAGGTGAGTGAATGTCTGTTTACCAGACCGTGCTAGAGTCCATCAAGTGAGTGAATGTCTGTTTACCAGACTGTAGAGTCCATCAAGTGAGTGAATGTCTGTTTACCAGACTGTAGAGTCCATCAGGTGAGTGAATGTCTGTTTACCAGACTGTAGAGTACATCAGGTGAGTGAATGTCTGTTTACCAGACTGTAGAGTCCATCAGGTGAGTGAATGTCTGTTTACCAGACTGTAGAGTACATCACTACATGTAACAAGAATCTCATCACAGAACACATTAACTTTTAGGTGTGCAAATCTAGCAACTGGTTGTCTGTGTAATCGTGAGAGGTTGGTAGAGGGAATAACATGAATAACTGTATGTGTTTTAGAGAGCCAACCAGTCTGAAAACAGATGAGACTTGCAGCCATTTCATGAAGAGCTAGACTGTCTGTCACTTTGTTGGTCTTTTAACATATCACTTTGCTGGTCTTTTAACATATCACTTTGCTGGTCTTTTAACATGATATCACTTTGCTGGTCTTTTAACATATCACTTTGCTGGTCTTTTAACATGATATCACTTTGCTGGTCTTTTAACATGATATCACTTTGCTGGTCTTTTAACATATCACTTTGCTGGTCTTTTAACATGATATCACTTTGCTGGTCTTTTAACATGATATCACTTTGCTGGTCTTTTAACATGATATCACTTTGCTGGTCTTTTAACATATCACTTTGCTGGTCTTTTAACATGATATCACTTTGCTGGTCTTTTAACATATCACTTTGCTGGTCTTTTAACATATCACTTTGCTGGTCTTTTAACATGATATCACTTTGCTGGTCTTTTAACATGATATCACTTTGCTGGTCTTTTAACATGATGTCACTTTGCTGGTCTTTTAACATATCACTTTGCTGGTCTTTTAACATGATATCACTTTGCTGGTCTTTTAACATGATATCACTTTGCTGGTCTTTTAACATGATATCACTTTGCTGGTCTTTTAACATGATATCACTTTGCTGGTCTTTTAACATATCACTTTGCTGGTCTTTTAACATATCACTTTGCTGGTCTTTTAACATGATATCACTTTGCTGGTCTTTTAACATGATATCACTTTGCTGGTCTTTTAACATGATATCACTTTGCTGGTCTTTTAACATGATATCACTTTGCTGGTCTTTTAACATGATATCACTTTGCTGGTCTTTTAACATGATATCACTTTGCT
The DNA here is from genome assembly GCF_037325665.1 of Littorina saxatilis. Taxonomy (NCBI): domain Eukaryota; kingdom Metazoa; phylum Mollusca; class Gastropoda; order Littorinimorpha; family Littorinidae; genus Littorina; species Littorina saxatilis. The sequence continues at coordinate 243,314 of NC_090254.1, read as the reverse complement.
GGTCTTTTAACATATCACTTTGCTGGTCTTTTAACATGATATCACTTTGCTGGTCTTTTAACATGATATCACTTTGCTGGTCTTTTAACATGATATCACTTTGCTGGTCTTTTAACATATCACTTTGCTGGTCTTTTAACATGATATCACTTTGCTGGTCTTTTAACATATCACTTTGCTGGTCTTTTAACATGATATCACTTTGCTGGTCTTTTAACATATCACTTTGCTGGTCTTTTAACATGATATCACTTTGCTGGTCTTTTAACATATCACTTTGCTGGTCTTTTAACATATCACTTTGCTGGTCTTTTAACATATCACTTTGCTGGTCTTTTAACATGATATCACTTTGCTGGTCTTTTAACATGATATCACTTTGCTGGTCTTTTAACATATCACTTTGCTGGTCTTTTAACATATCACTTTGCTGGTCTTTTAACATATCACTTTGTTGGTCTTTTAACATGATATCACTTTGCTGGTCTTTTAACATATCACTTTGCTGGTCTTTTAACATATCACTTTGCTGGTCTTTTAACATGATATCACTTTGCTGGTCTTTTAACATGATGTCACTTTGCTGGTCTTTTAACATATCACTTTGCTGGTCTTTTAACATGATGTCACTTTGCTGGTCTTTTAACATGATATCACTTTGCTGGTCTTTTAACATATCACTTTGCTGGTCTTTTAACATGATATCACTTTGCTGGTCTTTTAACATGATGTCACTTTGCTGGTCTTTTAACATGATATCACTTTGCTGGTCTTTTAACATATCACTTTGCTGGTCTTTTAACATGATATCACTTTGCTGGTCTTTTAACATATCACTTTGCTGGTCTTTTAACATATCACTTTGCTGGTCTTTTAACATATCACTTTCACTGACGTTAAACACCAAATAAAGAAAGTAAAGAAAGAATCACTTTCACTCTGTTAGTGTACGGATTGCATTGTGTTTGCAAACACACACCCTTTTGTTTGAGGCAGTATCCTCATCTATTGAATAGCTAATGTTGCCCTGGGAAGTGATATGAGATGTGTGTGTTATTTCAATGATTGTGTGATTTCAGAACAGCAGGCTCGGTGCTTGGTACCGGGTTCCAGGCCTTTATCGGCGACTGGGACAAGGTCACGGCCACAGTGAGTGCTCCCAGGGTTGTGCCCCCTGTTTCCTGGGAAGAAGAACAGTGTGTAACTAATGAATGGTGGTCAGGAGTGATGCACAATACAGGGTAGTCCCCCCTGTTTCCTGGGAAGTAGAACAGTGTGTAAGGAATGAATGGTGGTCAGGAGTGATGCACAATGCAGGGTTGTCCCCCCTGTTTCCCGGGAAGTAGAACAGTGTGTAACTAATGAATGGTGATCAGGAGTGATGCACAATGCAGGGTTGTCCTCCCTGTTTCCTGGGAAGTAGAACAGTGTGTAAGGAATGAATGGTGATCAGGAGTGATGCACAATGCAGGGTTGTCCCTCCTGTTTCCTGGGAAGTAGAACAGTGTGTAAGGAATGAATGGTGATCAGGAGTGATGCACAATGCAGGGTTGTCCTCCCTGTTTCCTGGGAAGTAGAACAGTGTGTAAGGAATGAATGGTGATCAGGAGTGATGCACAATGCAGGGTTGTCCCTCCTGTTTCCTGGGAAGTAGAACAGTGTGTAAGGAATGAATGGTGATCAGGGGTGATGCACAATGCAGGGTTGTCCTCCCTGTTTCCTGGGAAGTAGAACAGTGTGTAAGGAATGAATGGTGGTCAGGAGTGATGCACAATGCAGGGTTGTCCCCCCTGTTTCCTGGGAAGTAGAACAGTGTGTAACTAATGAATGGTGGTCAGGAGTGATGCACAATGCAGGGTTGTCCCCCCTGTTTCCTGGGAAGTAGAACAGTGTGTAAGGAATGAATGGTGATCAGGAGTGATGCACAATGCAGGGTTGTCCCTCCTGTTTCCTGGGAAGTAGAACAGTGTGTAAGGAATGAATGGTGGTCAGGAGTGATGCACAATGCAGGGTTGTCCTCCCTGTTTCCTGGGAAGTAGAACAGTGTGTAACTAATGAATGGTGGTCAGGAGTGATGCACAATGCAGGGTTGTCCCCCCTGTTTCCTGGGAAGTAGATCAGTGTGTAAGGAATGAATGGTGATCAGGAGTGATGCACAATGCAGGGTTGTCCCCCCTGTTTCCTGGGAAGTAGAACAGTGTGTAACTAATGAATGGTGGTCAGGAGTGATGCACAATACAGGGTTGTCCCCCCTGTTTCCTGGGAAGTAGAACAGTGTGTAAGGAATGAATGGTGATCAGGAGTGATGCACAATGCAGGGTTGTCCCTCCTGTTTCCTGGGAAATAGAACAGTGTGTAAGGAATGAATGGTGGTCAGGAGTGATGCACAATGCAGGGTTGTCCCCCCTGTTTCCTGGGAAGTAGAACAGTGTGTAACTAATGAATGGTGGTCAGGAGTGATGCACAATACAGGGTTGTCCCCCCTGTTTCCTGGGAAGTAGAACAGTGTGTAAGGAATGAATGGTGGTCAGGAGTGATGCACAATACAGGGTTGTCCCCCCTGTTTCCTGGGAAGTAGAACAGTGTGTAACTAATGAATGGTGGTCAGGAGTGATGCACAATACAGGGTTGTCTCCCCTGTTTCCTGGGAAGTAGAACAGTGTGTAAGGAATGAATGGTGGTCAGGAGTGATGCACAATACAGGGTTGTCCCCCCTGTTTCCTGGGAAGTAGAACAGTGTGTAACTAATGAATGGTGGTCAGGAGTGATGCACAATACAGGGTTGTCCCCCATGTATCCTGGGAAGTAAAACAGTGTGTAACTAATAAATGGTGGTCCGGAATGATGCACAATGCAGGGTTGTCCCCCCTGTTTCCCGGGAAGTAGAACAGTGTGTAAGGAATGAATGGTGGTCAGGAGTGATGCACAATACAGGGTTGTCCCCCCTGTTTCCTGGGAAGTAGAACAGTGTGTAACTAATGAATGGTGGTCAGGAGTGATGCACAATGCAGGGTTGTCCCCCCTGTTTCCTGGGAAGTAGAACAGTGTGTAAGGAATGAATGGTGATCAGGAGTGATGCACAATGCAGGGTTGTCCCTCCTGTTTCCTGGGAAGTAAAACAGTGTGTAACTAATGAATGGTGGTCAGGAGTGATGCACAATGCAGGCTTGGCCTCCCTGTTTCCTGGGAAGTAGATCAGTGTGTAACTAAGGCCCCCCCAAAGAATAGGTGTGGTTACGGTAACATAGCCAATAAAAATAGGGTAGGAAGGTAGGCAATCACTTCTTTTTTTTTAAAACTTTTTTTTCTAATGTGTACAAATTAAACCTACTTGACAGGGAAATAAGTGTGCGACTCGAGCGCTTTCGCTTTTATTGCGTTTCCTGCACTGTTTTTTTTTTTTTTTTACAAATGTAATATAAAGTTATAGGGTCGGCCCCTAAAAATAGGGTAGGTCGGGTTACCGTAACCACACCAATTTTTTTTTAGGCCTACTGAATGGTGGTCAGGAGTGATGCACAATGCAGGGTTGTCCTCCCTGTTTCCTGGGAAGTAGAACAGTGTGTAAGGAATGAATGGTGGTCAGGAGTGATGCACAATGCAGGGTTGTCCCCCCTGTTTCCTGGGAAGTAGAACAGTGTGTAACTAATGAATGGTGATCAGGAGTGATGCACAATGCAGGGTTGTCCCTCCTGTTTCCTGGGAAGTAGAACAGTGTGTAAGGAATGAATGGTGGTCAGGAGTGATGCACAATACAGGGTTGTCCCCCCTGTTTCCTGGGAAGTAGAACAGTGTGTAACTAATGAATGGTGGTCAGGAGTGATGCACAATACAGGGTTGTCCCCCCTGTTTCCTGGGAAGTAGAACAGTGTGTAACTAATGAATGGTGGTCAGGAGTGATGCACAATACAGGGTTGTCCCTCCTGTTTCCTGGGAAATAGAACAGTGTGTAAGGAATGAATGGTGGTCAGGAGTGATGCACAATACAGGGTTGTCCCTCCTGTTTCCTGGGAAATAGAACAGTGTGTAAGGAATGAATGGTGGTCAGGAGTGATGCACAATGCAGGGTTGTCTCCCCTGTTTCCTGGGAAGTAGAACAGTGTGTAAGGAATGAATGGTGATCAGGAGTGATGCACAATGCAGGGTTGTCCCCCCCCCCCCCCCCCCCCCCCCCCCCCCCCCCCCCCCCGTTTCCTGGGAAGTAGAACCGTGTGTAAGGAATGAATGGTGGTCAGCAGTGATGCACAATGCAGGGTTGTCCCCCCTGTTTCCTGGGAAATAGAACAGTGTGTAAGGAATGAATGGTGGTCAGGAGTGATGCACAATGCAGGGTTGTCTCCCCTGTTTCCTGGGAAGTAGAACAGTGTGTAACTAATGAATGGTGGTCAGGAGTGATGCACAATGCAGGGTTGTCCCCCCTGTTTCCTGGGAAGTAGAACAGTGTGTAAGGAATGAATGGTGGTCAGGAGTGATGCACAATGCAGGGTTGTCCCCCCTGTTTCCTGGGAAGTAGAACACAGTGTGTAAGGAATGAATGGTGGTCAGGAGTGATGCACAATACAGGGTTGTCCCCCCTGTTTCCTGGGAAGTAGAACAGTGTGTAACTAATGAATGGTGGTCAGGAGTGATGCACAATGCAGGGTTGTCCCTCCTGTTTCCTGGGAAATAGAACAGTGTGTAAGGAATGAATGGTGGTCAGGAGTGATGCACAATGCAGGGTTGTCCCCCCTGTTTCCTGGGAAGTAGAACAGTGTGTAAGGAATGAATGGTGGTCAGGAGTGATGCACAATGCAGGGTTGTCCCCCCTGTTTCCTGGGAAGTAGAACAGTGTGTAACTAATGAATGGTGGTCAGGAGTGATGCACAATGCAGGGTTGTCTCCCCTGTTTCCTGGGAAGTAGAACAGTGTGTAACTAATGAATGGTGGTCAGGAGTGATGCACAATACAGGGTTGTCTCCCCTGTTTCCTGGGAAGTAGAACAGTGTGTAAGGAATGAATGGTGGTCAGGAGTGATGCACAATACAGGGTTGTCCCCCCTGTTTCCTGGGAAGTAGAACAGTGTGTAACTAATGAATGGTGGTCAGGAGTGATGCACAATGCAGGGTTGTCTCCCCTGTTTCCTGGGAAGTAGAACAGTGTGTAAGGAATGAATGGTGGTCAGGAGTGATGCACAATACAGGGTTGTCTCCCCTGTTTCCTGGGAAGTAGAACAGTGTGTAAGGAATGAATGGTGGTCAGGAGTGATGCACAATACAGGGTTGTCCCCCCCCTGTTTCCTGGGAAGTAGAACAGTGTGTAACTAATGAATGGTGATCAGGAGTGATGCACAATGCAGGGGAACCCCCTGTTTAGACCTCTACTAATTTGAGCAGCTTTGACAACAGAGGTCAGTTTACAGAGGTCAGTTTACAGAGGCCAGTTTACAAAGGCCAGTTTACAGAGGCCAGTTTACAGAGGCCTTTACCAGAAAGTGTACGTGCCCAACGCTCTATCCATCTCACTATTTGAGTTGCCTTCACTTTACAACTGTCCCTATTCTCTCGTTCTCTTTGTATTTTAGAAAATCAAATCAATAGCACGGACATCCAGCGTACACAAAGTATGTTGTGGCATAAGAGTATAAGCAAATGGTGAGTTAGACCCTAAGTGACTTGATTGTGACCCGAAGTGACTTGATTGTGACCCCAAGTGACCTTATTGTGACCCCAAGTGACCTTATTGTGACCCCAAGTGACCTTATTGTGACTCCAAGTGACGATTGCAGGCACTAGGCCTGACCTTGGTGGTGGTGGTGGGGGTGTATGCGGCAAAGTGTGGCACAGGGGTGGCATTACAGTATGCATGGGTGAAACTAGCCGGTCAATTGACTGAAATCCGTCAATCTGAAAATAAGTCTGATGGAAATTCCGTCAATCCGCAATTTTAAGGAAAAAAAATAAAAAAATAAAAAAAAATAAAAAATTTAAAAAAAAACAAAAAAAGAAACTACTTGCGGGACGCGTTTTCGAACTGCTAGTGAACCCTTTGCAGTTTGCCCGGAAACGGAAGCGCTTTTGCCCGTGCTCGCGGTAAACCCCGTAGGTGAGGTTTCTTCGCTTTCGGATTCGATCTGCATCACGATAAAAAAAAAAAAAGTTCTCTCGCGTTTTGGCAGGCATTACAAAGTGGTGGCACGATTTCTGCGACAAAGATGCCGGTTTTGACGGAAAACGCACGGACAGATCTTATTGACGCTGGTCTAGCCAACAAATTGCGATGGGACTGGTTGGAGTTCATGAAACTAAAACTGTGTGTGATAAGTTTAGTGCTTGAAACTCAAGTGCTTTTCCTTGAGAACTTTGCACTATGAGAGATGCTACTGCTTAGTTGCTACTTTGTGCAGTGCTGCTGTTTGCATGTGTGACATTCTGTTTCATCATTTATTTCAATGCCTGTCTGGCAATGTTTGCTTCTTATAATTAAATATTTCGAACTTTTATTTCAGTTGTTCAGTTGTTCACTTTTTATTTCATGTAGTATGGCTGTTGTCAATGTTAATTGTTATCAATTGTGTCGTTGTGTTGGAAGATGCAAGTGTGAAAGGATACAAAAGAAAAATGATTACTTCTGTGAATTGTTTTGATTTTGTTTACCCTTTTTACCATATCATTAGAATCTGAAGGTATTTTTTTGACCTGCATGATAGTGTATTTTTTTGCCAGGAAAGGCCACAAAATCGCAATGAATAATGCAAAAATTCGTTTTCGGCCGGGGGGCATTGCCCCCCTGGATCCCCTAACGGGGCCCTGCCCCGTACCCCGCCAGGGCCTGGGCGGCCCATGGACCCCTGCCTCAAAAATTTTTTAGTCAATTTGATTTTCCTAGGTTTCACCCATGAGTATGTTATGTTGTGACGATTGCAGGCACTAGGCCTGACCATGGTGGCGGTGGGGGTGTATACGGCAAAGTACGGCACAGGGGTGGCAGCCAAGTACATCGAGTCACGTCTGGGTAAACCCTCGCTGGTGCGAGACACGTCACGCTTCACCGCACTGGAGGCTCTCAAACACCCCATCAAGGTTAGTCACACAACTTTTCTCACTTTTCTGTTTGTATTCAAAGACATATTTGCCGTTACCTAGCAAGGCACAGCTCTCAAACTGGTTACGAAAAAATGAACGGTAATTCCAACAAAGAATAACAAGCTTATAAATGCGACTCGCGTTTTTAATTGATAATGATTCCAATCTCCCCACCTTCAAAGCAGATGACACGCAAGCATCTTTATTTTCTTTCAAGGGAGGAGAGGATTAGTTTTTCACAAAGTCTTGCAAGACTCAAACATCTTTATTTTCTTTCAAGGGAGGAGAGGATTAGTTGTTCAGAAAGTCTTGCAAGACTCAAACATCTTTATTTTCTTTCAAGGGAGGAGAGGATTAGTTTTTCACAAAGTCTTGCAAGACTCAAACATCTTTATTTTCTTTCAAGGGAGGAGAGGATTAGTTTTTCTTGCAAGACTCAAACATCCTTCTGCACACCTTCTTTTCTTTTATTAAATCCAAAATCAAAGAGACTGCCAACGTTCCAAAATTCAGAATCAAAAAACAAGAAAGGTAGGTTGTTGGAACGTTTATTGTAATTCAATCAAGTTTGCGTTTTAATGACACAGATCCTGTGATTGGTCAGAATGCCCCAACTCATTAAAAATTACCGGTCATTAATTGTCGATAACCACTCGCTAAAAAATCCATTAACAACCTGCTGGCGAGGCGCATTGATACAGCCTCAACTAGTCTCGGGTTAGCTTTGAGGGTCATTTTACAAGTAGGAAATATGAAGGCCAACGAAATACCGAGACCACAAGGTATGCGAAGTGATGACGTCGAATACGTGACGTAAGTTGATGCATGAATTCTTCCGGACAACGTCAGTCAATTCCAAAGATCGCTTTTGTGATGAAAAGAATTTGTTTTAGAGTTTGCTGTCCAGAAATCCGTCAAAAAAGAAGGAAAAATGTGTGTGAAAGAAAACAAAACAGGAGCAGAGTGATACGATAGGAATACAGAGACATATTTCTTGGGACTTGACCCTTGCAGGTAGGTGGACTGAAAGTAGTGTGTGAACAGAACAGAACCAATTCCGTCTGTTTACAACCGCATGAAAGCAGGAAAGAGATCGTCGTCAGATTGAATTACAATAACATAAACATGCTTCCATTTGAAACTTCGAGGTCTTCATCGGGGATTGGAGGGCGTCAATCCACGATGAAGACCGAGAGGGCGTCAATCCCCGATGAAGACCTCGAAGTTTCAAATGGAAGCATGTTAATGTGTAATTATTGACAAAACAATACATTCACATAATAATACATTATAATGTATTGTTTTGTCAATAACAAACGTTCCAACAACCTACCTTTCTTGTTTTTTAATTCTTTTCTTTTATTAATCAGCTGCTTTGCATCAATCTATGACTCGCGTGTTAAAGAATGGAACATTTTGGCTCAACTCAACTGCCCAGATTTATTTTGCCAAAACCTTATGAGAGAAATACCTCCAAGATTGCTGTTAGAATTCAATTTTGAGTTTTTTTTATGCCGTTCGTTATGTCAAAGCTATCTCGAAATCTAAGCGTCATACAAGACCAGCGCCCTTCCATTAGCAAGCATGTGTGTGTGCGTGCGACTGATACTACTAACCATGGTGTGTTGTGCGTGCGACTGATACTACTAACGATGGTGTGTTGTGCGTGCGACTGATACTAACGATGGTGTGTTGTGCGTGCGACTGATATTAACGATGGTGTGTTGTGCGTGCGACTGATACTAACGATGGTGTGTTGGGCATGCGACTGATACTAACGATGGTGTGTTGTGCGTGCGACTGATACTAACGATGGTGTGTTGTGCGTGCGACTGATACTAACGATGGTGTGTTGTGCGTGCGACTGATACTAACGATGGTGTGTTGTGCGTGCGACTGATACTAACGATGGTGTGTTGTGCGTGCGACTGATACTGATGATGGTGTGTTGTGCGTGCGACTGATACTGACGATGGTGTGTTGTGCGTGCGACTGATATTGACAATGGTGTGTTGTGCGTGCGACTGATACTAACGATAGTGTGTTGTGCGTGCGACTGATACTAACGATGGTGTGTTGTCCGTGCGACTGATACTAATGATGGTGTGTTGTGTGTGCGACTGATACTGACGTCGGTGTGTTGTGCGTGCGACTGATACTAACGATGGTGTGTTGTACGTGTGACTGATACTAACGATGGTGTGTTGTGCGTGCGACTGATACTAACGATGGTGTGTTGTGCGTGCGACTGATACTAACGATGGTGTGTTGTGCGTGTGACTGATACTAACGATGGTGTGTTGTGCGTGCGACTGATACTGACGACGGTGTGTTGTGCGTGCGACTGATACTGACGACGGTGTGTTGTGCGTGCGACTGATACTGACGATGGTGTGTTGTGCGTGCGACTGATACTAACGATGGTGTGTTGTGCGTGCGACCGATACTAACGATGGTGTGTTGTGCGTGCGACCGATACTAACGATGGTGTGTTGTGTGTGCGACTGATACTCACGATGGTGTGTTGTGCGTGCGACTGATACTAACGATGGTGTGTTGTGCGTGCGACCGATACTAACGATGGTGTGTTGTGCGTGCGACTGATATTAACGATGGTGTGTTGTCCGTGCGACTGATACTAACGATGGTGTGTTGTGCGTGCGACTGATACTGACGACGGTGTGTTGTGCGTGCGACTGATACTAACGATGGTGTGTTGTGCGTGCGACTGATACTAACGATGGTGTGTTGTGCGTGCGACTGATACTAACGATGGTGTGTTGTGCGTGTGACTGATACTAATGATGGTGTGTTGTGCGTGCGACTGATACTGACGACGGTGTGTTGTGCGTGCGACTGATACTAATGATGGTGTGTTGTGCGTGCGACTGATACTGACGATGGTGTGTTGTGCATGCGACTGATACTCACGATGGTGTTTTGTGCGTGCGACGTATACTCACGATGGTGTGTTGTGCGTGCGACTGATACTAACGATGGTGTGTTGTGCGTGCGACCGATACTAACGATGGTGTGTTGTGCGTGCGACCGATACTAACGATGGTGCGTTGTGCATGCGACTGATACTAACGATGGTGTGTTGTGCGTGCGACTGATACTAACGATGGTGTGTTTTGCGTGCGACTGATACTAACGATGGTGTGTTGTGCGTGCAACTGATACTGACGACGGTGTGTTGTGCGTGCGACTGATACTAACGATGGTGTGTTGTGCGTGCGACTGATACTAACGATGGTGTGTTGTGCGTGCGACTGAAACTAACGATGGTGTGTTGTGCGTGCGACTGATACTAACGATGGTGTGTTGTGCATGCGACTGATACTAACGATGGTGTGTTGTGCGTGCGACTGATACTGACGACGGTGTGTTGTGCGTGCGACTGATGCTAATGATGGTGTGTTGTGCGTGCGACTGATACTGACGATGTTGTGTTGTGCGTGCGACTGATACTCACGATGGTGTGTTGTGCGTGCGACTGATACTAACGATGATGTGTTGTGCGTGCGACTGATACTAACGATGGTGTGTTGTGCGTGCGACCGATACTAACGATGGTGTGTTGTGCGTGCGACCGATACTAACAATGGTGTGTTGTGCGTGCGACTGATATTAACGATGGTGTGTTGTCCGTGCGACTGATACTAACGATGGTGTGTTGTGCGTGCGACTGATACTGATGACGGTGTGTTGTGCGTGCGACTGATACTAACCATGGTGTGTTGTGCGTGCGACTGATACTAATGATGGTGTGTTGTGCGTGCGACTGATACTAACGATGGTGTGTTGTGCGTGTGACTGATACTAACGATGGTGTGTTGTGCGTGCGACTGATACTAACGATGGTGTGTTGTGCGTGCGACTGATACTGACGACGGTGTGTTGTGCGTGCGACTGATACTAATGATGGTGTGTTGTGCATGCAACTGATACTGACGATGGTGTGTTGTGCGTGCGACTGATACTCACGATGGTGTTTTGTGCGTGCGACTGATACTCACGATGGTGTGTTGTGCGTGCGACTGATACTAACGATGGTGTGTTGTGCGTGCGACTGATACTGACGACGGTGTGTTGTGCGTGCGACTGATACTAACGATGGTGTGTTGTGCGTGCGACTGATACTAATGATGGTGTGTTGTGCGTGCGACTGATACTAACGATGGTGTGTTGTGCGTGCGACTGATACTAACGATGGTGTGTTGTGCGTGCGACTGATACTGACGACGGTGTGTTGTGCGTGCGACTGATACTAATGATGGTGTGTTGTGCGTGCGACTGATACTGACGATGGTGTGTTGTGCATGCGACTGATACTCACGATGGTGTTTTGTGCGTGCGACGGATACTCACGATGGTGTGTTGTGCGTGCGACTGATACTAACGATGGTGTGTTGTGCGTGCGACCGATACTAACGATGGTGTGTTGTGCGTGCGACCGATACTAACGATGGTGCGTTGTGCATGCGACTGATACTAGCGATGGTGTGTTGTGCGTGCGACTGATACTAACGATGGTGTGTTGTGCGTGCGACTGATACTAACGATGGTGTGTTGTGCGTGCGACTGATACTAACGATGGTGTGTTGTGCATGCGACTGATACTAACGATGGTGTGTTGTGCGTGCGACTGATACTGACGATGGTGTGTTGTGCGTGCGACTGATGCTAATGATGGTGTGTTGTGCGTGCGACTGATACTGACGATGGTGTGTTGTGCGTGCGACTGATACTCACCATGGTGTGTTGTGCGTGCGACTGATACTAACGATGGTGTGTTGTGCGTGCGACTGATACTAACGATGGTGTGTTGTGCGTGCGACCGATACTAACGATGGTGTGTTGTGCGTGCGACCGATACTAACGATGGTGTGTTGTGCGTGCGACTGATATTAACGATGGTGTGTTGTGCGTGCGACTGATATTAACGATGGTGTGTTGTCCGTGCGACTGATACTAACGATGGTGTGTTGTGCGTGCGACTGATACTGACGACGGTGTGTTGTGCGTGCGACTGATACTAACCATGGTGTGTTGTCCGTGCGACTGATACTAATGATGGTGTGTTGTGCGTGTGACTGATACTAACGATGGTGTGTTGTGCGTGCGACTGATACTAACGATGGTGTGTTGTGCGTGCGACTGATACTGACGACGGTGTGTTGTGCGTGCGACTGATACTAATGATGGTGTGTTGTGCATGCAACTGATACTGACGATGGTGTGTTGTGCGTGCGACTGATACTCACGATGGTGTGTTGTGCGTGCGACTGATACTAACGATGGTGTGTTGTGCGTGCGACTGATACTAATGATGGTGTGTTGTGCATGCAACTGATACTGACGATGGTGTGTTGTGCGTGCGACTGATACTCACGATGGTGTGTTGTGCGTGCGACTGATACTAATGATGGTGTGTTGTGCGTGCGACTGATACTGACGACGGTGTGTTGTGCGTGCGACTGATACTAATGATGGTGTGTTGTGCGTGCGACTGATACTGACGATGGTGTGTTGTGCATGCGACTGATACTCACGATGGTGTTTTGTGCGTGCGACGGATACTCACGATGGTGTGTTGTGCGTGCGACTGATACTAACGATGGTGTGTTGTGCGTGCGACCGATACTAACGATGGTGCGTTGTGCATGCGACTGATACTAACGATGGTGTGTTGTGCGTGCGACTGATACTAACGATGGTGTGTTTTGCGTGCGACTGATACTAACGATGGTGTGTTGTGCGTGTGACTGATACTAACGATGGTGTGTTGTCCGTGCGACTGATACTAACGATGGTGTGTTGTGCGTGCGACCGATACTAACGATGGTGCGTTGTGCATGCGACTGATACTAACGATGGTGTGTTGTGCGTGCGACTGATACTAACGATGGTGTGTTTTGCGTGCGACTGATACTAACGATGGTGTGTTGTGCGTGTGACTGATACTAACGATGGTGTGTTGTCCGTGCGACTGATACTAACGATGGTGTGTTGTGCGTGCAACTGATACTGACGACGGTGTGTTGTGCGTGCGACTGATACTAACGATGGTGTGTTGTGCGTGCGACTGATACTAACGATGGTGTGTTGTGCGTGCGACTGATACTAACGATGGTGTGTTGTGCGTGCGACTGATACTAACGATGGTGTGTTGTGCGTGCGACTGATACTAACGATGGTGTGTTGTGCGTGCGACTGATACTGACGATGGTGTGTTGTGCGTGCGACTGATGCTAATGATGGTGTGTTGTGCGTGCGACTGATACTAACGATGGTGTGTTGTGCGTGCGACCGATACTAACGATGGTGTGTTGTGCGTGTGACCGATACTAACAATGGTGTGTTGTGCGTGCGACTGATATTAACGATGGTGTGTTGTCCGTGCGACTGATACTAACGATGGTGTGTTGTGCGTGCGACTGATACTGACGACGGTGTGTTGTGCGTGCGACTGATACTAACCATGGTGTGTTGTGCGTGTGACTGATACTAATGATGGTGTGTTGTGCGTGCGACTGATACTAACGATGGTGTGTTGTGCGTGTGACTGATACTAACGATGATGTGTTGTGCGTGCGACTGATACTAACGATGGTGTGTTGTGCGTGCGACTGATACTGACGACGGTGTGTTGTGCGTGCGACTGATACTAATGATGGTGTGTTGTGCGTGCGACTGATACTCACGATGGTGTGTTGTGCGTGCGACTGATACTCACGATGGTGTGTTGTGCGTGCGACTGATACTCACGATGGTGTGTTGTGCGTGCGACGGATACTAACGATGGTGTGTTGTGCGTGCGACTGATACTGACGACGGTGTGTTGTGCGTGCGACTGATACTAACGATGGTGTGTTGTGCGTGCGACTGATACTCATGATGGTGTGTTGTGCGTGCGACTGATACTAACGATGGTGTGTTGTGCATGCGACTGATACTAACGATGGTGTGTTGTGCGTGCGACTGATACTGACGACGGTGTGTTGTGCGTGCGACTGATACTAATGATGGTGTGTTGTGCGTGCGACTGATACTCACGATGGTGTGTTGTGCGTGCGACTGATACTCACGATGGTGTTTTGTGCGTGCGACGGATACTCACGATGGTGTGTTGTGCGTGCGACTGATACTAACGATGGTGTGTTGTGCGTGCGACCGATACTAACGATGGTGTGTTGTGCGTGCGACCGATACTAACGATGGTGCGTTGTGCATGCGACTGATACTAACGATGGTGTGTTGTGCGTGCGACTGATACTAACGATGGTGTGTTGTGCGTGCGACTGATACTAACGATGGTGTGTTGTGCGTGCGACTGATACTAACGATGGTGTGTTGTGCATGCGACTGATACTAACGATGGTGTATTGTGCGTGCGACTGATACTGACGATGGTGTGTTGTGCGTGCGACTGATGCTAATGATGGTGTGTTGTGCGTGCGACTGATACTCACGATGGTGTGTTGTGTGTGCGACTGATACTCACGATGTTGTGTTGTGCGTGCGACTGATACTAACGATGGTGTGTTATGCGTGCGACTGATACTGACGATGGTGTGGTGTGCGTGCGACCGATACTAACGATGGTGTGTTGTGCGTGCGACCGATACTAACGATGGTGTGTTGTGCGTGCGACTGATATTAACGATGGTGTGTTGTGCGTGTGACTGATACTAACGATGGTGTGTTGTGCGTGCGACTGATACTGACGACGGTGTGTTGTGCGTGCGACTGATACTAACCATGGTGTGTTGTGCGTGCGACTGATACTAATGATGGTGTGTTGTGCGTGCGACTGATACTAACGATGGTGTGTTGTGCGTGTGACTGATACTAACGATGGTGTGTTGTGCGTGCGACTGATACTCACGATGGTGTGTTGTGCGTGCGACTGATACTGACGACGGTGTGTTGTGCGTGCGACTGATACTAATGATGGTGTGTTGTGCATGCAACGACGGTGTGTTGTGCGTGCGACTGATACTAACGATGGTGTGTTGTGCGTGTGACTGATACTCACGATGGTGTGTTGTGCGTGCGACTGATACTAACGATGGTGTGTTGTGCGTGCGACTGATACTAATGATGGTGTGTTGTGCATGCAACTGATACTGACGATGGTGTGTTGTGCGTGCGACTGATACTCACGATGGTGTGTTGTGCGTGCGACTGATACTAATGATGGTGTGTTGTGCGTGCGACTGATACTGACGACGGTGTGTTGTGCGTGCGACTGATACTAATGATGGTGTGTTGTGCGTGCGACTGATACTAACGATGGTGTGTTGTGCGTGCGACCGATACTAACGATGGTGTGTTGTGCGTGCGACCGATACTAACGATGGTGCGTTGTGCATGCGACTGATACTAACGATGGTGTGTTGTGCGTGCGACTGATACTAACGATGGTGTGTTTTGCGTGCGACTGATACTAACGATGGTGTGTTGTGCGTGTGACTGATACTAACGATGGTGTGTTGTCCGTGCGACTGATACTAACGATGGTGTGTTGTGCGTGCAACTGATACTGACGACGGTGTGTTGTGCGTGCGACTGATACTAACGATGGTGTGTTGTGCGTGCGACTGATACTAACGATGGTGTGTTGTGCGTGCGACTGATACTAACGATGGTGTGTTGTGCATGCGACTGATACTAACGATGGTGTGTTGTGCGTGCGACTGATACTGACGATGGTGTGTTGTGCGTGCGACTGATGCTAATGATGGTGTGTTGTGCGTGCGACTGATACTGACGATGTTGTGTTGTGCGTGCGACTGATACTCACGATGGTGTGTTGTGCGTGCGACTGATACTAATGATGGTGTGTTGTGCATGCAACTGATACTGACGATGGTGTGTTGTGCGTGCGACTGATACTAACGATGGTGTGTTGTGCGTGCGACTGATACTGACGACGGTGTGTTGTGCGTGCGACTGATACTAACGATGGTGTGTTGTGCGTGCGACTGATACTAATGATGGTGTGTTGTGCGTGCGACTGATACTAACGATGGTGTGTTGTGCGTGCGACTGATACTAACGATGGTGTGTTGTGCGTGCGACTGATACTGACGACGGTGTGTTGTGCGTGCGACTGATACTAATGATGGTGTGTTGTGCGTGCGACTGATACTGACGATGGTGTGTTGTGCATGCGACTGATACTCACGATGGTGTTTTGTGCGTGCGACGGATACTCACGATGGTGTGTTGTGCGCGCGACTGATACTAACGATGGTGTGTTGTGCGCGCGACTGATACTAACGATGGTGTGTTGTGCGTGCGACCGATACTAACGATGGTGTGTTGTGCATGCGACTGATACTAGCGATGGTGTGTTGTGCGTGCGACTGATACTAACGATGGTGTGTTGTGCGTGCGACTGATACTGACGACGGTGTGTTGTGCGTGCAACTGATACTAACGATGGTGTGTTGTGCGTGTGACTGATACTAACGATGGTGTGTTGTGCGTGCAACTGATACTAACGATGGTGTGTTGTGCGTGCGACTGATACTAACGATGGTGTGTTGTGCGTGCGACTGATACTAACGATGGTGTGTTGTGCGTGCGACTGATACTGACGACGGTGTGTTGTGCGTGCGACTGATGCTAATGATGGTGTGTTGTGCGTGCGACTGATACTGACGATGGTGTGTTGTGCGTGCGACTGATACTCACCATGGTGTGTTGTGCGTGCGACTGATACTAACGATGGTGTGTTGTGCGTGCGACTGATACTAACGATGGTGTGTTGTGCGTGCGACCGATACTAACGATGGTGTGTTGTGCGTGCGACCGATACTAACGATGGTGTGTTGTGCGTGCGACTGATATTAACGATGGTGTGTTGTCCGTGCGACTGATACTAACGATGGTGTGTTGTGCGTGCGACTGATACTGACGACGGTGTGTTGTGCGTGCGACTGATACTAACCATGGTGTGTTGTGCGTGCGACTGATACTAATGATGGTGTGTTGTGCGTGCGACTGATACTAACGATGGTGTGTTGTGCGTGCGACTGATACTGACGATGGTGTGTTGTGCGTGCGACTGATACTGACGACGGTGTGTTGTGCGTGCGACTGATACTAATGATGGTGTGTTGTGCATGCAACGACGGTGTGTTGTGCGTGCGACTGATACTAACGATGGTGTGTTGTGCGTGTGACTGATACTCACGATGGTGTGTTGTGCGTGCGACTGATACTAACGATGGTGTGTTGTGCGTGCGACTGATACTAATGATGGTGTGTTGTGCATGCAACTGATACTGACGATGGTGTGTTGTGCGTGCGACTGATACTCACGATGGTGTGTTGTGCGTGCGACTGATACTAATGATGGTGTGTTGTGCGTGCGACTGATACTGACGACGGTGTGTTGTGCGTGCGACTGATACTAATGATGGTGTGTTGTGCGTGCGACTGATACTAACGATGGTGTGTTGTGCGTGCGACCGATACTAACGATGGTGTGTTGTGCGTGCGACCGATACTAACGATGGTGCGTTGTGCATGCGACTGATACTAACGATGGTGTGTTGTGCGTGCGACTGATACTAACGATGGTGTGTTTTGCGTGCGACTGATACTAACGATGGTGTGTTGTGCGTGTGACTGATACTAACGATGGTGTGTTGTCCGTGCGACTGATACTAACGATGGTGTGTTGTGCGTGCAACTGATACTGACGACGGTGTGTTGTGCGTGCGACTGATACTAACGATGGTGTGTTGTGCGTGCGACTGATACTAACGATGGTGTGTTGTGCGTGCGACTGATACTAACGATGGTGTGTTGTGCGTGCGACTGATACTAACGATGGTGTGTTGTGCATGCGACTGATACTAACGATGGTGTGTTGTGCGTGCGACTGATACTGACGATGGTGTGTTGTGCGTGCGACTGATGCTAATGATGGTGTGTTGTGCGTGCGACTGATACTGACGATGTTGTGTTGTGCGTGCGACTGATACTCACGATGGTGTGTTGTGCGTGCGACTGATACTAATGATGGTGTGTTGTGCATGCAACTGATACTGACGATGGTGTGTTGTGCGTGCGACTGATACTAACGATGGTGTGTTGTGCGTGCGACTGATACTGACGACGGTGTGTTGTGCGTGCGACTGATACTAACGATGGTGTGTTGTGCGTGCGACTGATACTAATGATGGTGTGTTGTGCGTGCGACTGATACTAACGATGGTGTGTTGTGCGTGCGACTGATACTAACGATGGTGTGTTGTGCGTGCGACTGATACTGACGACGGTGTGTTGTGCGTGCGACTGATACTAATGATGGTGTGTTGTGCGTGCGACTGATACTGACGATGGTGTGTTGTGCATGCGACTGATACTCACGATGGTGTTTTGTGCGTGCGACGGATACTCACGATGGTGTGTTGTGCGCGCGACTGATACTAACGATGGTGTGTTGTGCGCGCGACTGATACTAACGATGGTGTGTTGTGCGTGCGACCGATACTAACGATGGTGTGTTGTGCATGCGACTGATACTAGCGATGGTGTGTTGTGCGTGCGACTGATACTAACGATGGTGTGTTGTGCGTGCGACTGATACTGACGACGGTGTGTTGTGCGTGCGACTGATACTAACGATGGTGTGTTGTGCGTGCGACTGATACTAACGATGGTGTGTTGTGCGTGCAACTGATACTAACGATGGTGTGTTGTGCGTGTGACTGATACTAACGATGATGTGTTGTGCGTGCGACTGATACTAACGATGGTGTGTTGTGCGTGCGACTGATACTGACGACGGTGTGTTGTGCGTGCGACTGATGCTAATGATGGTGTGTTGTGCGTGCGACTGATACTGACGATGGTGTGTTGTGCGTGCGACTGATACTCACCATGGTGTGTTGTGCGTGCGACTGATACTAACGATGGTGTGTTATGCGTGCGACTGATACTGACGATGGTGTGGTGTGCGTGCGACCGATACTAACGATGGTGTGTTGTGCGTGCGACCGATACTAACGATGGTGTGTTGTGCGTGCGACTGATATTAACGATGGTGTGTTGTCCGTGCGACTGATACTAACGATGGTGTGTTGTGCGTGCGACTGATACTGACGACGGTGTGTTGTGCGTGCGACTGATACTAACCATGGTGTGTTGTGCGTGCGACTGATACTAATGATGGTGTGTTGTGCGTGCGACTGATACTAACGATGGTGTGTTGTGCGTGTGACTGATACTATCGATGGTGTGTTGTGCGTGCGACTGATACTAACGATGGTGTGTTGTGCGTGCGACTGATACTGACGACGGTGTGTTGTGCGTGCGACTGATACTAATGATGGTGTGTTGTGCATGCAACTGATACTGACGATGGTGTGTTGTGCGTGCGACTGATACTATCGATGGTGTGTTGTGCGTGCGACTGATACTCACGATGGTGTGTTGTGCGTGCAACTGATACTAACGATGGTGTGTTGTGCGTGCGACTGATACTAACGATGGTGTGTTGTGCGTGCAACTGATACTAACGATGGTGTGTTGTGCGTGCGACTGATACTAACGATGGTGTGTTGTGCGTGCGACTGATACTAACGATGGTGTGTTGTGCGTTTCAGACGGTGAAGGCCATGAAGCTGAAACCTGAGGACGCTCTGCAGGGAATTATTCTCAGGGTGAGTGACGGTCCCTGACTGGGTGGAGCTTTCCCCACTGGTACCAGTGTTGACTTGGTATTGGTATCATATAATATATGACTGTGACTGTGTAACGCTTGCCCCACTGGTACCAGTGTTGACTTGGTATTGGTATCATATAATATATGACTGTGACTGGGTGGAGCTTGCTGAGTTTATGCTGAGTTTACAAGTTGACTTTTTGCCGAGTTTACAAGTTGACTTTTTGCCGAGTTTACAAGTAGACTGTTTGCCGAGTTTACAAGTTGACTGTTTGCCGAGTGTACAAGTTGACTGTTTGCCGAGTTTACAAGTTGACTGTTTGCCGAGTGTACAAGTTGACTGTTTGCCGAGTGTACAAGTTGACTGTTTGCCGAGTTTACAAGTTGACTGTTTGCCGAGTTTACAAGTTGACTGTTTGCCGAGTGTACAAGTTGACTGTTTGCCGAGTGTACAAGTTGACTGTTTGCCGAGTGTACAAGTTGACTGTTTGCCGAGTGTACAAGTTGACTGTTTGCCGAGTGTACAAGTTGACTGTTTGCCGAGTTTACAAGTTGACTGTTTGCCGAGTGTACAAGTTGACTTTTTGCCGAGTTTACAAGTTGACTGTTTGCCGAGTTTACAAGTTGACTGTTTGCCGAGTGTACAAGTTGACTGTTTGCCGAGTTTACAAGTTGACTGTTTGCCGAGTGTACAAGTTGACTGTTTGCCGAGTTTACAAGTTGACTGTTTGCCGAGTGTACAAGTTGACTGTTTGCCGAGTTTACAAGTTGACTGTTTGCCGAGTGTACAAGTTGACTGTTTGCCGAGTGTACAAGTTGACTGTTTGCTAACCTTGAAGTTGTGTCTTTCAGCCCAAGCTGGAGGAGAGGTTACGGGACATCGCCATAGCAACACGACACACCAAGAAGAACAAAGGGTACTACAGGAACATTCTCATGTACGGCCCGCCTGGAACAGGAAAGACAATGTTCGCCAAAGTAAGTTGTCGCTTCTTGGCTTTCAGTTTCGGTTTGAGCATTGACGGACGCTGTGACGGGGTGGTAAGACGTCGGCCTCTTAATCGGAAGGGGGTCCTGATTTGGCCTATTATGGTCCGCTGGACCCGAAAAGCAACAGCTAACTAACTTAATCGGAAGGTCGAGGGTTCGAATCCCGGCCGCGGCCGACTGGTGGGTTAGGTGTGGAGATTTTTTCGATCTCCCAGGTCAACTTATGTGCAGACCTGCTAGTGGCTTATCCCCCTTCGTGTGTACACGCAAGCACAAGACCAAGTGCGCACGGAAAGATCCTGCAATCCATGTCAGAGTTCGGTGGGTTATAGAAACACGAAAATACCCAGCATGCTTCCTCCGAAAGCGGCGTATGGCTGCCTAAATGGCGGGGTAAAAACGGTCATACACGTAAAATTCCACTCGTGCTTTTGCATGAGTGTACTTGGGAGTTGCAGCCCACGAACGCAGAAGAAGAAGAAAGAAGAAGGTTTGAGGATAGTCAGCGTTGTTCCCAGGCCAGGTATCAAAATAAACCACAGTCAACAAATCCCAGTTGTTCCCAGGCCAGGTATCAAAATAAACCACAGTCAACAAATCCCAGTTGTTCCCAGGCCAGGTATCAAAATAAACCACAGTCAACAAATCCCAGTTGTTCCCAGGCCAGGTATCAAAATAAACCACAGTCAACAAATTCCAGTTGTTCCCAGGCCAGGTATCAAAATAAACCACAGTCAACAAATTCCAGTTGTTCCCAGGCCAGGTATCAAAATAAACCACAGTCAACAAATCCCAGTTGTTCCCAGGCCAGGTATCAAAATAAACCACAGTCAACAAATCCCAGTTGTTCCCAGGCCAGGTATCAATATAAACCACAGTCAACAAATTCCAGTTGTTCCCAGGCCAGGTATCAAAATAAACCACAATCAACAAATCCCAGTTGTTCCCAGGCCAGGTATCAATATAAACCACAGTCAACAAATCCCAGTTGTTCCCAGGCCAGGTATCAATATAAACCACAGTCAACAAATCCCAGTTGTTCCCAGGCCAGGTATCAATATAAACCACAGTCAACAAATTCCAGTTGTTCCCAGGCCAGGTATCAAAATAAACCACAGTCAACAAATCCCAGTTGTTCCCAGGCCAGGTATCAATATAAACCACAGTCAACAAATCCCAGTTGTTCCCAGGCCAGGTATCAATATAAACCACTATCAACAAATCCCAGTTGTTCCCAGGCCAGGTATCAAAATAAACCACAGTCAACAAATCCCAGTTGTTCCCAGGCCAGGTATCAAAATAAACCACAGTCAACAAATCCCAGTTGTTCCCAGGCCAGGTATCAAAATAAACCACAGTCAACAAATCCCAGTTGTTCCCAGGCCAGGTATCAAAATAAACCACTATCAACAAATCCCAGTTGTTCCCAGGCCAGGTATCAATATAAACCACAATCAACAAATCCTAGTTGTTCCCAGGCCAGGTATCAATATAAACCACAGTCAACAAATCCCAGTTGTTCCCAGGCCAGGTATCAAAATAAACCACAGTCAACAAATCCCAGTTGTTCCCAGGCCAGGTATCAAAATAAACCACAGTCAACAAATCCCAGTTGTTCCCAGGCCAGGTATCAAAATAAACCACAGTCAACAAATCCCAGTTGTTCCCAGGCCAGGTATCAAAATAAACCACTATCAACAAATCCCAGTTGTTCCCAGGCCAGGTATCAAAATAAACCACTATCAACAAATCCCAGTTGTTCCCAGGCCAGGTATCAAAATAAACCACAGTCAACAAATCCCAGTTGTTCCCAGGCCAGGTATCAAAATAAACCACAGTCAACAAATTCCAGTTGTTCC
Source organism: Littorina saxatilis (assembly GCF_037325665.1). Classification (NCBI taxonomy): domain Eukaryota; kingdom Metazoa; phylum Mollusca; class Gastropoda; order Littorinimorpha; family Littorinidae; genus Littorina; species Littorina saxatilis. The sequence continues at coordinate 220,716 of NC_090254.1, read as the reverse complement.
CAGGCCAGGTATCAAAATAAACCACTATCAACAAATCCCAGTTGTTCCCAGGCCAGGTATCAAAATAAACCACTATCAACAAATCCCAGTTGTTCCCAGGCCAGGTATCAAAATAAACCACAATCAACAAATCCCAGTTGTTCCCAGGCCAGGTATCAAAATAAACCACTATCAACAAATCCCAGTTGTTCCCAGGCCAGGTATCAAAATAAACCACTATCAACAAATCCCAGTTGTTCCCAGGCCAGGTATCAAAATAAACCACAATCAACAAATCCCAGTTGTTCCCAGGCCAGGTATCAAAATAAACCACAGTCAACAAATCCCAGTTGTTCCCAGGCCAGGTATCAAAATAAACCACAGTCAACAAATTCCAGTTGTTCCCAGGCCAGGTATCAAAATAAACCACTATCAACAAATCCCAGTTGTTCCCAGGCCAGGTATCAAAATAAACCACTATCAACAAATCCCAGTTGTTCCCAGGCCAGGTATCAAAATAAACCACTATCAACAAATCCCAGTTGTTCCCAGGCCAGGTATCAATATAAACCACAGTCAACAAATCCCAGTTGTTCCCAGGCCAGGTATCAAAATAAACCACAATCAACAAATCCCAGTTGTTCCCAGGCCAGGTATCAAAATAAACCACAGTCAACAAATCCCAGTTGTTTCCAGGCCAGGTATCAAAATAAACCACAATCAACAAATCCCAGTTGTTCCCAGGCCAGGTATCAATATAAACCACTATCAACAAATCCCAGTTGTTCCCAGGCCAGGTATCAAAATAAACCACAGTCAACAAATCCCAGTTGTTCCCAGGCCAGGTATCAATATAAACCACTATCAACAAATCCCAGTTGTTCCCAGGCCAGGTATCAAAATAAACCACAATCAACAAATCCCAGTTGTTCCCAGGCCAGGTATCAAAATAAACCACTATCAACAAATCCCAGTTGTTCCCAGGCCAGGTATCAATATAAACCACAGTCAACAAATCCCAGTTGTTCCCAGGCCAGGTATCAAAATAAACCACAGTCAACAAATCCCAGTTGTTCCCAGGCCAGGTATCAAAATAAACCACTATCAACAAATCCCAGTTGTTCCCAGGCCAGGTATCAATATAAACCACAGTCAACAAATCCCAGTTGTTCCCAGGCCAGGTATCAAAATAAACCACAGTCAACAAATCCCAGTTGTTCCCAGGCCAGGTATCAATATAAACCACAGTCAACAAATTCCAGTTGTTCCCAGGCCAGGTATCAATATAAACCACAATCAACAAATCCCAGTTGTTCCCAGGCCAGGTATCAATATAAACCACAGTCAACAAATCCCAGTTGTTCCCAGGCCAGGTATCAAAATAAACCACAGTCAACAAATCCCAGTTGTTCCCAGGCCAGGTATCAAAATAAACCACAGTCAACAAATCCCAGTTGTTCCCAGGCCAGGTATCAAAATAAACCACAGTCAACAAATCCCAGTTGTTCCCAGGCCAGGTATCAAAATAAACCACAGTCAACAAATCCTAGTTGTTCCCAGGCCAGGTATCAAAATAAACCACAGTCAACAAATCCTAGTTGTTCCCAGGCCAGGTATCAAAATAAACCACAGTCAACAAATCCCAGTTGTTCCCAGGCCAGGTATCAAAATAAACCACAGTCAACAAATTCCAGTTGTTCCCAGGCCAGGTATCAATATAAACCACAATCAACAAATCCCAGTTGTTCCCAGGCCAGGTATCAATATAAACCACAATCAACAAATCCCAGTTGTTCCCAGGCCAGGTATCAATATAAACCACAGTCAACAAATCCCAGTTGTTTCCAGGCCAGGTATCAATATAAACCACAGTCAACAAATTCCAGTTGTTCCCAGGCCAGGTATCAATATAAACCACAATCAACAAATTCCAGTTGTTCCCAGGCCAGGTATCAAAATAAACCACAGTCAACAAATCCCAGTTGTTCCCAGGCCAGGTATCAAAATAAACCACAGTCAACAAATCCCAGTTGTTCCCAGGCCAGGTATCAAAATAAACCACAGTCAACAAATTCCAGTTGTTCCCAGGCCAGGTATCAATATAAACCACAGTCAACAAATTCCAGTTGTTCCCAGGCCAGGTATCAAAATAAACCACTATCAACAAATCCCAGTTGTTCCCAGGCCAGGTATCAATATAAACCACAATCAACAAATCCCAGTTGTTCCCAGGCCAGGTATCAAAATAAACCACAGTCAACAAATTCCAGTTGTTCCCAGGCCAGGTATCAAAATAAACCACTATCAACAAATCCCAGTTGTTCCCAGGCCAGGTATCAATATAAACCACAGTCAACAAATTCCAGTTGTTCCCAGGCCAGGTATCAAAATAAACCACTATCAACAAATCCCAGTTGTTCCCAGGCCAGGTATCAATATAAACCACAGTCAACAAATCCCAGTTGTTCCCAGGCCAGGTATCAAAATAAACCACAATCAACAAATCCCAGTTGTTCCCAGGCCAGGTATCAATATAAACCACAATCAACAAATCCCAGTTGTTCCCAGGCCAGGTATCAAAATAAACCACAGTCAACAAATCCCAGTTGTTCCCAGGCCAGGTATCAAAATAAACCACAGTCAACAAATTCCAGTTGTTCCCAGGCCAGGTATCAATATAAACCACAGTCAACAAATCCCAGTTGTTCCCAGGCCAGGTATCAATATAAACCACAATCAACAAATCCCAGTTGTTCCCAGGCCAGGTATCAAAATAAACCACTATCAACAAATCCCAGTTGTTCCCAGGCCAGGTATCAAAATAAACCACAATCAACAAATCCCAGTTGTTCCCAGGCCAGGTATCAAAATAAACCACTATCAACAAATCCCAGTTGTTCCCAGGCCAGGTATCAAAATAAACCACAATCAACAAATTCCAGTTGTTCCCAGGCCAGGTATCAAAATAAACCACAGTCAACAAATCCCAGTTGTTCCCAGGCCAGGTATCAAAATAAACCACTATCAACAAATCCCAGTTGTTCCCAGGCCAGGTATCAAAATAAACCACAGTCAACAAATCCCAGTTGTTCCCAGGCCAGGTATCAAAATAAACCACTATCAACAAATTCCAGTTGTTCCCAGGCCAGGTATCAAAATAAACCACAGTCAACAAATCCCAGTTGTTCCCAGGCCAGGTATCAAAATAAACCACAGTCAACAAATCCCAGTTGTTCCCAGGCCAGGTATCAAAATAAACCACAGTCAACAAATCCCAGTTGTTCCCAGGCCAGGTATCAAAATAAACCACAGTCAACAAATCCCAGTTGTTCCCAGGCCAGGTATCAATATAAACCACAGTCAACAAATCCCAGTTGTTCCCAGGCCAGGTATCAAAATAAACCACAGTCAACAAATCCCAGTTGTTCCCAGGCCAGGTATCAATATAAACCACAGTCAACAAATCCCAGTTGTTCCCAGGCCAGGTATCAAAATAAACCACTATCAACAAATCCCAGTTGTTCCCAGGCCAGGTATCAATATAAACCACAGTCAACAAATCCCAGTTGTTCCCAGGCCAGGTATCAAAATAAACCACAGTCAACAAATCCCAGTTGTTCCCAGGCCAGGTATCAAAATAAACCACTATCAACAAATCCCAGTTGTTCCCAGGCCAGGTATCAATATAAACCACAATCAACAAATCCCAGTTGCATGAAAATTGTATCAAAGGCATCCCGTACTGTGTCAAAACTTAGATATTCCACCGGCCTGGGGTGAGAACAATACGTCAGATCAAAACAATGACTGAGACCAAGGTCAGAACAGTACGTCAGATCAAAACAATGACTGAGACCAAGGTCTGGGGTCAGAACAATACGTCAGATCAAAACAATGACTGAGACCAAGGTCTAGGGTCAGAACAATACGTCAGATCAAAACAATGACTGAGACCAAGGTCTAGGGTCAGAACAATACGTCAGATCAAAACAATGACTGAGACCAAGGTCTGGGGTGAGAACAATACGTCAGATCAAAACAATGACTGAGACCAAGGTCTAGGGTCAGAACAATACGTCAGATCAAAACAATGACTGAGACCAAGGTCTGGGAACAACACTGCATGCTGGTTGAATATGACAGTTGCAGTAGTACTAAGACAGACTGTGATGTGTAGATATTAAGCAGTAGGACATAGACAGGCTGTGAGTCATCAACAAGAGCTGTTGTTTCTACACAGCTAGGCCGCTTTCTGCAGGCCCAAAAACGTTGAAACATAGTAAATAAGTCGAGCAAAAAGAAAACAAGTCGCGTAAGGCGAAAATACAATATTTAGTCAAGTAGCTGTCGAACTCACAGAATGAAACTGAACGCAATGCCATTTTTCAGCAAGACCGTATACTCGTAGCATCGTCAGTCCACCGCTCATGGCAAAGGCAGTGAAATTGACAAGAAGAGCGGGGTAGTAGTTGCGCTAAGAAGGATAGCACGCTTTTCTGTACCTCTCTTTGTTTTAACTTTCTGAGCGTGTTTTTAATCCAAACATATCATATCTATATGTTTTTGGAATCAGGAACCGACAAGGATTAAGATGAAAGTGTTTTTAAATTGATTTGGACAATTTAATTTTGATAATAATTTTTATATATTTAATTTTCAGAGCTTGTTTTTAATCCGAATATAACATATTTATATGTTTTTGGAATCAGCAAATGATGGAAAATAAGATAAACGTAAATTTGGATCGTTTTATAAATTTTTATTTTTTTTTACAATTTTCAGATTTTTAATGACCAAAGTCATTAATTAATTTTTAAGCCACCAAGCTGAAATGCAATACCGAAGTCCGGGCTTCGTCGAAGATTACTTGACCAAAATTTCAACCAATTTGGTTGAAAAATGAGGGCGTGACAGTGCCGCCTCAACTTTCACGAAAAGCCGGATATGACGTCATCAAAGATATTTATCAAAAAAATGAAAAAAACGTTCGGGGATTTCATACCCAGGAACTCTCATGTCAAATTTCATAAAGATCGGTCCAGTAGTTTAGTCTGAATCGCTCTACACACACACACACACACACGCACACACGCACATACACCACGACCCTCGTTTCGATTCCCCCTCGATGTTAAAATATTTAGTCAAAACTTGACTAAATATAAAAAGGAAAAAGTATAATTGACTACTGACACTCGGTATTAAGGAGGTGTTATTTTACATTTACTGTGTGTGTGTGTGTGTGCGCGCAGAGTTTAGCGCAACACTCGGGCATGGACTACGCCATCATGACGGGAGGTGTTATTTTACATTTACTGTGTGTGTGTGTGTGTGCGCGCAGAGTTTAGCGCAACACTCGGGCATGGACTACGCCATCATGACGGGAGGAGACGTGGCTCCCATGGGGAAGGAGGGAGTCACCGCCATGCACAAAGTGTTTGACTGGGCCTACACCAGTAGCAGAGGGTGAGTAAGAGTAGGGGGGGGGGGGGAGTCACCGCCATGCACAAAGTGTTTGACTGGGCCCACACCAGTAGCAGAGGGTGAGTAAGAGTAGGGGGGGGGGGGAGTCACCGCCATGCACAAAGTGTTTGACTGGGCCCACACCAGTAGCAGAGGGTGAGTAAGAGTAGGGGGGGGGGGGGAGTCACCGCCATGCACAAAGTGTTTGACTGGGCCCACACCAGTAGCAGAGGGTGAGTAAGAGTAGGGTGGGTAGGGGGAGGGAGGGAGTCACCGCCATGCACAAAGTGTTTGACTGGGCCCACACCAGTAGCAGAGGGTGAGTAAAAGTAGGGGGGGGGGGGGGGGGAGTCACCGCCATGCACAAAGTGTTTGACTGGGCCCACACCAGTAGCAGAGGGTGAGTAAGAGTAGGGTGGGTGGGGGGGGGGGGGGGGGAGTCACCGCCATGCACAAAGTGTTTGACTGGGCCCACACCAGTAGCAGAGGGTGATTAAAAGTAGGGGGGGGGGGGGAGTCACCGCCATGCACAAAGTGTTTGACTGGGCCCACACCAGTAGCAGAGGGTGAGTAAAAGTAGGGTGGGTGGGGGGGGGAGGAGGGAGTCACCGCCATGCACAAAGTGTTTGACTGGGCCCACACCAGTAGCAGAGGGTGAGTTGTTATTGTGGGGAGGTCAGTGAGGGCGGTGCGTACACCGGGTGTGACTCAGACCAGTTGACCAGCGCAGTGCTTTCACTGGGGTTAGTACTTTAGGGGAGGACATTTTGAATGTTCTTTTTTTCCTTCATTTCTTTGGTATTGGTTGATGCATACATTCCTTTATTTTAATTTGTTGATCTATTGACATAACTTGTACACATCAGTGACAGCGTGTTGACAAGTAATGGTGTGTTTCAGGGTGTTGCTGTTTGTGGATGAAGCCGACGCCTTTCTACGCAAGAGAAGCACTGTGAGTTACCTGCTGTCTGTGTTGTGGTTGTGATAGGATTCCTGTCTGTGTTGTGGTTGTGATAGGATTCCTGTCTGTGTTGTGGTTGTGATAGGATTCCTGTCTGTGTTGTGGTTGTGATAGGATTCCTGTCTGTGTTGTGGTTGTGATAGGATTCCTGTCTGTGTTGTGATAGGATTCCTGTCTGTGTTGTGGTTGTGATAGGATTCCTGTCTGTGTAATGGTTGTGATAGGATTCCTGTCTGTGTTGTGGTTGTGATATGATTCCTGTCTGTGTTGTGGTTGTGATAGGATTCCTGTCTGTGTTGTGATAGGATTCCTGTCTGTGTTGTGGTTGTGATATGATTCCTGTCTGTGTAATGGTTGTGATAGGATTCCTGTCTGTGTTGTGGTTGTGATAGGATTCCTGTCTGTGTTGTGGTTGTGATAGGATTCCTGTCTGTGTTGTGGTTGTGATAGGATTCCTGTCTGTGTTATGGTTGTGATGGGATTCCTGTCTGTGTTGTGGTTGTGATAGGATTCCTGTCTGTGTTGTGGTTGTGATAGGATTCCTGTCTGTGTTGTGGTTGTGATAGGATTCCTGTCTGTGTTGTGGTTGTGATAGGATTCCTGTCTGTGTTGTGGTTGTGATGGGATTCCTGTCTGTGTTGTGGTTGTGATAGGATTCCTGTCTGTGTTGTGGTTGTGATAGGATTCCTGTCTGTGTTGTGGTTGTGATAGGATTCCTGTCTGTGTTGTGGTTGTGATAGGATTCCTGTCTGTGTTGTGGTTGTGATAGGATTCCTGTCTGTGTTGTGGTTGTGATAGGATTCCTGTCTGTGTTGTGGTTGTGATAGGATTCCTGTCTGTGTTGTGGTTGTGATGGGATTCCTGTCTGTGTTGTGGTTGTGATAGGATTCCTGTCTGTGTTGTGGTTGTGATAGGATTCCTGTCTGTGTTGTGGTTGTGATAGGATTCTCATCTGTGTTGTGGTTGTGATAGGATTCCTGTCTGTGTTGTGGTTGTGATAGGATTCTCATCTGTGTTGTGGTTGTGATAGGATTCCTGTCTGTGTTGTGTCTGTGTTGTGGTTGTGATAGGATTCCTGTCTGTGTTGTGGTTGTGATGGGATTCCTGTCTGTGTTGTGGTTGTGATAGGATTCTCATCTGTGTTGTGGTTGTGATAGGATTCCTGTCTGTGTTGTGGTTGTGATAGGATTCCTGTCTGTGTTGTGGTTGTGATAGGATTCTCATCTGTGTTGTGGTTGTGATAGGATTCCTGTCTGTGTTGTGTCTGTGTTGTGGTTGTGATAGGATTCCTGTCTGTGTTGTGGTTGTGATGGGATTCCTGTCTGTGTTGTGGTTGTGATAGGATTCTCATCTGTGTTGTGGTTGTGATAGGATTCCTGTCTGTGTTGTGGTTGTGATAGGATTCCTGTCTGTGTTGTGGTTGTGATGGGATTCCTGTCTGTGTTGTGGTTGTGATAGGATTCCTGTCTGTGTTATGGTTGTGATGGGATTCCTGTCTGTGTTGTGGTTGTGATGGGATTCCTGTCTGTGTTGTGGTTGTGATGGGATTCCTGTCTGTGTTGTGGTTGTGATGGGATTCCTGTCTGTGTTGTGGTTGTGATAGGATTCCTGTCTGTGTTGTGGTTGTGATAGGATTCCTGTCTGTGTTGTGGTTGTGATAGGATTCCTGTCTGTGTTGTGGTTGTGATAGGATTCCTGTCTGTGTTGTGGTTGTGATAGGATTCCTGTCTGTGTTGTGGTTGTGATAGGATTCCTGTCTGTGTTGTGGTTGTGATGGGATTCCTGTCTGTGTTGTGGTTGTGATGGGATTCCTGTCTGTGTTGTGGTTGTGATAGGATTCCTGTCTGTGTTGTGGTTGTGATAGGATTCCTGTCTGTGTTGTGGTTGTGATAGGATTCCTGTCTGTGTTGTGGTTGTGATAGGATTCCTGTCTGTGTTGTGGTTGTGATAGGATTCCTGTCTGTGTTGTGGTTGTGATAGGATTCCTGTCTGTGTTGTGGTTGTGATGGGATTCCTGTCTGTGTTGTGGTTGTGATAGGATTCCTGTCTGTGTTGTGGTTGTGATAGGATTCCTGTCTGTGTTGTGGTTGTGATGGGATTCCTGTCTGTGTTGTGGTTGTGATGGGATTCCTGTCTGTGTTATGGTTGTGATAGGATTCCTGTCTGTGTTGTGGTTGTGATAGGATTCCTGTCTGTGTTGTGGTTGTGATAGGATTCCTGTCTGTGTTGTGGTTGTGATAGGATTCCTGTCTGTGTTGTGGTTGTGATAGGATTCCTGTCTGTGTTGTGGTTGTGATAGGATTCCTGTCTGTGTTGTGGTTGTGATGGGATTCCTGTCTGTGTTATGGTTGTGATAGGATTCCTGTCTGTGTTATGGTTGTGATGGGATTCCTGTCTGTGTTGTGGTTGTGATAGGATTCCCGTCTGTGTTGTGGTTGTGATAGGATTCCTGTCTGTGTTGTGGTTGTGATAGGATTCCTGTCTGTGTTGTGGTTGTGATGGGATTCCTGTCTGTGTTGTGGTTGTGATGGGATTCCTGTCTGTGTTGTGGTTGTGATAGGATTCCTGTCTGTGTTGTGGTTGTGATAGGATTCCTGTCTGTGTTGTGTCTGTGTTGTGGTTGTGATAGGATTCCTGTCTGTGTTGTGGTTGTGATGGGATTCCTGTCTGTGTTGTGGTTGTGATAGGATTCCTGTCTGTGTTGTGGTTGTGATGGGATTCCTGTCTGTGTTGTGGTTGTGATGGGATTCCTGTCTGTGTTGTGGTTGTGATAGGATTCCTGTCTGTGTTGTGGTTGTGATAGGATTCCTGTCTGTGTTGTGGTTGTGATAGGATTCCTGTCTGTGTTGTGGTTGTGATGGGATTCCTGTCTGTGTTGTGTCTGTGTTGTGGTTGTGATGGGATTCCTGTCTGTGTTGTGGTTGTGATGGGATTCCTGTCTGTGTTGTGGATGTGATAGGATTCCTGTCTGTGTTGTGGTTGTGATAGGATTCCTGTCTGTGTTGTGGTTGTGATAGGATTCCTGTCTGTGTTGTGGTTGTGATAGGATTCCTGTCTGTGTTGTGGTTGTGATAGGATTCCTGTCTGTGTTGTGGTTGTGATAGGATTCCTGTCTGTGTTGTGGTTGTGATAGGATTCCTGTCTGTGTTGTGGTTGTGATGGGATTCCTGTCTGTGTTGTGGTTGTGATAGGATTCCTGTCTGTGTTGTGGTTGTGATAGGATTCCTGTCTGTGTTGTGTCTGTGTTGTGGTTGTGATGGGATTCCTGTCTGTGTTATGGTTGTGATGGGATTCCTGTCTGTGTTGTGGTTGTGATGGGATTCCTGTCTGTGTTATGGTTGTGATAGGATTCCTGTCTGTGTTGTGTCTGTGTTGTGGTTGTGATGGGATTCCTGTCTGTGTTGTGGTTGTGATGGGATTCCTGTCTGTGTTATGGTTGTGATAGGATTCCTGTCTGTGTTGTGGTTGTGATAGGATTCCTGTCTGTGTTGTGGTTGTGATAGGATTCCTGTCTGTGTTGTGGTTGTGATGGGATTCCTGTCTGTGTTGTGGTTGTGATAGGATTCCTGTCTGTGTTGTGGTTGTGATAGGATTCCTGTCTGTGTTGTGGTTGTGATAGGATTCCTGTCTGTGTTGTGGTTGTGATGGGATTCCTGTCTGTGTTGTGGTTGTGATAGGATTCCTGTCTGTGTTGTGGTTGTGATAGGATTCCTGTCTGTGTTGTGGTTGTGATAGGATTCCTGTCTGTGTTGTGGTTGTGATGGGATTCCTGTCTGTGTTGTGGTTGTGATATGATTCCTGTCTGTGTTATGGTTGTGATAGCTGTCTGTGTTGTGGTTGTGATAGGATTCCTGTCTGTGTTGTGGTTGTGATAGGATTCCTGTCTGTGTTGTGGTTGTGATAGGATTCCTGTCTGTGTTGTGGTTGTGATAGGATTCCTGTCTGTGTTGTGGTTGTGATAGGATTCCTGTCTGTGTTGTGGTTGTGATAGGATTCCTGTCTGTGTTGTGGTTGTGATAGGATTCCTGTCTGTGTTGTGATGGGATTCCTGTCTGTGTTGTGGTTGTGATAGGATTCCCGTCTGTGTTGTGGTTGTGATAGGATTCCTGTCTGTGTTGTGGTTGTGATAGGATTCCTGTCTGTGTTGTGGTTGTGATAGGATTCCTGTCTGTGTTGTGGTTGTGATAGGATTCCTGTCTGTGTTGTGGTTGTGATAGGATTCCTGTCTGTGTTGTGGTTGTGATAGGATTCCTGTCTGTGTTGTGGTTGTGATAGGATTCCTGTCTGTGTTGTGGATGTGATAGGATTCCTGTCTGTGTTGTGGTTGTGATAGGATTCCTGTCTGTGTTATGGTTGTGATAGGATTCCCATCTGTGTTGTGGTTGTGATAGGATTCCTGTCTGTGTTGTGGTTGTGATAGGATTCCTGTCTGTGTTATGGTTGTGATAGGATTCCTGTCTGTGTTGTGGTTGTGATAGGATTCCCATCTGTGTTGTGGTTGTGATAGGATTCCCATCTGTGTTGTGGTTGTGATGGGATTCCTGTCTGTGTTGTGGTTGTGATAGGATTCCCATCTGTGTTGTGGTTGTGATAGGATTCCTGTCTGTGTTGTGGTTGTGATGGGATTCCTGTCTGTGTTGTGGTTGTGATAGGATTCCTGTCTGTGTTGTGGTTGTGATAGGATTCCTGTCTGTGTTGTGGTTGTGATAGGATTCCTGTCTGTGTTGTGGTTGTGATAGGATTCCTGTCTGTGTTGTGGTTGTGATAGGATTCCTGTCTGTGTTGTGGTTGTGATAGGATTCCTGTCTGTGTTGTGGTTGTGATGGGATTCCTGTCTGTGTTGTGGTTGTGATAGGATTCCTGTCTGTGTTGTGGTTGTGATAGGATTCCTGTCTGTGTTGTGGTTGTGATAGGATTCCTGTCTGTGTTGTGGTTGTGATAGGATTCTCATCTGTGTTGTGGTTGTGATAGGATTCCTGTCTGTGTTGTGGTTGTGATAGGATTCCTGTCTGTGTTGTGGTTGTGATAGGATTCCTGTCTGTGTTGTGTCTGTGTTGTGGTTGTGATACGATTCCTGTCTGTGTTGTGGTTGTGATAGGATTCCTGTCTGTGTTATGGTTGTGATAGGATTCCCATCTGTGTTGTGGTTGTGATAGGATTCCTGTCTGTGTTGTGGTTGTGATAGGATTCCTGTCTGTGTTGTGGTTGTGATAGGATTCCTGTCTGTGTTGTGGTTGTGATACGAATTCCTGTCTGTGTTGTGGTTGTGATAGGATTCCTGTCTGTGTTATGGTTGTGATAGGATTCCCATCTGTGTTGTGGTTGTGATATGATTCCTGTCTGTGTTGTGGTTGTGATAGGATTCCTGTCTGTGTTGTGGTTGTGATAGGATTCCTGTCTGTGTTGTGGTTGTGATAGGATTCCTGTCTGTGTTGTGGTTGTGATAGGATTCCTGTCTGTGTTGTGGTTGTGATAGGATTCTCATCTGTGTTGTGGTTGTGATAGGATTCCTGTCTGTGTTGTGGTTGTGATAGGATTCCTGTCTGTGTTGTGGTTGTGATAGGATTCCTGTCTGTGTTATGGTTGTGATGGGATTCCTGTCTGTGTTGTGGTTGTGATAGGATTCCCGTCTGTGTTGTGGTTGTGATAGGATTCCTGTCTGTGTTGTGGTTGTGATAGGATTCCCATCTGTGTTGTGGTTGTGATAGGATTCCTGTCTGTGTTGTGGTTGTGATAGGATTCCTGTCTGTGTTGTGGTTGTGATAGGATTCCTGTCTGTGTTGTGGTTGTGATGGGATTCCTGTCTGTGTTGTGGTTGTGATAGGATTCCTGTCTGTGTTATGGTTGTGATGGGATTCCTGTCTGTGTTGTGGTTGTGATAGGATTCCCGTCTGTGTTGTGGTTGTGATAGGATTCCTGTCTGTGTTGTGGTTGTGATAGGATTCCTGTCTGTGTTGTGGTTGTGATAGGATTCCTGTCTGTGTTGTGGTTGTGATAGGATTCCCATCTGTGTTGTGGTTGTGATAGGATTCCTGTCTGTGTTGTGGTTGTGATAGGATTCCCATCTGTGTTGTGGTTGTGATAGGATTCCTGTCTGTGTTGTGGTTGTGATAGGATTCCTGTCTGTGTTGTGGTTGTGATAGGATTCCTGTCTGTGTTGTGGTTGTGATAGGATTCCTGTCTGTGTTGTGTCTGTGTTGTGGTTGTGATAGGATTCCCATCTGTGTTGTGATAGGATTCCTGTCTGTGTTGTGGTTGTGATAGGATTCCTGTCTGTGTTGTGTCTGTGTTGTGGTTGTGATAGGATTCCCATCTGTGTTGTGATAGGATTCCTGTCTGTGTTGTGGTTGTGATAGGATTCCTGTCTGTGTTGTGGTTGTGATGGGATTCCTGTCTGTGTTGTGGTTGTGATACGATTCCTGTCTGTGTTGTGGTTGTGATACGATTCCTGTCTGTGTTGTGGTTGTGATAGGATTCCTGTCTGTGTTGTGGTTGTGATAGGATTCCTGTCTGTGTTGTGGTTGTGATAGGATTCCTGTCTGTGTTATGGTTGTGATGGGATTCCTGTCTGTGTTGTGGTTGTGATAGGATTCCCGTCTGTGTTGTGGTTGTGATAGGATTCCTGTCTGTGTAATGGTTGTGATAGGATTCCTGTCTGTGTTGTGGTTGTGATAGGATTCCTGTCTGTGTTGTGGTTGTGATAGGATTCCTGTCTGTGTTATGGTTGTGATAGGATTCCTGTCTGTGTTGTGGTTGTGATAGGATTCCTGTCTGTGTAATGGTTGTGATAGGATTCCTGTCTGTGTTGTGGTTGTGATAGGATTCCTGTCTGTGTAATGGTTGTGATAGGATTCCTGTCTGTGTTGTGGTTGTGATAGGATTCCTGTCTGTGTTGTGGTTGTGATAGGATTCCTGTCTGTGTTATGGTTGTGATAGGATTCCTGTCTGTGTTGTGGTTGTGATAGGCAGACCAGGGAACCCATATGATTTTGCCGTATTCTGTACGCATGATTGTTTAGAATATGATCAGTTAGGTCAGTTGAGAAAAAATACGACGAGAAATATTCATGGACTACTTTTCTTCACAAACGCATCTCGAAGCCCATCCAGTATCACATGTGACACATGATTACAGTTTTTGTCGGTTAACATTAAAATGTATTGGTAAACTTAATTAACGGCGCAACAGATGCGTGTAAAACATGTTTGAATCATGGATGTTCAAATGATGTGTAGAGTACGCTCATTTTTTCTGAAAATACACCCAGTTTGTTTGAGAATACTCCAAGTGCAAAACGGGGGTTCCCAGGTCTGGATACGATTTCTGTCAGTGTTAGTCTGTGTAGTGTGTGTGTGACACGTGTAGTGGTACTGTTTGACTGTGTGTTGTGTGTTTGACTGTGTGTTGTGTGTACAGGAGGTGATCAGTGAAGACATGCGAGCAACACTCAACGCCTTCCTCTACAGGACGGGAGAACAGTCACAGAAGTAAGTTCCTCTCCCTCCAACTTGTGCTGGCATGCCTGTCTAGTTGTGTTAGAAAATGTAACACTCAGATCATACCCGGCCCTTCACTGGAATAAAACCCAGCCCTCTGCAGGATTAAAATTAAAACAATGGCCATCCACATGATAAAACCCAGCCCTCTGCAAGATAAAACCCAGGCATCCTCCGGATTAAACCCAGGCAGATAATAAAACCCAGTCATCCTCAGGATTAAAACCCAACCAGATAAAACCCAGCCAGCCACAGGACAAAACCCAGTCCTCTGCAGGATAAAACACATCCATCCATAAAAAAACCAGCCCTCCTCAGGATAAAACCCAGCCAGATTAAACACAGCCATCCACAGGATAGAACCCAGCCTTTTGCAGGAAAAAAACCCAGCCCTCCGCAGGATTAAACCCAGCCCTCCGCAGGATTAAACCCAGGCTTTTCTCAGGATGAAACCTAGCCATAAGATAAAACCCAGCCCTCGGCAGGATAAAACCCAGCCCTCTGAGGATAAAACCCAGGCTTTTGTGAGGATGAAACCCAGCCATATGATAAAACCCAGCCCTCTGCAGGATAAAACCCAGCCCTCGGCAGGATAAAACCTAGCCATAAGATAAAACCCAGCCCTCTGCAAGATAAAACCCTGCCCTTGGCAGGATAAAACCTAGCCATATGATAAAACCCAGCCCTCTACAGGATAAAAACCCAGCCCTCGGCAGGATAAAACCTAGCCATAAGATAAAACCCAGCCCTCTGCAAGATAAAACCAGCCCTCTGCAGGATAAAACCCCAGCCCTCTGCAGGATAAAACCCCAGCCATCTGCAGGATGAAACCCAACCCTCTGGGGGATAAAACCCAGCTTTCTGCATGATAAAAACCAAGCCCTCTGCAGGTAAAAACCCAAGCCCTCTGCAGGTAAAAACCCAGCCCTCTGCAGGATAAAACCCCAGCCATCTGCAGGTATAAACCCAGCCCTCTGCAGGATAAAACCCCAGCCATCTGCAGGTATAAACCCAGCCCTCTGCAGGATAAAACCCAGCCCTCTGCAGGATAAAACCCAGCCTTCTGCAGGATGAAACCCAACCCTCTGCGGGATAAAACCCAGCTTTCTGCATGATAAAAACCAAGCCCTCTGCAGGTAAAAACCCAACCCTCTGCAGGATAAAACCCAGCCATCTGTGGGATAAAACCCAGCCCTCTGCAGGATAAAATCCAGTCCTGTGTGGTGAAAGTTATGAGTTCTATTGAGAAGTGGGCAGCGTGCAGAACTTTGCATGCATGGATACACAGCAATGGGCTGTCCCTGTAGCTGTCCCTGTAGCTGTCCCTGTAGCTGTCCCTGTAGCTGTCCCTGTAGCTGTCCCTGTAGCTGTCCCTGTAGCTGTCCCTGTAGCTGTCCCTGTAGCCGTCCCTGTAGCCGTCCCTGTAGCTGTCCCTGTAGCTGTCCCTGTAGCTGTTTGTGCGCGTCCTAGCTGAGTGTCTGTGCCTTACTTTCTGGCGCTGTCGATCTGTGTGTGTCTTACTGTCTCACTATATATCTGTGTGTGTGTCTTACTGTCTCACTATATATCTGTGTTCGCGATATAACCTTCGTGGTTGAAAACGACGTAAAACACCAAAGAAAAAATATATATGTGTGTGTGTCTTACTGTCTCACTATATATCTGTGTGTGTGTCTTACTGTCTCACTATATATATGTGTGTGTCTTACCATCTCACTATATATCTGTGTGTGTGTCTTACTGTCTCACTATATATGTGTGTGTGTCTTACTGTCTCACTATATGTGTGTGTGTGTCTTACCGTCTCACTATATATCTGTGTGTGTGTCTTACTGTCTCACTATATATATGTGTGTGTCTTACCATCTCACTATATATCTGTGTGTGTGTCTTACTGTCTCACTATATATGTGTGTGTGTCTTACTGTCTCACTATATATGTGTGTGTGTCTTACTGTCTCACTATATATGTGTGTGTGTCTTACTGTCTCACTATATATCTGTGTGTGTCTTACTGTCTCACTATATATGTGTGTGTCTTACTGTCTCACTATATATGTGTGTGTGTCTTACTGTCTCACTATATATGTGTGTGTCTTACTGTCTCACTATATATATGTGTGTGTCTTACTGTCTCACTATATAATGTGTGTGTGTCTTACTGTCTCACTATATATATGTGTGTGTGTCTTACTGTCTCACTATATATATGTGTGGGTGTCTTACTGTCTCACTATATATGTGTGTGTGTCTTACCGTCTCACTATATATCTGTGTGTGTCTTACTGTCTCACTTTATTAGATTGGATTGGATTGGATTGGATTGGATTGGATTGGATTGGATAAGATTTACAGTCCAGTGAGGTTACCCTCATGGAAATTCGGGCTGCTTTCTCCCCGGGGAAAGCGAGCTGCCATACATACGGCGCTACCCATATTATTATTTTTTTTCTTCCTGCATGCGTGTATTCATGTTTCCTGTGACTTAATGCCGTGTAAGATGGAATTTTTTATTTTTTTTTTATTTTTTATTTTTTTATTTTTTTTTTTTACTTTATTCCAAGTCCCACGGGTATTTGATGGACATTTTTATCTATGCCTATACAATTTTGCCATGAAAGAACCTTTTGTCAATCGTGGGATCTTTAACGTGCACACCCCAATGATATTGATTGATAGTGTACACGAAGGGACCTCGGTTTTTCGTCTCATCCGAAAGACTAGCATTTGAACCCACCACCTAGGTTAGGAAAGGGGGGAGAAAATTGCGGCCTGACCCAGGCCTGAACACGCAACCTCTCGCTTCCGAGCACAAGTGCGTTACCACTCGGCCACCCAGTCCGCTATATGTGTGTGTCTTACCGTCTCACTATATATCTGTGTGTGTCTTACTGTCTCACTATATATGTGTGTGTGTCTTACAGACCTGTTTACACTACACATTGAGCGTAGTAAACTACGAATTTGAATAATATACTACGCAACTACGCAAGTCTGTCGTTTTCTACGCAAACGGTACTTAAAAAAAAAATAATTTTTTTTTTTTTTTTTTTTTTTTTTTTCGTCTTTACACCTGTTTCTTGTCCCGTTGTGCACACCGCCCCATCCCTACACGCAAACGGTATTGTTTCGGCTACGCATATCACAATCCGTAATTTTCTTCATCTCCCTTGACCGATCCATTTTCCAATCCATGTTTTCGGCCAGCAGTCGTTTGCTGCGTGCAGCGCGTAAAGCGCCCGCGGGCGTTGCGTTGTAGCTTGTTAATGCCGAATAGGCTTCTCCAAGCAAATGCCGGGCACAACTGAACGCGTTACTGCCAAACCATGCGGGCGTTTCGACACAATGGCTGAACGCAGAGCACACGAAAGTGAAGATGAGAACTGTGAAGAAAATGACTCCGAAAGGCCACCGACCAAAAAGAAAAAGACGAGCAATGCGCCGAACCAAGTCTTTCTGCCAAAATATCATCAGGACTACCCATGCCTTGTCTTCGCGGAAAGGAAAACATCATGCTCATTGCACTGTCTGCAATTCCCATTTTTCCGTCAGTCAATCAATACATGTGGTAAAAAGTAGCAATCATTGTTCTTGTTGTGATAGGTCGACGAGAAATTCTACACATTCAATTACAAAACTACACATTTGCCTCATTTTGCTCCCAGAAAATACACATGCAATGTCTTAGGGGTAAACAGGTCTGGTCTTACCGTCTCACTATATATGTGTGTGTGTCTTACCGTCTCACTATATATGTGTGTGTGTCTTACCGTCTCACTATATATGTGTGTGTGTCTTACTGTCTCACTTTATATGTGTGTGTCTTAATGTCTCACTATATATCTGTGTGTGTCTTACTGTCTCACTTTATATGTGTGTGTCTTAATGTCTCACTATATATCTGTGTGTGTCTTACTGTCTCACTATATATCTGTGTGTGTCTTACTGTCTCACTATATATCTGTGTGTGTGTCTTACCGTCTCACTATATATGTGTGTGTGTCTTACCGTCTCACGATATATGTGTGTGTCTTACTGTCTCACTATATATGTGTGTGTGTGTCTTACTGTCTCACTATATATGTGTGTGTGTCTTACTGTCTCACTATATATGTGTGTGTGTCTTACTGTCTCACTATATATGTGTGTGTGTCTTACCGTCTCACTATATATCTGTGTGTGTCTTACTGTCTCACTATATATGTGTGTGTGTCTTACTGTCTCACTATATATGTGTGTGTGTCTTACTGTCTCACTATATATCTGTGTGTGTCTTACCGTCTCACTATATATCTGTGTGTGTCTTACTGTCTCACTATATATGTGTGTGTGTCTTACTGTCTCACTATATATGTGTGTGTGTCTTACTGTCTCACTATATATGTGTGTGTGTCTTACTGTCTCACTATATATGTGTGTGTCTTACTGTCTCACTATATATGTGTGTGTGTCTTACTGTCTCACTATATATCTGTGTGTGTGTCTTACTGTCTCACTATATATGTGTGTGTCTTACTGTCTCACTATATATGTGTGTGTCTTACTGTCACTATATATCTGTGTGTGTCTTACCGTCTCACTATATATCTGTGTGTGTCTTACTGTCTCACTATATGTGTGTGTGTGTCTTACTGTCTCACTATATATGTGTGTGTGTCTTACTGTCTCACTATATATGTGTGTGTGTCTTACCGTCTCACTATATATGTGTGTGTGTCTTACCGTCTCACTATATATGTGTGTGTGTCTTACTGTCTCACTATATATGTGTGTGTGTCTTACTGTCTCACTATATATGTGTGTGTGTCTTACTGTCTCACTATATATGTGTGTGTGTCTTACTGTCTCACTATATATGTGTGTGTGTCTTACTGTCTCACTTTATATGTGTGTGTTTGTCATACTGTCTCACTATATCTGTGTGTGTGTCTTACCGTCTCACTATATATGTGTGTGTGTCTTACCGTCTCACTATATATCTGTGTGTGTCTTACTGTCTCACTATATATGTGTGTGTGTCTTACTGTCTCACTATATATGTGTGTGTCTTACTGTTTCACTATATATGTGTGTGTGTGTCTTACTGTCTCACTATATATGTGTGTGTCTTACTGTCTCACTATATATCTGTGTGTGTGTCTTACTGTCTCACTATATATGTGTGTGTGTCTTACTGTCTCACTATATATGTGTGTGTGTCTTACTGTCTCACTATATATGTGTGTGTGTCTTACTGTCTCACTATATATGTGTGTGTGTGTGTGTCTTACCGTCTCACTATATATATGTGTGGGTGTCTTACTGTCTCACTATATATCTGTGTGTGTGTCTTACTGTCTCACTATATATGTGTGTGTGTGTGTGTCTTACCGTCTCACTATATGGGACTTTTTCAAAAAATGCACAGATTTCAGACGGACAAAACGGAAATATCCAACATCAAAAATTTCAAAATTTTATCAGGCAAAGTTATTAAACATCCTTTCGTCTATCTTGTGCCAACATTTGCGAGCTTAATAACAACTGCAAATGTATCTAAAAATAAAAAAATATCCACTACATTTATAAAAATGGCTGTGCAGTTACCATGAACAAGTTTTATTTTTCCTACATAATTGTTTTCCAAAAGGCAAGTTTTCATATAGCAAATGCTATGCAAACCCAGTGCTAAAGAATGGATACCAAAATGTATGATTATTAATGCAATTATTTAATCCAAATTAAAACAAAATTGTAATAGTGCAAAATTGTCATTATCAAATGCATGTAAATGAAGTAATGTCCAAACTGATCTGTTTGCTGCCAAAATATACATATGATCATTTGAAAGTTGTTGAAACCTTTCAACTTATACCACAATTGACTGAATTTGATAAATTATTTTAAATATAGCTTTACTTTTATGCTTGGTAACAACAGGGACATTCGGTAACTGCACGGACCCTTTGTTTTCGCATCAACCCCATTCGAGCAAAAAACAGACATACGTTTAAAACTATCATTTTATATGTCTTAACTATATTTGTTGCTGTTTTCAAAGCACTGTATATTGTTTTGTGGTCTTGACTTAACAGATTGTTTTTTAAATTGCATTTTCTTCAATCATAGGTAACTGCATGGACATCTGGTAACAGCACAGACATTTTCTAGTAAAAGACACTGTGTTACTAGAAAACAAAGGGTTATTTTTGTTATGGAAATGAATTTTATATATCAGTAAAATGTTTTCGATAATTGGCCTGGTATGTAAAACGATTTTTTTATATTGTTGTGCTTGTGTGAAACAGAACCAATAGCATACCATATATTATGCATAATTTCTTCCACATGAAGATAAACATACGAGTCAACAGTTAACGCTCAATCGACAAGATTTTATTGAACCAAATTGGAGTTGAGGAGAATGGTGGTGGCAGGGAGGGGAGGGGAAGGCTGTGGCAGGATAATGGGGAAACAGAAAAAAAAGTATAGGCTCTTTCTTTGGCCCATTTTGTCTAGCGTATTTAATTAACTGAGTCAGTTGTAAAAAAAACATGAAATGGAACAACTGATTCTTTAACATTAAATCAAGTGTCTTTTCACTTAGAACATAAAATAATTCACCACTCTATTTAGAAACCTTCATTGGAACATAAAATGAGTCATCACTGTCTTTGAAAATCTTCATTGCCACTGTCTTTGTAAAACCTTTATTGAAAAATATGATTCACCACTGTCTTTTCACTTGGAACATCACCACCATAATAATGTGGCACCGTATCCTTACAACAACAAGGGTGTATTTTTTGTCACTTGAAAAAAAAAGTAAAATAAATAAATAACATATTTTGACAAATTCTCTGCAGTTACTAAAATAGATCTGTACAGTTACCTGACTCGTCAGTGCAGTTACCAGGAAACTTGTAGCAGTTCCTGAGTAAAGTAAATTACTTTATTTTGAATAAGACTTTATATAATACCTATATTTATGCTGGTTGGTTTTCCATCCCTTTTGTATAATTGGCTGTCCATAATACAGAATATAGAATAAAAATGGTATGCAATCTACAAGCATTTCAATGCAGTTACCATGATGTCTCAGTGCAGTTACTAAATAGGTCCATGCAGTTACTTCTCTGGCAGGTAACTGCATAGAAAGTAACTGCACAGAAAGTAACTGCACAGACGAATTCATTATTTTCAAATAATAATCACTCCCTGTCATCAAAAAAACATGGCGTCCTTGACGCCATGTGAAAGTAAATCTATGGGCGATTAAAATGCAAATTATTCAAAATGTTTTTGTTAATTAGTGTAATGGAAAACCCCAGTAACTGCACATAACTGTTAAGCTAAACATCCTTCACCTTGACCTGATGAAAATCATATTTCATTGCCTAAAAGTGATCCAATGTACCCACCTGATTGCACACAGCTTTCCGCGTCTTGGAACTCTTTTGTAAAGAAAACCACATTTGAAAAGCAGGGAGCATTCCGTTTTTATTGCGTATTTTGGTTCCTGGTAACTGCAAGGACCAAAACCTCTTGGACATGCAATTTTTACTTTTAAAAAATTGGGAGAACAAAACTACTGATTGTATCGATATTTTGTTTTTGTTATCTTGAGATAATGACGGGATAAACATAAACCAACAAACAAAATGATAAAAAAAAATTGTCTGTGCGTTTTACAGAGGTGTGAAATTTTGCTAATGTCGAGGGGACATGCATTTTGACCCCCCCTTACACATGATAACTTACTATAATTAACAGAAAAATACAATAAAACGGGCAAATGAGTATACTTTAAGGTCCGGAGGACATTGAACTTAAGCACTTCCAATTTTCAGATAAGTAGGATGAACATTTTTGAATTTATAAAATTTTAAAGTCAAAAGACAGGTTTTTTATGCATTTTTTGAAAAAGTCCCATATATGTGTGTGTCTTACTGTCTCACTTTATAATATGTATGTGTGTCTTACTGTCTCACTATATATGTGTGTTCCCGCAGTGGGGCACTGCGGTTATGAAATTAAAGGCCCCTCCTGTTTTTGGAACCGCAGGAGCTTTCTAGTTTGCTGTTAGGTAGATTTTTGGTTCCTCTTTCCTGTCATGCTCTCTTTTTCTTCATGAATTCTTTTCTTTTTTCTGCCTTCTTGCTCATTCACCTGTATTTTTTCCAAAAATCTCTTCTCTTGCCGCTTGTCTCGCGATTCATGTATAGTTTAATCTGTTAGTGTTCTGATGTAAGTCCAGCAGTAGATAGGTTAAGCCTATTTGAACATACTGGAAACTGGTAATCTTCCAGTAGGTATTAATTTAGTTTTACTAAAGCCTGCTGGGACACAAGTAATGGGTTAGTGCATTTGTAAACAGGAATCGCTTGACAAGTGGCCCCCTTCATCCCCCCCTTCCTCGTCCTGATATGGCTCTGCGTAGTCGGCTGGACGTTAAGCAACAAATAAACAAACAAACAAAAAATATATGTGTGTGTGTCTTACTGTCTCACTATATAATGTGTGTGTGTCTTACTGTCTCACTATATATGTGTGTGTGTCTTACTGTCTCACTATATATATGTGTGTGTGTCTTACTGTCTCACTATATATGTGTGTGTGTCTTACTGTCTCACTATATATGTGTGTGTGTCTTACTGTCTCACTATATATGTGTGTGTGTCTTACTGTCTCACTATATATGTGTGTGTGTCTTACTGTCTCACTATATATCTGCATAGCTGCCAACCCTCCCGAATTTTTCGGGAATCTCCCGATGTTTTAAATCCGTCACGAAATCCCGAAATGTGTTCGATTTTCCCGAAAATCGAAATTTCTAACATACTTTGTGTAAGCAGCCTCTTTTTCGGGGAACAAACCGGTGAAAAGACGCTCTGGTTAACCGAGACCAGCCACGTTGGCGTGCGCATGTGCGGAAAATAAGTTGTGCCTCGATCTTTCCGGTTTTGCCTTCCAACATGCCGCCAAAAACAACACCAAAAGACAAAAAACCAAAGGCTAAAGTGAGGTTTTTACCACAGTACAAGGCTAACTATGACTTTATCGACAAGTCAGATAAGGGGGAACACCACGCGTTCTGTAAACCTTGTCGATGTGACATCAACATCGGACATGGTGGGAAAAAAGACATCGAGCTCCATGCTGCCTCCGCCAAGCATTGCGGCAATGTGAAGCAGTCGACTGCTACTGCTGTGAAACAGGCGCCAAAGATCACGTCGTGTTTCGCAAATACTTTGAAGGCGAAAACAACAAAAGCCAAATGCAGCACCTGAGCAAGTATCTTCAACATTTTTTTTTTTCATGGAATTATTAGTTATAACATGACTGTTATTTGTTAAATAAATGTCAATTTTGATCATAATATAGCAGAAAAAAAGCAATTTTGGCACCTTCATTTACAAAAAATCTTCAGCTTCAGGGGGCGTTGCCCCCTGACCCCCACAGGAATTTCATTGTCAGAAAGTTGGCAGCTATATATCTGTGTGTGTCGTATTGTCTCACTATAAATGTGTGTGTTTTACCGTCTCGCTATAATAATACTATAATGATATAATCTGTGGTCAGGTTCATGTTAGTACTGGCCAGTAATCAGCCGGAGCAGTTTGACTGGGCCGTCAACGACCGTCTTGACGAGATGGTTGAGTTTGACCCGCCCGGCCTGGAGGAGAGAGAGCGCATGGTGCGCCAGTACTTTGAGAAGTATGTCCTGGAGCCCGCCACACAAGGAAAGGGGTGAGTTGAGAGAGGGAGGGAGGGGGGAAGAGAGGGGGAGGGGGGAGTTGAGAGAGAGAGGGAGGGGGGAGGAGAGAGAGAGAGAGGGAGGGGGAGGAGAGAGAGAGAGGGGGAGGGGGGAGGAGAGAGAGAGAGAGGGAGGGGGGAGGAGAGAGAGAGAGAGGGAGGGGGGAGGAGAGAGAGAGAGGGAGGGGGGAGGAGAGAGAGAGAGAGAGGGAGGGGGGAAGAGAGGGGGAGGGGGGAGGAGAGAAAGAGGGAGGGGGGAAGAGAGGATGAGGGGGGAGTCGAGAGAGAGAGGGAGAGGGAGGGGGGAAGAGAGGGGGAGGGGGGAGTAGAGAGTGAGAGGGAGGGGGGAGGAGAGAGAGGGAGGGGGAGTGGGATGGGGGAGTTGAGAGAGAGAGATAGAGGGAGGGGGGAGTTGAGAGAGAGGGAGGGGGAGTTGAGAGAGAGAGAGAGGGAGGGGCGAGTTGAGAGAGAGAGAGAGAGAGGGGGGAGTTGAGAGAGAGAGAGAGGGAGGGGGGAGTTGAGAGAGAGGGGCGAGTTGAGAGAGAGGGGGAGTTGAGAGAGAGAGAGAGGGAGGGGGGAGTTGAGAGAGAGGGAGGGGGAGTTGAGTTGAGAGAGAGAGAGGGAGGGGGGAGTTGAGAGATAGAGGGAGGGTGGAGGAGAGAGTGAGAGGGAGGGGGGAGTTGGGAGAGAGAGAGCGAGGGAGGGGGAGGAGAGGGAGGAGGGAGAGAGAGAGAGGGAGGGGGAGTTGAGAGAGAGAGATAGAGGGAGGGGGGAGTTGAGAGAGAGGGAGGGGGAGTTGAGAGAGAGAGAGGGAGGGGGACGTTGAGAAAGAGGGAGGGGGGATTTGAGAGAGAGAGATAGAGGGAGGGGGGAGTTGAGAGAGGGAGGGGGAGTTGAGAGAGCGAGGGAGGGGGAGGAGAGAGAGAGAGGGAGGAGAGAGAGAGAGGGAGGGGGGAGTTGAGAGAGAGAGATAGAGGGAGGGGGGAGTTGAGAGAGAGCGAGGGAGGGGGAGGAGAGAGGGAGGGGGAGGAGAGAGAGAGAGGGAGGAGAGAGAGAGAGAGAGAGGGGGAGTTGAGAGAGAGAGAGGGAGGGAGGGGGGAGTTGAGAGAGAGAGAGAGGGAGGGGGGAGTTGAGAGAGAGAGGGAGGGGGAGTTAAGAGAGAGAGGGAGGGAGGGGGGAGTTGAGAGAGAGAGAGGGAGGGGGGAGTTGAGAGAGAGAGAGGGGGAGGGGCGAGTTGAGAGAGAGAGAGAGGGAGGGGGGAGTTGAGAGAGAGAGGGAGGGGGAGTTAAGAGAGAGAGGGAGGGAGGGGGGAGTTGAGAGAGAGAGAGGGAGGGGGGAGTTGAGAGAGAGAGAGGGAGGGGCGAGTTGAGAGAGAGAGAGAGGGGGAGTTGAGTTAGGGTTTAGAGGGAGTGGGGAGTTGAGAGAGAGAGAGAGGGGGGAGTTGAGAGAGAGAGATAGAGGGAGGGGGGAGTTGAGAGAGAGAGATAGAGGGAGGGGGGAGTTGAGAACTTGAACTTGAACTTGAACTTGAACTTTATTACAGGAAAGATAGCATTAGGTCCGTAGGACCTTTCTTACAGCTAGTCCTGATCTAAGCAAAATGGTTATAATCGAAATGGGAATACATAGGAACAAACTTTTTATGATGAAACGCAGACACACGCAATAATAGTAATATAAGAATAAGATCATTTTTTATCGACATGTGATATACAGATATACAACCATACATTATCAGAACACACACACACACACATATATATACACGCACACGCACACGCACACACACACACAGAAGATCAACTAACTTATAAGGCAAGCCAACATAACACGACACACTAACCAAATAAAGGATCAGGTAGCAAAGTTTAAAAAAAAAACAAACAAAAAAACAACGTTCATGACCTAATATATACCATCTTAGATTATGAAGGAATCACCATGCCAATATAAAATGCAGTAATACTATCTTAGATACTAGAAGGAGTAATACACGAGAATGTATTCTTATCACACCAAGTTGACGCAAGACACATACATGCACATTTTCAGAAGGATAAAAGGCACACATACGTTTGAGCAACCAGGCACATTACATTAAAGTGATGTTTGAATGTATTTTTGCAGATGTGTTTTGAATGTTTTAAGGTTACTGGTCGATTTTAAGCATGTAGGTAGGGAGTTCCAGACATAAGCTCCCGAGTATGAAAGACTAGTTTTAAATATGTCAATGCGTGGCTTCGGGCAGGCCAGATTATGCTTGAAAGTGGAATACCGAGAAGGTGTTGATTGAAACAAGTGAGTTAGATATTCGGGTGCTTGGTCATGTAGGATCTTGTGCATGAAAACTGATTTATTAAATAAAAGCTGTTGTTTAAGTTGAGGTATATTGAGGGCTGTCAGTTTTGCGTCAGTAGTTAGTGATGGGTCAGGCAGAATGAGTTTAGCTGACCTACGATGACGAGAATTTATAGTTTTGAATAATGCATCACTACAGCCATCCCAGATGACAGAGGCATAATCAATGTGAGGTTTGATGTGGGCGTTGTAGAACATTTTTCGGGCGTCTAAAGTTATGACTGACTGAAGTTTTGAAAGTAGGAATAAATTTCTTGAAACGCGTTTACACAGATGTTCAATGTGGGAATGCCACCTAAGCTTATCATCGATAATCACGCCTAGCAGTTTGTGTTCGCTAACCTTTTCTATTGAGTTTCCGTTGATGGTGAGATCTAGTGAGAGGGGGGACAACTGATGCTTCTGGCGCGTTGTAATTACCATTGATTTAGATTTCAGAGGGTTTAGGACCATGTTGTTTTCAGAGCACCATTGTGAGATGTCTCTAAGGGTGTGCTGAAGAGATTGTTGAATATTTTCAAGACGTCTATTTTGTGTCCGTAGTGTTGTGTCATCAGCGAGCATGTGGCATTCTACTGAGTTGTCAGAGAAGTGAAGTGGAAGGTCATTAACGTAAATACAGAAAAGAATAGGACCTAAGACAGAGCCCTGGGGTACTCCATATAACACGGACTCCTCTCTTGAGTACGCACCATGTACATAGACTTGTTGCGATCGGTTTTCAAGGAAAGACTGAAAGAAAGACAGAGAGTCAGATCCATTGAGATATAGTGATAATTTGTTGAGGAGAATTTTATGATCAACGAGGTCAAAGGCCTTAGAAAAATCTAAGTATACGACCCCAGAGAGCTGGGAGGAATTTATGGCTGACAGACATTTGTCTGTCAAAAGCGAGAGCGCAGTAGAACATGAGTGGTTACTGCGGAAACCAGACTGCAAGGGGTGGAAAAGGGCCAAACGGTCCATGTATTTTGTGAGATTAATGTGAATATGTCTTTCAAGAAGCTTTGATAGTACTGAGAGTAAGGAAATAGGGCGGTAGTTGCTAATATCAGAAGTGTTTTTGGATTTGGGGAGAGGAATAACTTTAGCTTTCTTTAGTGCTTGCGGAAAGGTGTTGCGCTGTATGCAGAGATTAAAGATATATGTGAGAGAGTCAACTGTGTAAGGAAGGGAGAGTTTTAATAAGTGGTTGCTGATTTCATCAGGTCCTGAAGATTTTTTGTTCTGAAGTTGTGAAATCAGTCGTCCTAATTCGTGCACTGCAATGGGTGGGATTTGAAAGGGTGCTTTATTCGCCGTCTTTTGTTTGCAGTAGAGGGATAGATTGTCAGAGTTGTTGGGAGAGGCATTGTCAGGGTTGCTAAGAGAGGTAGCTACAGACGAAAAGTGAGAGTTAAAGATGTCTGGCGTTAAGTGACGGGGGATCTGGGTGGAGTTAGAGGTGGAACCTCTGATGAGTGAATTTAGTGCACGCCAGATCTGCGAGATATCCCGGTTATTCTCAACGAGTTTATTAAAGTAAGCTTTCTTTGAGTCACGAACCATGTTTTTTAACCTATTTCTAGCTGTTTTATAATCTTGGAACTGTTTAGCTTTTTTTAACAGGTCACGCTGATCCATGGCTTCAGTTATTTTATTGGACATCCAGGGTGGAAGTTTAGGATGTTTTACTCTCATTTTCTTTATAGGTGCGTGCTTGTTTATTATAGGTAGTAGGGTGTCATACCAACATTCTAATGCTTGATCAGGGACCGTGTGGTTGAAAACTTGGTCAAATCGTGCTACGTTGAGATCGGACAGGAAGGAATCACGATCAAAATTTTTAAAGGATCGAAAAGATATGACTGTGTGACCTTTATGATTTGATTTTGGCATTTTAGTGGTTTTACTACAGAATATTGGAGAATGATCACTAATGCTAAGATCTGCGAGTGAAGCATTTAGTACTGAGGAGTGGTTGTTTGAGTAGATGTGATCAAGCAAAGTAGATGAAGTTTCTGTGACTCTAGTAGGTAAAGTTATAAGCTGCTTGAAACCTAGTGATGATACAATCCCATCCCATCGAGGCTGAGGTTTTAATAAGTCAATATTAAAGTCCCCGAGTAACAGGATGTCTGCGTGAGGTTTACATTTATACACTGTATCTATCATCTCGATAAGGTCATCGTACCAGTCACCAATGGCAGAAGGGTTTCTGTAAAGAAAACAAACAAGAGTAGAAGGGGCTGTTTCCTTTAGTTTAAACTCTAGCCACATGCATTCAATGTCTTTGTGTTCTAAGTCAGGTCTTCTACGCGTGTATTGAACAATGGAAGAGTGGATGTAAGCAGCGATGCCATTTTCACCCGTACGACGGGAATCACGACGTATGACGTCATACTCAGGGATACGGATGCGGGTATCGGGGATGCTGTCGTGTAAGCGTGATTCGGTGATGCCGTATAAGTGGTACACGGGGGTTGCGCTGTGTAGAAAATTGCATATGTCTTGTACTTTGGCATCTAGATGGTAAACATTTAAATGACCAACATGCAGCATTATCAAACACAAGAAGAAGGAATACACGAAAACTTCAAACAAAGAATTAAAGCAAATAAGCAAGAACAACTCAAGAAATACGGCAGCAGCTAATTAAAATCACTAGCAATGGCTGTCGGTAAAAACATAATAAAACATTCAGCGTGCAAGTGTAACTAATAAAGGCACTTTGATCGCTATGGTCACACGGTCACACGGGTCCGTCGACCAAGTCAATTAAAACACAATGGTCACTCAAAGTCAGTGGGTCCGATCAAGTCAAAATAAAACACAATGGTTACCATCAGAGATAGAGGGAGAGGGAGGGGGAGTTGAGAAAGAGAGAGGGAGGTGTGAGTTGAGAGAGGGAGAGGGAGGATCTTGTGATAAAAACTGACCAATGTCGTGTTGCAGGCGTCTGAAGGTGGGTCAGTTTGACTACGGAGCCAAGTGCAGCGAGATCGCCGCCATCGCCGAGGGTCTGTCTGGCCGAGAGATTGCCAAGATGGGCGTCGCCTGGCAGGTAGGTCACTCATTGTACAGTTTTAGGGGTAAACAGGTCTGCAGCTACCATTGTAAGACCTCTACCATTGTAAGACCTCTACCATTGTAAGACAGCTACCATTGTAAGACAGCTACCATTGTAAGACCTCTACCATTGTAAGACAGCTACCATTGTAAGACAGCTACCATTGTAAGACCTCTACCATTGTAAGACCTCTACCATTGTAAGACCTCTACCATTGTAAGACCTCTACCATTGTAAGACAGCTACCATTGTAAGACAGCTACCATTGTAAGACAGCTACCATTGTAAGACCTCTACCATTGTAAGACCTCTACCATTGTAAGACCTCTACCATTGTAAGACAGCTACCATTGTAAGACCTCTACCATTGTAAGACCTCTACCATTGTAAGACAGCTACCATTGTAAGACCTCTACCATTGTAAGACCTCTACCATTGTAAGACAGCTACCATTGTAAGACCTCTACCATTGTAAGACAGCTACCATTGTAAGACAGCTACCATTGTAAGACAGCTACCATTGTAAGACCTCTACCATTGTAAGACCTCTACCATTGTAAGACAGCTACCATTGTAAGACCTCTACCATTGTAAGACAGCTACCATTGTAAGACAGCTACCATTGTAAGACCTCTACCATTGTAAGACCTCTACCATTGTAAGACAGCTACCATTGTAAGACCTCTACCATTGTAAGACAGCTACCATTGTAAGACCTCTACCATTGTAAGACAGCTACCATTGTAAGACAGCTACCATTGTAAGACCTCTACCATTGTAAGACAGCTACCATTGTAAGACCTCTACCGTTGTAAGACAGCTACCGTTGTAAGACAGCTACCGTTGTAAGACAGCTACCCTTGTAAGACAGCTACCATTGTAAGACCTCTACCATTGTAAGACAGCTACCATTGTAAGACCTCTACCATTGTAAGACAGCTACCATTGTAAGACAGCTACCATTGTAAGACCTCTACCATTGTAAGACCTCTACCATTGTAAGACAGCTACCATTGTAAGACAGCTACCATTGTAAGACAGCTACCATTGTAAGACCTCTACCATTGTAAGACCTCTACCATTGTAAGACAGCTACCATTGTAAGACCTCTCATATTGTAAGACCACTACCATTGTAAGACCTCTACTATTGTAAGACAGCTACCATTGTAAGACAGCTACCATTGTAAGACAGCTACCATTGTAAGACCTCTACCATTGTAAGACCTCTACCTATGTAAGACCGCTACCATTGTAAGACAGCTACCATTGTAAGACCTCTACCATTGTAAGACCTCTACCATTGTAAGACAGCTACCATTGTAAGACCTCTAATATTGTAAGACCACTACCATTGTAAGACCTCTACTCTTGTAAGACAGCTACCATTGTAAGACAGCTACCATTGTAAGACCTCTACCATTGTAAGACCTCTACCATTGTAAGACAGCTACCATTGTAAGACAGCTACCATTGTAAGACAGCTACCATTGTAAGACCTCTACCATTGTAAGACAGCTACCATTGTAAGACAGCTACCATTGTAAGACCTCTACCATTGTAAGACCTCTACCATTGTAAGACCTCTACCATTGTAAGACCGCTACCATTGTAAGACCTCTATCATTGTAAGACAGCTACCATTGTAAGACAGACAGCTACCATTGTAAGACAGCTACCATTGTAAGACAGGCAGCTACCATTGTAAGACAGCTACCATTGTAAGACAGACAGCTACCATTGTAAGACTGCTACCATTGTAAGACAGCTACCATTGTAAGACAGCTACCATTGTAAGACAGCTACCATTGTAAGACAGCTACCATTGTAAGACAGACAGCTACCATTGTAAAACAGCTACCATTGTAAGACAGACAGCTACCATTGTAAGACAGACAGCTACCATTGTAAGGCCGCTACCATTGTAAGGCAGACAGCTACCATTGTAAGGCAGACAGCTACCATTGTAAGGCAGACAGCTACCATTGTAAGACCGCTACCATTGTAAGGCAGACAGCTACCATTGTAAGACCTCTACCATGGTAAGACAGCTACCATTGTAAGACAGCTACCATTGTCAGACAGACAGCTACCATTGTCAGACAGACAGCTACCATTGTAAGACAGACAGCTACCATTGTAAGACCGCTACGATTGTAAGACAGACAGCTACCATTGTAAGACAGCTACCATTGTAGGGTGGTCGAGTGGTAACGCACTTGCGCTCAGAAGCGAGAGGTTGCGAGTTCGACCCTGCGTCAGGGCGTTAGCAATTTTCTCCCCCCTTTCCTAACCTAGTTGGTGGGTTCAAGTGCTAGTCTTTCGGATGAGACGAAAAACCGAGGTCCCTTCGTGTACACTACATTGGGGTGTGCACGTTAAAGATCCCACGATTGACAAAAGGGTTTTTCCTGGCAAAATTGTATAGGCATAGATAACAAGAGGCGAAGCCTTCAAGGCTTACGTAAGAAATCGACAAACAGTAACACAAACTCAATCACTCCGTCACACATACACACACACACACACAGTAAGCATAGGTGAAACTGTGCAAGAAAGTGAGACACTAGATCTAGATCTGTCTGTCTGCATGTAGCCTACTTACAGGGACACGACTGCCAAATAGTCTTGGCCCGCTCAAAATAACAATGACCGAGACGCGTAACGTCTAACCCTCTTACGCCATAATGTGACGTCTTGAAATGACGAAATGTTAAAGTTTCTACCACAGACATACACACGCACAAACACACACACACACACGCACACACACACGCACGCACAGACAGACAAAGTTATGATCGCATAGGCTACACTTACGTGAGCCAAAAATGTCCACCAAAATACTCGTGTGACTTGGAATAATAGGCCGTGAAAAGTAGGATATGCGCCGAAGTGGCTGCGATCTGCTGGCTGATGTGAATGCGTGATGTATTGTGTAAAAAATTCCATCTTACACGGCATAAATAGATCCCTGCGCCTTGAGTCCGAGTCTGGAGATACGCGCGCAATATAAGACTTCATATATAATAATTGTAAGACAGCTACCATTGTAATGTAAGACAGCTACCATTGTAAGACAGCTACCATTGTAAGACAGCTACCATTGTAAGACAGGTACCATTGTAAGAGAGCTACCATTGTAAGACAGCTACCATTGTAAGACAGACAGCTACCATTGTAAGACCGCTACCATTGTAAGACAGCTACCATTGTAAGAACGCTACCATTGTAAGACAGACAGCTACCATTGTAAGACCGCTACCATTGTAAGACAGCTACCATTGTAAGACCGCTACCATTTTAAGACAGACAGCTACCATTGTAAGACCGCTACCATTGTAAGACAGCTACCATTGTAAGACAGCTACCATTGTAAGACAGCTACCATTGTAAGACAGCTACCATTGTAAGACAGACAGCTACCATTGTAAGACCTCTACCATTGTAAGACTGCTACCATTGTAAGACAGCTACCATTGTAAGACCGCTACCATTGTAAGACAGACAGCTACCATTGTAATGTAAGACAGCTACCATTGTAAGACCGCTACCATTGTAAGACCGCTACCATTGTAAGATCGCTCCCATTGTAAGACCGCTACCATTGTAAGATCGCTCCCATTGTAAGACAGCTACCATTGTAAGACCGCTACCATTGTAAGACAGCTACCATTGTAAGACAGACAGCTACCATTGTAATGTAAGACAGCTACCATTGTAAGACAGCTACCATTGTAAGACAGCTACCATGGTAAGACAGCTACCATTGTAAGACAGCTACCATTGTAAGACAGACAGCTACCATTGTAATGTAAGACAGCTACCATTGTAAGACAGCTACCATTGTAAGACCGCTACCATTGTAAGACAGCTACCATTGTAAGACAGCTACCATTGTAAGATCGCTCCCATTGTAAGACAGCTACCATTGTTAGACAGGTACCATTGTAAGACAGCTACCATGGTAAGACAGCTACCATGGTAAGACAGCTACCATGGTAAGACCGCTACCATGGTAAGACAGCTACCATTGTAAGACAGCTACCATTGTTAGACAGGTACCATTGTAAGACAGCTACCATGGTAAGACAGCTACCATGGTAAGACAGCTACCATGGTAAGACCGCTACCATGGTAAGACAGCTACCATTGTAAGACAGCTACCATGGTAAGACAGACAGCTACCATTGTAAGACAGCTACCATTGTAAGACAGCTACCATTGTAAGACAGCTACCATGGTAAGACAGACAGCTACCATTGTAAGACAGCTACCATGGTAAGACCTGATTTGCTCAGATTTGTGGAGGTCTTAAAAGGTCAGTGCACTGTCCTAAGTTCAGCGTTTTGGATGTTTCTTTCTTTTCACTGGTTATTGCCAAGCTTGAGGTAGAAGTTGCTTCGAAGGTTATGCCTTCATGCAAGACAGTGTGGCTTTAGATAGTGTGTGTGTGTGTGTTGTACACGGCAGTGTGGGTTTAGATAGGGTGTGTGTTTTGTACACGGCAGTGTGGCTTTAGATAGGGTGTGTGTGTTGTACAAGGCAGTGTGGCTTTAGATAGGGTGTGTGTGTTAGGGTACACTGTCTTGTACAAGGCAGTGTGGCTTTAGATAGGGTGTGTGTGTTGTACAAGGCAGTGTGGCTTTAGATAGGGTGTGTGTGTTGTACAAGACAGTGCGTTTGGAGCTGATACCTTGCTGTACTTACAATGCCTCTTCTTTCACCCAACCTCTACTGTGTGCATACGAGTGTCAAGTTTCAACATGCAGCGTTGGTGACTTTACAGGCCACAGTCTATCAACTTTTACAGTCTACATCTCCCCCCCCCCCCACTCTCTCTCTCTCTCTCTCTCTCTCTCTATAGCCACAGAACGACAGTTAGTTGTCGCTGTTGCCGACTTGTCAGTGGAAAGTCTGCTGTCACTGTACAAAGTTGTCATCACTTTCAATTAGACTACAAAATGGGATAATGACGGAAATAACTTTGTTGTGTTTGTTTTGGTCGTGAAAGAGTTGTTTCTCTTTAAAACAGTGAAGCATGTTTTCCAATGTGACATTATGAGCCACTGACTAGCTAGCGGCTTGTCTCCAAAATTAACAGTTTTTGAGTCACTTGAGAAAAAGTGACTCTATGTAATCGGTCAGTGTTAGTCTGTCCGGCCGGCCGGCCGTCCGGCCGGCCGTCCGTAGACACCACCTTAACGTTGGACTTTTCTCGGAAACTATCAAAGCGATCGGGCTCATATTTTGTTTAGTCGTGACCTCCAATGACCTCTACACTTTAACGGTGGTTTCGTTGACCTTTGACCTTTTTCAAGGTCACAGGTCAGCGTCAAAGGAAAAAATAGACATTTTATATCTTTGACAAAGTTCATCGGATGTGATTGAAACTTTGTAGGATTATTCTTTACATCAAAGTATTTACATCTGTAGCCTTTTACGAACGTTATCAGAAAAACAAGGGAGATAACTAGCCTTTTCTGTTCGGCAACACACAACTTAACGTTGGGCTTTTCTCGGAAACTATAAAAGTGACCGGGCTCAAATTTTATGTGAACGTGACTCATTCTGTTGTGAATAGCAATTTCTTCCTGTCCATCTGATGCCTCATATAATATTCAGAACTGCGAAAGTGACTCGATCGAGCGTTTGCTCTTCTTGTTGAAATAAAGGGGAAAATTAAAGTAGCAAAAGGTCTCGGTCACATGAGCCAAACAACAGTTGATTGTTTCTACTTTACAAATGAAGCAGTCAGGGTACAAGATGTGTCTCCACGTTTCAGGCGAGGGCCTAGTGACCCGTGTATCTTGTGATAAAAACTGACCGCTGTTACAGGCGAGGGCCTAGTGACCCGTGTATCTTGTGATAAAAACTGACCGCTGTTACAGGCGAGGGCCTAGTGACCCGTGTATCTTGTGATAAAAACTGACCGCTGTTACAGGCGAGGGCCTAGTGACCCGTGTATCTTGTGATAAAAACTGACCACTGTTACAGGCGAGGGCCTAGTGACCTGTGTATCGTGATAAAACACTGACCGCTGTTACAGGCGAGGGTCTAGTGACCCGTGTATCGTGATAAAAACTGACCGCTGTTACAGGCGAGGGCCTAGTGACCCGTGTATCGTGTGATAAAAACTGACCGCTGTTACAGGCGAGGGTCTAGTGACCCGTGTATCGTGATAAAAACTGACCGCTGTTACAGGCGAGGGCCTAGTGACCCGTGTATCGTGATAAAAACTGACCGCTGTTACAGGCGAGGGCCTAGTGACCTGTGTATCTTGTGATAAACACTGACCGCTGTTACAGGCGAGGGCCTAGTGACCCGTGTATCTTGTGATAAAAACTGACTACTGTTACAGGCGAGGGCCTAGTGACCCGTGTATCTTGTGATAAAAACTGACCGCTGTTACAGGCGAGGGCCTAGTGACCCGTGTATTGTGATAAAAACTGACCGCTGTTACAGGCGAGGGCCTAGTGACCCGTGTATCTTGTGATAAAAACTGACCGCTGTTACAGGCGAGGGCCTAGTGACCCGTGTATCTTATGATAAACACTGACCGCTGTTACAGGCGAGGGCCTAGTGACCCGTGTATCTTGTGATAAAAACTGACCGCTGTTACAGGCGAGGGCCTAGTGACCCGTGTATCTTGTGATAAAAACTGACCGCTGTTACAGGCAAGGGCCTAGTGACCCGTGTATCGTGATAAACACTGACCGCTGTTACAGGCGAGGGCCTAGTGACCCGTGTATCTTGTGTTAAACACTGACTGCTGTTACAGGCGAGGGCCTAGTGACCCGTGTATCTTGTGATAAAAACTTACCACTGTCACTACGTTTCAGGCGAGGGCCTAGTGACTGATCTATCTTGTGATAAAAACTGACCACTGTCACTACGTTTCAGGCGAGGGCGTACGCGTCAGAGGACGGGGTGCTGACGGAGCGCATGGTGGAGGAAGTGGTGTCTGACGCGATTGCACAGCACGCCCGCAAGGTGCAGTGGCAGGAGGACCAGGAGCGCATGGCTCAGCGTCACAGTGTCATGGACCCTGCATTCCGCTCCAGTAAAGACACTCCCGTCCTGCCGCCGCTCACCGGCTCCAGCTCTCCGTCGCGCTCAGGGAAACCATAGAGTGTGGTGTGGGAGTTAGCTGGGTGTGTGGGTTAGATGTGATACATGTGTGTTAGTGTGATTGTGATGTGTGGGTTAGCGGGGTGTGTGGGTTAGATGTGATACATGTGTGTTAGTGTGATTGTGATGTGTGGGTTAGCGGGGTGTGTGGGTTAGATGTGATACATGTGTGTTAGTGTGATTGTGATGTGTGGGTTAGCGGGGTGTGTGGGTTAGATGTGATACATGTGTGTTAGGGTGATTGTGATGTGCGGGTTAGCGGGGTGTGTGGGTTAGATGTGATACATGTGTGTTAGTGTGATTGTGATGTGCGGGTTAGCTGGGTGTGTGGGTTAGATGTGATACATGTGTGTTAGTGTGATTGTGATGTGCGGGTTAGCGGGGTGTGTGAGTTAGATGTGATACAAGTGTGTTAGTGTGATTGTGATGTGTGGGTTAGCGGGGTGTGTGGGTTAGATGTGATACATGTGTGATTGTGATGTGCGGGTTAGCTGGGTGTGTGGGTTAGATGTGATACATGTGTGTTAGTGTGATTGTGATGTGTGGGTTAGCGGGGTGTGTGGGTTAGATGTGATACATGTGTGTTAGTGTGATTGTGATGTGTGGGTTAGCGGGGTGTGTGAGTTAGATGTGATACATGTGTGTTAGTGTGATTGTGATGTGCGGGTTAGCTGGGTGTGTGGGTTAGATGTGATACATGTGTGTTAGTGTGATTGTGATGTGCGGGTTAGCTGGGTGTGTGGGTTAGATGTGAAACATGTGTGTTAGTGTGATTGTGATGTGCGGGTTAGCTGGGTGTGTGGGTTAGATGTGATACATGTGTGTTAGTGTGATTGTGATGTGTGGGTTAGCGGGGTGTGTGGGTTAGATGTGATACATGTGTGTTAGTGTGATTGTGATGTGTGGGTTAGCGGGGTGTGTGGGTTAGATGTGATACATGTGTGTTAGTGTGATTGTGATGTGTGGGTTAGCGGGGTGTGTGAGTTAGATGTGATACATGTGTGTTAGTGTGATTGTGATGTGTGGGTTAGCGGGGTGTGTGGGTTAGATGTGATACATGTGTGTTAGTGTGATTGTGATGTGCGGGTTAGTGGGGTGTGTGAGTTAGGGGGGGTTTGAGTTATATGTGATACATGTGTTTTAGTGTGTGTGTGGTTGCTTTCAAAAAAGGGTGGTGTGATGTGTGATAGAGCGTGGCTGTGGTTTTTTTTTGTTGGTGACGTTCAGTCTGATGTGTGAGTTATGTGTGTTAGATAGCGTGAGGCTATTGTACATGTTTGTGTGAGTGGAGGGCGGTGTATGTCTGATGTGTGTTAGATAGAGCGTGGCTGTGTTGTTTGTATGAGTTATGTATGTTAGATAGAGCGTGGCTGTGTTGTTTGTGTGTGTGTGGAGTGTTGTATGAGTTAAGTGTGCTAGATAGAGCGTGGCTGTGTTGTTTGTGTGTGTGTGGAGTGTTGTATGAGTTATGTATGTTAGATAGAGCGTGGCTGTGTTGTTTGTGTGAGTGATGTGTTGTATGAGTTATGTGTACTAGATAGAGCGTGGCTGTGTTGTTTGTGTGTGTGTGGAGTGTTGTATGAGTTAAGTGTGCTAGATAGAGCGTGGCTGTGTTGTTTGTGTGTGTGGAGTGTTGTATGAGTTATGTATGTTAGATAGAGCGTGGCTGTGTTGTTTGTGTGTGTGTGGAGTGTTGTATGAGTTATGTGTGTTAGATAGAGCGTGGCTGTGTTGTTTGTGTGTGTGGAGTGTTGTATGAGTTATGTATGTTAGATAGAGCGTGGCTGTGTTGTTTGTGTGTGTGGAGTGTTGTATGAGTTATGTGTGTTAGATAGAGCGTGGCTGTGTTGTTTGTGTGAGTGGAGTGTTGTATGAGTTATGTGTGTTAGATAGAGCGTGGCTGTGTTGTTTGTGTGTGTGGAGTGTTGTATGAGTTATGTGTGTTAGATAGAGCGTGGCTGTGTTGTTTGTGTGTGTGGAGTGTTGTATGAGTTAAGTGTGCTAGATAGAGCGTGGCTGTGTTGCTTGTGTGTGTGGAGTGTTGTATGAGTTATGTGTGTTAGATAGAGCGTGGCTGTGTTGTTTGTATGAGTTATGTATGTTAGATAGAGCGTGGCTGTGTTGTTTGTGTGTGTGTGGAGTGTTGTATGAGTTAAGTGTGCTAGATAGAGCGTGGCTGTGTTGTTTGTGTGTGTGGAGTGTTGTATGAGTTATGTGTGTTAGATAGAGCGTGGCTGTGTTGTTTGTGTGAGTGATGTGTTGTATGAGTTATGTGTACTAGATAGAGCGTGGCTGTGTTGTTTGTGTGTGTGGAGTGTTGTATGAGTTATGTATGTTAGATAGAGCGTGGCTGTGTTGTTTGTGTGAGTGATGTGTTGTATGAGTTATGTATGTTAGATAGAGCGTGGCTGTGTTGTTTGTGTGTGTGGAGTGTTGTATGAGTTATGTGTGTTAGATAGAGCGTGGCTGTGTTGTTTGTGTGTGTGGAGTGTTGTATGAGTTATGTGTACTAGATAGAGCGTGGCTGTGTTGTTTGTGTGTGTGGAGTGTTGTATGAGTTATGTGTACTAGATAGAGCGTGGCTGTGTTGTTTGTGTGTGTGGAGTGTTGTATGAGTTATGTGTACTAGATAGAGCGTGGCTGTGTTGTTTGTGTGTGTGGAGTGTTGTATGAGTTATGTGTACTAGATAGAGCGTGGCTGTGTTGTTTGTGTGTGTGGAGTGTTGTATGAGTTAAGTGTGCTAGATAGAGCGTGGCTGTGTTGTTTGTGTGTGTGGAGTGTTGTATGAGTTATGTATGTTAGATAGAGCGTGGCTGTGTTGTTTGTGTGTGTGGAGTGTTGTATGAGTTAAGTGTGCTAGATAGAGCGTGGCTGTGTTGTTTGTGTGTGTGGAGTGTTGTATGAGTTATGTGTACTAGATAGAGCGTGGCTGTGTTGTTTGTGTGTGTGGAGTGTTGTATGAGTTATGTGTACTAGATAGAGCGTGGCTGTGTTGTTTGTGTGTGTGGAGTGTTGTATGAGTTATGTGTACTAGATAGAGCGTGGCTGTGTTGTTTGTGTGTGTGGAGTGTTGTATGAGTTATGTATGTTAGATAGAGGGTGGCTGTGTTTGTGTGTGTGGAGTGTTGTATGAGTTATGTGTACTAGATAGAGCGTGGCTGTGTTGTTTGTGTGTGTGGAGTGTTGTATGAGTTATGTGTACTAGATAGAGCGTGGCTGTGTTGTTTGTGTGAGTGATGTGTTGTATGAGTTATGTGTACTAGATAGAGCGTGGCTGTGTTGTTTGTGTGTGTGGAGTGTTGTATGAGTTATGTGTACTAGATAGAGCGTGGCTGTGTTGTTTGTGTGTGTGTGGAGTGTTGTATGAGTTAAGTGTGCTAGATAGAGCGTGGCTGTGTTGTTTGTGTGTGTGGAGTGTTGTATGAGTTATGTGTGTTAGATAGAGCGTGGCTGTGTTGTTTGTGTGTGTGGAGTGTTGTATGAGTTAAGTGTGCTAGATAGAGCGTGGCTGTGTTGTTTGTGTGTGTGGAGTGTTGTATGAGTTATGTATGTTAGATAGAGCGTGGCTGTGTTGTTTGTGTGTGTGTGGAGTGTTGTATGAGTTATGTATGTTAGATAGAGCGTGGCTGTGTTGTTTGTGTGTGTGGAGTGTTGTATGAGTTATGTATGTTAGATAGAGGGTGGCTGTGTTGTTTGTGTGTGTGGAGTGTTGTATGAGTTATGTGTGCTAGATAGAGCGTGGCTGTGTTGTTTGTGTGTGTGATGTGTTGTATGAGTTAAGTGTGCTAGATAGAGCGTGGCTGTGTTGTTTGTGTGTGTGGAGTGTTGTATGAGTTATGTGTGTTAGATAGAGCGTGGCTGTGTTGTTTGTGTGTGTGGAGTGTTGTATGAGTTATGTGTGCTAGATAGAGCGTGGCTGTGTTGTTTGTGTGTGTGGAGTGTTGTATGAGTTATGTGTGCTAGATAGAGCGTGGCTGTGTTTGTGTGTGTGGAGTGTTCAATCAATCAATCAATGACGCTTATATCGCGCATATTCCGTGGGTACAGTTCTAGGCGCTCTGCAGTGATGCCGTGTGAGATGAAATTTTATACGGCCAGTAGATTGCAGCCATTTCGGCGCATATTTACCTTTCACGGCCTATTATTCCAAGTCACACGGGTATAGGTAGACAATTATTAACTGTGCCTAAGCAATTTTGCCAGGAAAGACCCTTTTGTCAATCGTGGGATCTTTAACGTGCACACCCAATGTAGTGTACACGGGGGGAGGGTTCGGACACCGAAGAGAGTCTGCACACAAAGTTGACTCTGAAATAAATTTCCGCCGAACCTGGGATCGAACTCACGCTGACAGCGGCCAACTGAATACAAATCCAGCGCGCTACCAACTGAGCTATATCCCCGCCGTTGTATGAGTTATGTGTGCTAGATAGAGCGTGGCTGTGTTGTTTGTATGAGTTATGTGTGTTAGATAGAGCGTGGCTGTGTTGTTTGTGTGTGTGGAGTGTTGTATGAGTTAAGTGTGCTAGATAGAGCGTGGCTGTGTTGTTTGTGTGTGTGGAGTGTTGTATGAGTTATGTGTGCTAGATAGAGCGTGACTGTGTTGTTTGTGTGTGTGGAGTGTTGTATGAGTTAAGTGTGCTAGATAGAGCGTGGCTGTGTTGTTTGTGTGTGTGGAGTGTTGTATGAGTTATGTG
This sequence comes from Littorina saxatilis, assembly GCF_037325665.1. Classification (NCBI taxonomy): domain Eukaryota; kingdom Metazoa; phylum Mollusca; class Gastropoda; order Littorinimorpha; family Littorinidae; genus Littorina; species Littorina saxatilis. The sequence continues at coordinate 179,846 of NC_090254.1, read as the reverse complement.
TGTTAGATAGAGCGTGGCTGTGTTGTTTGTGTGTGTGGAGTGTTGTATGAGTTATGTGTGCTAGATAGAGCGTGGCTGTGTTGCTTGTGTGTGTGGAGTGTTGTATGAGTTATGTGTGCTAGATAGAGCGTGGCTGTGTTGTTTGTATGAGTTATGTATGTTAGATAGAGCGTGGCTGTGTTGTTTGTGTGAGTGATGTGTTGTATGAGTTATGTGTGCTAGATAGAGCGTGGCTGTGTTGTTTGTGTGTGTGGAGTGTTGTATGAGTTATGTGTGCTAGATAGAGCGTGGCTGTGTTGTTTGTGTGTTTGGAGTGTTGTATGAGTTATGTGTGCTAGATAGAGCGTGGCTGTGTTTGTGTGAGTGGAGTGTCTATCAGAGAGAGTGACTGAGGCGTTGAAGGTTGTTGAAGATATGATATGCTGGTAGTGCTGGCTTTGATGAGTTGAGATACATTTGGTTGAACTGTACATAAGGGTAGTTGAGATACATTTGGTTGAACTGTACATGAGGTCATCAAAAAGAGAGGGAGAGAGACTTGAAGAAAGAGTTGTTGACGGAGATGTATGTAGCTGAGAACATTAAAAGAGAAAGGATATTGTTGATCTGTTTTGCTTTGTGTTGTTGATGAAGAATAAAAAGTGTTTATGTTGTGTGGATGCTATAACAGAGTGATGGCTAGCTGTCCAGGAGCCCAATGCATAGCCACCACATAATTTAGGGATTTCATAGCGCTGTGGAGCGCATAGCTATGAAACGCACTATAGAACTCGGCGGTCCGCATGCATTAGGTCAAATATTGCCTGCAATAGCTAAGAGCGGCTATATTTTTAACACGTAGATAGTGGAAGGGATTCCCCGTCATCCTGTGTCTCAGCACATGCGTCAAGCTTCTTGCTGCAGACAGTTTGGAAAGCCCGTCTCCTAATAAAACTTGGCTTTCGTGGTTTGGAAACTATATCCATTCCGGTCGTACCCTCGCCATAAAGGTATCCGTCACTCTCTGGCTGGTTCTGCATGCTGTGTTTGATGTTATAAATTCCCGTATTATTATTATTTAAGTTATTGAGACATCCCAGTGCACTAAGGGATGTATAGAAATAGTTATTGAACTCGGCGCTATGCGCTTCGACGCTATGCGCTTCGTTCAATAATGAATTTTCTCGATTTGCTCTATAAATCCCTTAGTGCACTGGGATTGTTTCAATAACGATATTGTCGGTACCGCCAGAGAAAAAAGAAGATACAACACGCACATTTTGCTGCGCGCATTTGAATAGGCATAACTGTGTGGTCAGGTCGTGGAAGATCTACTTTTGTGTGGGCTGTCTCAAGTGTGTCGTGCTTTCATCACACGCAAACTCTTGTTTTAATTTCTGTTGGTAAATTCCAGTGTAGCGTTAAGCTAAACAGTGATGATCTTTCAGAGAGACCTCATTTGAACTCGGAGAAAGGACTGTGTTCTTAGTTATTTGCGATTCGAAACCTCTAGTCGAGCTTCGACGGATTGACTGTGCAGAGTGACTCCCCTTGAATTGGCTAACCCCCAAGGTCGACGGTTAGCACATTTTCGAAATAAATGTGGAATGTTTCTCGTGTGGTATCTTCACTCATCGGGGAGTCTGGTACTAAAGCGCTTAGAACTGTACCCACTGAATACGCGCTATATAAGCTTCATATTGATTGATTGAACTGTAAGAATGTTCTGAACCCTACACGTATTATATCCCCATCGTTTTTTCGTTCACATTTGCCCAACATGTTAGTTTGCTGAGTGGGGTTTATGTCGTCTGCTAGGCTAGGGCAATCGATGTGTGTGGCGAACTGATCGCGGTACATAATAATAATGATAATAATCGAACCACTGCAAAAACAAAACTTGCTCGTCACGTTGCACCGAGTCTGCACGCATGAGGCAGGCTGGTAATAAGTCTTATATATGGTACGGACGTTCTAAACCCTACACGTTTTCGATTCCGATTGTTGTTGCCTTGAAATAATAATTCGGAAACCATTCATTTACTGAACTGATGCAGTCGTATTTCAGTGTAGTCTGCTACGTAGCCTATATTCCAAATGCTGTTCTAGCTGGTACGTTATCGGAATAACACTTGTGTTTTCTGTTAGCTGCTGGGAATTGTATACTAACTCATCATTTGGTAATGTGGATAATAAGCTACGGCATAATTATAAGAAAATCTTCGCAAGTCGAAACTGAAAAATTAGACACAGCGGGTTCTATTTTTAGATCTGTGGCACAGGCACATGCAATCTGTCAGAAAAAAACCCACTTCTGCTTTAATTGAGAAGCAGGAAATTTATGGTATTTTGGTATTGAGAATATAAGCTACATGTCAATTAATTCTGAGGATGAGAGTACAGTCTCGCTTAGGCAAAGGGCGGAAGAATACGCTCTGTGCAAAAGGGTTGGTTAGGGCATCGCCATTAGCCGATCAACTGGTTCACATCAGTCATATTATTATCATTATTATTATGTACCGCGATCAGTTCGCCACACACATCTGGGAAAGATCCGCACGCGTACAAACTGACCCAAAGTCAAGATAACCCGCAGAATCGGCGGCAATGCACCCTTTCGATTCGGCAGTTCGAGTTGCTCTTACAGTTCATCCGTGATTGCAAGAATGTCCTACAGAGATGTGCAGGAGTGTTTATGTGTGGCACAACCTCAAACAGCGACAGTGTGGGCCATTTGAGTTACTTAGTAATACATATAATGGTATGCCTGCCTAATTGTTGTTTTAGTTCTGTTGGGTTTTGTATGTGCATGCTCAGTCCCACCAACGATAGGATTTCGTCCTGTATTTTACAGAGTTTTGTAATTGTTGCATTGTTGAGAATGAGGTGAGAGCGTTGGCAGGGATCCTTGTTCACAATGACACAAAGATGCTGTTCATTTGTTTGTTTTTGTTTGTTTGGCTTATGGTGATGATTGCCTTGGTGATAAGGTGTGGGTGATTGCCATGGTGATAAGGTGTGGGTGATTGCCATGGTGATAAGGTGTGGGTGATTGCCATGGTGATAAGGTGTGGGTGATTGCCATGGTGATAAGGTGTGGGTGATTGCCTTGGTGATAAGGTGTGGGTGATTGCCATGGTGATAAGGTGTGGAGAAGTTGAACATTGAAGGTCCCCTAAAAAGAGTTTGACAGTAACGTTTCAACACCTGGGATGGTGTTGTTGGATGTAACAGATCTAACCATGTACCATTGCTAACAGATCTAACCATGTACCATCTCTAACAGATCTAAACATGTACCATCTCTAACAGATCTAAACATGTACCATCTCTAACAGATCTAACCATGTACCATCTCTAACAGATCTAAACATGTACCATCTCTAACAGATCTAACTATGTACCATCTCTAACAGATCTTAACATGTACCATCTCTAACAGATCCAACCATCTACCATCTCTAACAGATCTAACCACTTACCATCTCTAACAGATCTAACCATGTACCATCTCTAACAGATCTAACTATGTACCATCTCTAACAGATCTAAACATGTACCATCTCTAACAGATCTAAACATGTACCATCTCTAACAGATCTAAACATGTACCATCTCTAACAGATCTAAACATGTACCATCTCTAACAGATCTAAACATGTACCATCTCTAACAGATCTAAACATGTACCATCTCTAACAGATCTAACCATGTACCATCTCTAACAGATCTAAACATGTACCATCTCTAACAGATCTAAACATGTACCATCTCTAACAGATCTAAACATGTACCATCTCTAACAGATCTAAACATGTACCATCTCTAACAGATCTAAACATGTACCATCTCTAACAGATCTAACCATGTACCATCTCTAACAGATCTAACCACTTACCATCTCTAACATATCTAACCACTTACCATCTCTAACAGATCTAACCATCTACCATCTCTAACAGATCTAACCATGTAACAGATCTAACCATGTACCATCTCTAACAGATCTAACCACTTACCATCTCTAACAGATCTAACCACTTACCATCTCTAACATATCTAACCATGTTCTCTAACATATCTAACCATGTACTGTCTCTAACAGATCTAACCATGTACCATCTCTAACAGATCTAACTATGTACCATCTCTAACAGATCTAAACATGTACCATCTCTAACAGATCTAAACATGTACCATCTCTAACAGATCTAAACATGTACCATCTCTAACAGATCTAAACATGTACCATCTCTAACAGATCTAAACATGTACCATCTCTAACAGATCTAAACATGTACCATCTCTAACAGATCTAACCATGTACCATCTCTAACAGATCTAACCACTTACCATCTCTAACATATCTAACCACTTACCATCTCTAACAGATCTAACCATGTACCGTCTCTAACAGATCTAACCATGTACCGTCTCTTAACAGATCTAACCATGTACCGTCTCTAACAGATCTAACCATGTACCGTCTCTTAACAGATCTAACCATGTAACAGATCTAACCATGTACCATCTCTAACAGATCTAACCACTTACCATCTCTAACAGATCTAACCACTTACCATCTCTAACATATCTAACCATGTTCTCTAACATATCTAACCATGTACTGTCTCTAACAGATCTAACCATGTACCATCTCTAACAGATCTAACCATGTACCATCTCGAACAGATCTAACCATGTACCATCTCGAACAGATCTAACCATGTACCGTCTCTTAACAGATCTAACCATGTAACAGATCTAACCATGTACCATCTCTAACAGATCTAACCATGTACCGTCTCTAACAGATCTAACCATGTACCATCTCTAACAGATCTAACCATGTAACAGATCTAACCACTTACCATCTCTAACAGATCCAACCATCTACCATCTCTAACAGATCTAACCATGTAACAGATCTAACCACTTACCATCTCTAACAGATCTAACCATGTACCATCTCTAACAGATCTAACCATGTACCATCTCTAACAGATCTAACCATGTACCATCTCTTAACAGATCTAACCATGTACCATCTCTTAACAGATCTAACCATGTACCATCTCTAACAGATCTAACCATGAACCATCTCTAACAGATCTAACCATTTCATGACCTTCAACGATCTGAGAAAACCAGATCTTAAAATTGAGGGAGTCTTCAAATGAAGGTCAATATAAGGAGGGGGGGGGGGGGGGGGGGGGGTCCACCGTGACACCATTTGTTCTATTAATACGGAGGCAGCTAATTCTTTTTAAAAATATGTTTACTTAGCACCAGTTGACAAGCTACCATCATGCCATTTATGTTGTGTGGAAGTGTGTGACAAAGTGAGTCTAAAGGACATACACGATCATGTTGTGTGGAAGTGTGTGACACAATGGGTCTAAAGGACATACACGATCATGTCACAAGTTGTGTGGAAGTGTGTGACAAAGTGGGTCTAAAGGACATGCACGATCATGTTGTGTGGAAGTGTGTGACAAAGTGGGTCTAAATGACATACACGATCATGTTGTGTGGAAGTGTGTGACAAAGTGAGTCTAAAGGACATACACGATCATGTTGTGTGGAAGTGTGTGACAAAGTGGGTCTAAAGGACGTACACGATCATGTTGTGTGACAAAGTGAGTCTAAAGGACATACACGATCATGCTGTGTGGAAGTGTGTCACAAAGTGGGTCTAAAGGACATACACGATCATGTTGTGTGGAAGTGTGTGACAAAGTGGGTCTAAAGGACATACACGATCATGTTGTGTGGAAGTGTGTGACAAAGTGAGTCTAAAGGACATACACGATCATGTTGTGTGGAAGTGTGTGACAAAGTGAGTCTAAAGGACATACACGATCATGTTGTGTGGAAGTGTGTGACAAAGTGAGTCTAAAGGACATACACGATCATGTTGTGTGGAAGTGTGTGACAAAGTGGGTCTAAAGGACATACACGATCATGTTGTGTGGAAGTGTGTGACAAAGTGGGTCTAAGGGACATACACGATCATGTTGTGTGACAAAGTGAGTCTAAAGGACATACACGATCATGTTGTGTGGAAGTGTGTGACAAAGTGAGTCTAAAGGACATACACGATCATGTTGTGTGGAAGTGTGTGACAAAGTGGGTCTAAAGGACATGCACGATCATGTTGTGTGGAAGTGTGTGACAAAGTGGGTCTAAATGACATACACGATCATGTTGTGTGGAAGTGTGTGACAAAGTGAGTCTAAAGGACATACACGATCATGTTGTGTGGAAGTGTGTGACAAAGTGAGTCTAAAGGACATGCACGATCATGTTGTGTAGTCCCGCAGTGGGGCACTGCGGTTATGAAATTAAAAGCCCCTCCTGTTTTTGGAACCGCAGGAGCTTTCTAGTTTGCTGTTAGGTAGATTTTTGGTTCCTCTTTCCTGTCATGCTCTCTTTTTCTTCATGAATTCTTTTCTTTTTTCTGCCTTCTTGCTCATTCACCTGTATTTTTTCCAAAAATCTCTTCTCTTGCCGCTTGTCTCGCGATTCATGTATAGTTTAATCTGTTAGTGTTCTGATGTAAGTCCAGCAGTAGATAGGTTAAGCCTATTTTAACATACTGGAAACTGGTAATCTTCCAGTAGGTATTAATTTAGTTTTACTAAAGCCTGCTGGGACACAAGTAATGGGTTAGTGCATTTGTAAACAGGAATCGCTTGACAAGTGGCCCCCTTCATCCCCCCCTTCCTCGTCCTGATATGGCTCTGCGTAGTCGGCTGGACGTTAAGCAACAAATAAACAAACAAACAATGTTGTGTAGAAGTGTGTGACAAAGTGGGTCTAAAGGACATACACGATCATGTTGTGTGGAAGTGTGTGACAAAGTGAGTCTAAAGGACATACATGATCATGTTGTGTGGAAGTGTGTGACAAAGTGAGTCTAAAGGACATACACAATCATGTTGTGTGGAAGTGTGTGACAAAGTGAGTCTAAAGGACATACACGATCATGTTGTGTGGAAGTGTGTGACAAAGTGGGTCTAAAGGACATGCACGATCATGTTGTGTGGAAGTGGGTCTAAAGGACATACACGATCATGTTGTGTGGAAGTGTGTGACAAAGTGGGTCTAAAGGACATGCACGATCATGTGTGGAAGTGTGACAAAGTGAGTCTAAAGGACATACACGATCATGTTGTGTGACAAAGTGGGTCTAAAGGACATACACGATCATGTTGTGTGGTGTGACAAAGTGAGTGCACGATTGTGACAAAGGGGGTCGAAAGAACATACATGATCATGTGTGGAAGTGTGCGACAAAGTGAGTGCACGATTGTGACAATAATAATAATAATAATGCAAACTTTTATAGCGCTATTCTAGAAAATTGTCTACTCTTAGCGCTTTACAATACATACATCGACCAAGCATACTATACACGCACAGGCAAAGAAACCGACCAAACATAACCAACAAACTATACATGCACAGGCAAAGGGGGTCGAAAGAAGGACATACACGATCATGTTGTGTGCACGATTGTGACACAATGGGTCTAAAGGACATACACTTTCTTTATTTGGTGTTTAACGTCGTTTTCAACCACGAAGGTTATATCTCGACGAGGGAAAGGGGGGAGATGGGAAGGACATACACGATCATGTTGTGTGCACGATTGTGACACAATGGGTCTAAAGGACATACACGATCGTGTTGTGTGGAAGTGTGTGACAAAGTGGGTCTAAAGGACATACACGATCATGTTGTGTGGAAGTGTGTGACAAAGTGGGTCTAAAGGACATACACGATCATGTTGTGTGACAAAGTGAGTCTAAAGGACATACACGATCATGTTGTGTGGAAGTGTGTGACAAAGTGGGTCTAAAGGACATACACGATCATGTTGTGTGGTGTGACAAAGTGGGTCTAAAGGACATGCACGATCTTGTTGTGTGGAAGTGTGTGACAAAGTGGGTCTAAAGGACATGCACGATCATGTTGTGTGACAAAGTGGGTCTAAAGGACATGCACGATCATGCTGTGTGGAAGTGTGTGACAAAGTGGGTCTAAAGGACATACACGATCATGTTGTGTGGAAGTGTGTGACAAAGTGAGTCTAAAGGACATACACGATCATGTTGTGTGGAAGTGTGTGACAAAGTGAGTCTAAAGGACATACACGATCATGTTGTGCGGAAGTGTGTGACAAAGTGAGTCTAAAGGACATACACGATCATGTTGTGTGGAAGTGTGTGACAAAGTGAGTCTAAAGGACATGCACGATCATGCTGTGTGGAAGTGTGTGACAAAGTGGGTCTAAAGGACATACACGATCATGTTGTGTGGAAGTGTGTGACAAAGTGGGTCTAAAGGACATACACGATCATGTTGTGTGGTGTGACAAAGTGAGTCTAAAGGACATACACGATCATGTTGTGTGGAAGTGTGTGACAAAGTGAGTCTAAAGGACATACACGATCATGTTGTGTGGAAGTGTGTGACAAAGTGGGTCTAAAGGACATACATGATCATGTTGTGTGGAAGTGTGTGACAAAGTGAGTCTAAAGGACATGCACGATCATGTTGTGTGGAAATGTGTGACACAATGGGTCTAAAGGACATGCACGATCATGTTGTGTGGAAGTGTGTGACAAAGTGGGTCTAAAGGACATGCACGATCATGTTGTGTGGAAGTGTGTGACAAAGTGGGTCTAAATGACATACACGATCATGTTGTGTGGAAGTGTGTGACTCCGCAAAGTGGGTCTAAAGGACATGCACGATCATGTTGTGTGGAAGTGTGGGTCTAAAGGACATGCACGATCATGCTGTGTGGAAGTGTGTCACAAAGTGGGTCTAAAGGACATACACGATCATGTTGTGTGGAAGTGTGTGACAAAGTGGGTCTAAAGGACATACACGATCATTTTGTGTGGAAGTGTGTGACAAAGTGAGTCTAAAGGACATGCACGATCATGTTGTGTGGAAGTGTGTGACAAAGTGAGTCTAAAGGACATGCACGATCATGTTGTGTGGAAGTGTGTGACAAAGTGAGTCTAAAGGACATACACGATCATGTTGTGTGGAAGTGTGTGACAAAGTGAGTCTAAAGGACATGCACGATCATGCTGTGTGGAAGTGTGTGACAAAGTGAGTCTAAAGGACATACACGATCATGTTGTGTGACAAAGTGGGTCTAAAGGACATGCACGATCATGTTGTGTGGAAGTGTGTGACAAAGTGAGTCTAAAGGACATACACGATCATGTTGTGTGGAAGTGTGTGACACAATGGGTCTAAAGGACATACACGATCATGTCACAAGTTGTGTGGAAGTGTGTGACAAAGTGGGTCTAAAGGACATGCACGATCATGTTGTGTGGAAGTGTGTGACAAAGTGGGTCTAAAGGACATGCACGATCATGTTGTGTGGAAGTGTGTGACAAAGTGGGTCTAAATGACATACACGATCATGTTGTGTGGAAGTGTGTGACTCCGCAAAGTGGGTCTAAAGGACATGCACGATCATGTTGTGTGGAAGTGTGGGTCTAAAGGACATGCACGATCATGCTGTGTGGAAGTGTGTCACAAAGTGGGTCTAAAGGACATACACGATCATGTTGTGTGGAAGTGTGTGACAAAGTGGGTCTAAAGGACATACACGATCATGTTGTGTGGAAGTGTGTGACAAAGTGAGTCTAAAGGACATACACGATCATGTTGTGTGGAAGTGTGTGACAAAGTGAGTCTAAAGGACATGCACGATCATGTGTGGAAGTGTGTGACAAAGTGAGTCTAAAGGACATACACGATCATGTTGTGTGGAAGTGTGTGACAAAGTGAGTCTAAAGGACATGCACGATCATGCTGTGTGGAAGTGTGTGACAAAGTGAGTCTAAAGGACATACACGATCATGTTGTGTGGAAGTGTGTGACAAAGTGAGTCTAAAGGACATGCACGATCATGCTGTGTGGAAGTGTGTGACAAAGTGAGTCTAAAGGACATACACGATCATGTTGTGTGGAAGTGTGTGACAAAGTGAGTCTAAAGGACATACACGATCATGTTGTGTGACAAAGTGGGTCTAAAGGACATGCACGATCATGTTGTGTGGAAGTGTGTGACAAAGTGAGTCTAAAGGACATACACGATCATGTTGTGTGGAAGTGTGTGACAAAGTGAGTCTAAAGGACATACACGATCATGTTGTGTGGAAGTGTGTGACAAAGTGGGTCTAAAGGACATACACGATCATGTTGTGTGGTGTGACAAAGTGAGTCTAAAGGACATACACGATCATGTTGTGTGGAAGTGTGTGACAAAGTGAGTCTAAAGGACATACACGATCATGTTGTGTGGTGTGACAAAGTGAGTCTAAAGGACATGCACGATCATGTGTGGAAGTGTGTGACAAAGTGGGTCTAAAGGACATACACGATCATGTTGTGTGGTGTGACAAAGTGAGTCTAAAGGACATACACGATCATGTTGTGTGGAAGTGTGTGACAAAGTGAGTCTAAAGGACATACACGATCATGTTGTGTGGAAGTGTGTGACAAAGTGGGTCTAAAGGACATGCACGATCATGTAGTGTGGAAGTGTGTGACAAAGTGAGTCTAAAGGACATACACGATCATGTTGTGTGGAAGTGTGTGACAAAGTGAGTCTAAAGGACATGCACGATCATGTTGTGTGCACGATTGTGACACAATGGGTCTAAAGGACATGCACGATCAGGGACCAGTCAGTCTGCTTGTGTAGGGCGGAAATAATGCATACAAAATGTTGTCATTTTTGTTATTCTTGTTTTAAGTTTGTGCAGTTTCATGTGGGTCCGTTTGTTCAGACCTTACACCAAGTTACAGGTCTCTTGTTTAGTATACCGGCACGGTTGGCCTAGTGGTAAGGCGTCCGCCCTGTGATCGGGAGGTCGTGGGTTCGAACCCCGGCCGGGTCATACCTAAGACTTTAAAAAATTGGCAATCTAGTGGCTGCTCCGCCTGGCGTCTGGCATTATGGGGTTAGTGCTAGGACTGGTTGGTCCGGTGTCAGAATAATGTGACTGGGTGAGACATGAAGCCTGTGCTGCGACTTCTGTCTTGTGTGTGGCGCACGTTATATATCAAAGCAGCACCGCCCTGATATGGCCCTTCGTGGTCGGCTGGGCGTTAAGCAAACAAACAAAATCTTGTTTAGTAAACTGAAACATGTATAGTGCACCAGTACCAGGCAGAGTGCATTTAGTGTGATATGCAGTGATTGGTAAAATTATTGACTTGAGCTGTGCGAGTTGAATTACATGATTGTAGTGAAGTTGTATTTGCCTGGGTGTACTGTGTAGAGTTGTGTGGTTACTGCTGGGTCTACTGTATGTATGCCTGCCATACCAGTGTGTGATCATATTAGATGTACAAGGTATCATGTGTATGCGGAATTAAATGAGTTCTAGTATTCTTTTCTCAAGTGCGTGAAGCCTGCGTTGTGTGTGTGTGTAGATAAGACAAGTGTTATAGTGGTTATGGAGTGTGTGTGTAGATAAGACAAGTGTTATTTTGGCGAGTGGAGTGTGTGCCGAGTTGATGTGCGAGGACATGCTCACTTTCAGAGAGCCATTCACACTGAAAAAAACATATGTCCGCCTTTTCTTGTTCCTTTAACTTTATTATTTACAAATCATATCCATCCACCCTTCTCATGTTTGCCTTTCCATTTCGTTTTTCTCTGGAGCGTTCTTTAATTATTCCAACAACTCATCTGTATGTACACCAAGCTCCGTTTCAATCAAGGTACCTGTATTGCAGTTTTTGCAAAACAATGAGAGCACAAACTACACAAGTAGAAACATGTAATAAGGTTACTAACCTAACAGAAACATGTAATAAGGTTACTAACCTAACAGTAACACTCATAATTTCAGAAATCAAAGCAACATGGTGCATGAAATTCCTTCAGCCCAACTCTAACCACCCAGCGGTGCTCAACTTACCCCATCCCTATCCCCCAGCTCAACTTACCCCATCCCTATCCCCCAGCTCAACTTATCCCTATCCCCCAGCCCAACTTACCCCATCCCTATCCCCCAGCTCAACTTACCCCATCCCTATCCCCCAGCTCAACTTACCCCATCCCTATCCCCCAGCTCAACTTACCCCATCCCTATCCCCCAGCTCAACTTACCCCATCCCTATCCCCCAGCTCAACTTACCCCATCCCTATCCCCCAGCCCAACTTACCCCATCCCTATCCCCCAGCCCAACTTACCCCATCCCTATCCCCCAGCCCAACTTACCCCATCCCTATCCCCCAGCCCAACTTACCCCATCCCTATCCCCCAGCCCAACTTACCCCATCCCTATCCCCCAGCCCAACTTACCCCATCCCTATCCCCCAGCCCAACTTACCCCATCCCTATCCCCCAGCTTTTGCATAATCAATGAATCCCGAGATACATAAAGAGCACAAGATACTTGACACCATAAAGAGTACAAGGGAATGGAGGACCATGCATACAACCCAGACCAGACCCCCCACCCTTCATGAGCAGACTCTTTGTATCACAAACTTACCAACAATACTCAATATGACAAGAAAAGCCCAGAGAAAAAAAGGAAAGCAACATAAATTACAGCTCAATACCTGTGTCTCTCCTTCCTGTGAGCAAGATATCATTGACAACGCATTGTGTGTGGTATCATTGACAACTTCCAGCTGACCCGACACATTCTGTGTGGTATCCTTGACAACTTCTAGCTGACCTGACACATTGTGTGTGGTATCCTTGACAACTTCTAGCTGACCTGACACATTGTGTGTGGTATCCTTGACAACTTCCAGCTGACCTGACACATTGTGCACAAAAGTCCTCCTCAAAGGACAACAAAACAAAGCCATTAGACGAAAAAGAAATCGATATTGGTAGCTAATGACCGTGACAATTCAAATCATTTCTCACATACTGACGCTAGAAATAGTAATGTTCACTGAAAAAAACAGGGTTTGAAAAAGACGCACAAAAGCCAGCGAAACATGATGGCTGTGGTGTGAAGTCTAGCGCCTGAGATGACAAAGTCAGTGATTGAAATGCTACGCATCACGTGGTTCATTGTTTGGCAGCCGTCTTGTTGTAGTTGATCAACATCTTCTTGATCTCTCCGATGGCTTGCCCTGGATTCAAACCCTGCAACAATAAACAAGCCAATGAAATCAGACCTGTATGGCCCTGGATTCAAACCCTGCAACAATAAACAAGCCAATGAAATCAGATCTGTATGGCCCTGGATTCAAACCCTGCAACAATAAACAAGCCAATGAAATCAGACCTGTATGGCCCTGGATTCAAACCCTGCAACAATAAACAAGCCAATGAAATCAGATCTGTATGGCCCTGGATTCAAACCCTGCAACAATAAACAAGCCAATGAAATCAGATCTGCCAACCCTTGTATACCCTCAAGCGTACCATTTGCATGGGTGAAACTGATCAGAATTGAAAATAAGGAAAATGAGGCCGGGGTCCAGGGGCCGCCCAGGCCCTGGTGGGGTGCAAGGGAAACGCCCTGCTAGGGGGCCCAGGGGGGCAAGCCCCCCGGAAGAAAACGAAAAATCAGGTTTTTAAGGGTAAAAGTAGGCCTATCCTGGTATCAAGTTTCAAGTTTCAAGTTTATTGGTCCATAACCCATGGGGGCATTTTGAACAATAAATACAATCAATACAATCATGATATATGCTAATATAATAAATAAATAAAAAAATAAAAAATAAAAAAAATTACAAGATACAAGATACAAGATACAAGAAATTTTATTGTCCTCATCAATACAAGGAAATTTGGCATGTGTGTGGCAAGACATAATACACTGATACATAGACATTTACAAAGCAACAACTGAAGTTCAATATCAACACACCCTTACGCACAACAAACTGTTACAAATTCTATTAATAAAGTCAAAATATTCTTTAGCAATTTCTTTTTCTTAGTAGCAAACAACTTTTTAAATTTAAGTGTATTAGGTTTTTTCCAATAGTAAGGTGGTAACAACTCAGCTCTTTCTTCTTTGAAAAAATCACAGACAAATAAATAATGGAATTCATCACCTATGTCATGCGATACACATTTGGTGCAAGTTCTTTCTGACCTCGGGATGTTAAGATAACGTTCTTTCTGTACAGGTAAATTGTTATTTAATGTTCTAAACTTCATCATTGAAACACATTGCTGATATGGCAGGGTTGTGACGTAGTCTTCACATGCAAAAATATCTTTGAACATTCGATAATTCCAAAACATATTTTTTGTTCCAATTTCTGTAAACCATTTATGGATATACTGGTCATATAGACTTCTTTTTACTTTCTTTTTAAACCATGTGCTTGAGTATTGAATATTTTCTTGAGAAGTCCAAAGGCCAGAGAGACCAATTTCATTTAAGGTTTTTTCAATGAAACATAAGTACTTGGATTCAATCATCTTGTTGATATACAATCTATAAGTAAAGCAATACACAATACTTGAAAACTTATTTTTATGAATAGGACTAATCAGTTTATACCAATAGCAAAGCATTCTACATTTCATATTAACATCTAGTGGATATCTTCCAAGTTCACCAAATATCATAGCATTTGGAGTTGATTTTTTTAGTTTGAAAACAATTTTATAAAAACGCAATTGAAGTTTAGTAGCAAGTTCACAGGAACCAAAACCCCATACTTCACATCCATACAATAAAATTGGAGCAATCATTTTATCGAACAGGTCAACTTGTATGTCCACAGGTAGTGACAATTGTCTACAAGTGCGCAAAAGAACAAACATTGCCCTTGAAGCGCGATCATATAGATTCTTCTGTGCGACTGAAAATGTATTATTATAATTAATCTTAAGGGGGGACAGGGTAGGCAAGCACTTTTTTTTTAAATTTTGGAAACAGCTTGCTGCTTGTTTGATTTTTGCAAGCAGAATAACCTAATTAAGGGAAACCATTTTAAATTTTGAGTGAAAAGCAATTTTTGGGGGTTTTATTCACCAAAATGTGAGAAAAACGTTATAAAATGTGCTTTTTTTAAAATGTTGCAGTTTGTGAACCAGTGCATGTTTTGATCCAATTTTTCTTCTTTGCAGCAATATGTGTGTGTTTAATAATTCTGTGTATCGAAAAGCATTTCTAAGCAATATATTATTTTAATTTAGCATTTTCAGTTACCGGTTCAGTTTTGATAAGAAAAATACATGAAATCCTAACTGTCAGACTCATAAAACCCCAACCAATGCACTGAACTCTTATTCCATACACAGAACTGATGCTGTACAACTCATAAACAACATATACAAAAACTGAACAAATCCATCAAGCCTTTCAAAAGTTGCAACATTTTAATTGTAGCGTTTTGTCTGAAAATTACATTCAGAGAAAACAGCATTTTAAAGATTTGAACCAGTACATAAAAAAACCAGTAGCACAGTGCACCCTGAATTCATATGTTTTTATTAGAATGACCACTTTACTATGTAGGGAAAAGGATTTGACAATCAAATTATCAGGATTTTTTTTATATACATCATATGAAAACAGCCATCTTTGTTTGTACCGATATGAAAACATGAATCAGAACCAAACTGTCAGACTCATAAAAACCCAACCAATGCACTTAACTCTTATTCCATACACAAAACTGACGCTTTACAAATCATAAACAACATAAACAAAAATGAAACAAATCCATAAAGCCATTCAAAAGTTGCAACATTTTAATTACAGATGTTTGTCTGAAAATTACATTCAGAGAAAACAGCATTTGAAAGATTCCAACCAGTACCTCAAACTAGTAGCACAGTGCAGCCTGAATTGATATGTTTTTATAAGAATAACCACTTTACTATGATGGGGAAATGATTTGACGATCAAATTATCCAGACTTTTTTTTAAAAATCATTTGAAAACTCATCTATGTTAGTGCAGATATGAATCAAAACGAAACTGTCGGACTCATAAAAACACAAGGAATCCACTGTATTCTTATTCCATGCACAGAAATGGTGCTTCACAAATCATAAACAACATATACAAAATTGGAACAAATCCATCTTGCCATTCAAAAGTTACAACATTTTAATTACCACATTTTGTCTCAAATTACATGTAGAGAAAACAGCATGTAAAAGAGTCTCACTAGTACCCCGGTAAACTAGTACCACAGTAGAGCTTGAATTAATGGGGTGGGTTTTTTTTTAACCAGAATAACACTTTAACTATGAAGGGGAAATGATTTGATAATCAAATTATCAGATTTTTTTGATTTAAAAAAAATTATATGAAAACATTAAAAAAGTCAATTATCTGTGTTTGTGCTGATATGAAAATATTGATCAGAACCAAACTGTCAGACTCATAAAAACCCAACGGATGCACTGATTTCTTATTCCATTGCATAGAAATGATGCTTCACAAATCATCAACAACATTACATAATTATATATACACAAATGGAACAAAGCTATCAAGCCATTCAAAAGTTGCAACATTTTAATTACAGTATTTCTGTGCTCAATCCTAACACTGCAGCAAATTTCTGTAAAGCTGAATGTCCCTTTCCATGTACCAACTTGGTCATACGCGGATTATTTAAAATGCAACTTTACCACCCGAAGCGTTGCAAACACCGGGAGAAGAGTAAACAACTGCAGACTTGAATGGACACTCATATGCACTCCAGATGCAGGGCCTGTGCAAATCCTTGGGCTGATGCATCACCTTCTTTCATAATCAGACTGCTATCAGACAAGCATTCAGTACAGGATATAAACCTTTCAGCAATAGATTGAGCTGATCAATGTTGACAAAAGCCCAACACATGTCAGCGGAGTGACGTTGCACAGTACCAGTATCCATATCTGCTTGTGATGGGTCAGAAGATGGCAAAGTATCTGTATCTTCTTATGGTTGGTCAGAAGATGGCAAAGCTGATGTTTCTGCTGTGGAAGAGGGTAGTTCCGGTTTAGCAAAGTTTTCCATCAGGTCAATCTTTCTCCTCGCTGCCACCACAGGAGGACTGGCTCTCCCCTTGCTCCAACCTAATAAATACACAAACACTGATTTAATATTTGATACAACTGTCCATGGTTTTTGTTTGTAATAAGCTGCAAATTTTAAGACTCAATATAAACGTCAACAAGTGCTTGTACTTTATTTTGCAAATGACCATGTTACATGGGGTGTACCTCAACTTTTTGGCTAGGCTGGTAAATCAGAAATCCCAATCAGCCCCCAACCACTGAACCAGGCGGGTTTTCTTACAACCACCTCAGCGGCTCGTACCCACATATGTCGGTTGACGAACACACACACACACACAAAAGACATTCATTAATTGGCCCCTATCACAAAATGTACATGTCAAGTTTACTATGGGATTTGAGTAACCACACAATCACATACACACAGGAACTAATACTGAAACTAGCTGAATTATTTTCTTTCTTTCTTTCTTTCTTTTCATATTTTTCTTTTAAAATTAATTTATTTCATCACACTTGCTATGTATTTGCTTGTTTCTTGTCTGTTGTCTGTTTTGTGTGTGTGTGTGTGTGTGTGTGTGTTCTGTGTGTGTGTATACATTTTCAGATTTCCTAAACCTAGCACTGTTTGCAGGTGATCTTTATGCTTTTGATTCATGAGTTGCATCCCCAGTCCTTTAGTTTAACTCTTTTTTTTTCTTTGGTGAAGTAAATTGGATCTATTTTTTTTATTCCTTAGTTAATGGAAAAGATTTGACAACAATATTGCTGTCAATGATAGGTTGGTCAGCCATGCTGGTGTAAACCAATCCTTTAGAATTAGAGAACGCTCTCTAGTAGGGTACTTATTTTCCTACGGTCAATGACCAGAAACAGAAACTGTGTCAGTCGTACATCGCTCAGATGCTGCTTCTCAGTTTGACCCCAGACAAAGAATACTGATGACATGTTACACCATAGTAAGCTCTCAAGGACTGGCCAGCGAAGAACAATAAAATAGGGGTTGTGAAGACGATATCACAGAGATGATCGAGGGAGGGAGGGGGGGGAGGGGGGGGTGTGCGGCGGCGGCATGGTCAGTAAATTGGATCAAGAAACCCGCAAAATACTTCAGACACAAACTGTTTATCATTTACCTGCAAACCCTAACACATTCTTACAACAACAACAACATAACGATGTGCAATAAATCACGTTGTCAAACAAACAAGATCGAAAAGAGAAAGAAGCAAAACCCACCTCGTCGAGTCAAGAATCTTAGAATGTCGTCTGCTCAAATACGATCATGTTGGTTCATTTCGGAGTGTTGTTACTTCCTTCTACTGTTCGCTGCTGCTGGTTCATCTTTCTCTGATATTTCTTGCCACTATGCCGAACATTTCCAATGTTAGGGTTGTTCTCCGCAGCTCAAAACTTTGAAAAATGCTGCTGAATCGGTGAAAACGTCATGGATTTGTTGACACCGGGGGACTGATAAGTTGTCTACTGCGCTTGCGCCAAATGCCTTTGACCTACATATATTTGCATATATTAATTCCGGGGTTTCGGTTGGAACGGATTCTCTCTCTTTGTGCCTATGTCAACGGAAATTCCCCAACGGTGATGACGTCATCTTGAAGAACGGAAATTTCCACACAGTTTGAACAGCGAAGGGTCATGTCATGTGCGCACATTTACCAGCACGGAGTATCCAAAGTTGACCATTTTTTCGATTTTTTTGATAAAACACAGACAAAAACAACAAAACATCGGTTTGAAAATGGGTTTATTTACATGAATACATGTCTAAAATGACAAAAGCAGATTATTGAATGCATTCCAGGATGTTCAAAGGTGTGAAAAATGCAACAACCCCAAAAAGGTGTATGAGACCAAAAATAACTCATTTTGCCTACCCGGTCTGCCCTTAAGGCCCAAGTACATTACATCAAACACTACTTCGATTAAATTGCCATTGTACGTAAACAGTGGTTTATTTCTAATTTTACCTCTGGAAAAAACTATAACTTTCGTTTTGTTTACATTAATATTTAGACGCCATTTTAAACAGTATTCGTGCATTTTGTTTAAACATTCTTGCAGGTTTTTTTCCGACTCTGAGCAGATCACAGTATCATCCGCATACAGTAATAAAAACATTTGAAACAAAGCATTTACATCCGTATCATCCATTCCAGCCACAATAGCCTCTCTTGACATAGATTGTAAACCATTACTGTTTTCCAACACAAAAGGCTTTAGATCATTTAAAAATATAGCAAAAACAGCGGTGACAAGTTTTCCCCTTGTCTAACTCCACACAAACTGGGAAAATATCCAGAACACTCACTATTAACTTTAACACAAGATTTGGCATTTTCATACAAATTTCTTACAGTTTTTAAAAACTTTCCATTAACATCAGAACTAACTAATTTCTCCCATAAAAATGCACGGCGAACTTTATCAAACGCTTTTTCATAGTCTACAAATGCACAAAACAGTCGCTTCTTTTTGTTGAGAAAAAAATTTAATATACAATGCAAAGTAAAAACATGGTCTAGTGTTGAAAAACCTGTGCGGAAACCTGTTTGTTCTTGACCTAATTTGTTATTACTCTCCAAAAAGTTTGATAACCTATCATTTAAAATTGCACTGAAAAGTTTTCCGAAGCAGCTGAGTATAGTAATTCCTCTATAATTTGTGGGGTCAGCTTGAGAGCCTTTATTTTTGTACAGTGGAATAATTTCACCTACGGCCCATTGTGTTGGAACCTTTCCTGACTGCAAAACAACATTAAACAACAGTACATAAATATCAATCATTCGATCATGTGACGCTTTTAAATACTCATTAATTATTTTATCCTGACCGCATGCCTTATTGTTTTTTAGCTTGTCTATACATTTGATAACTTCCTCCTTTGTAAAAGGCGCATTAAGAAATTCATTACTTGCTTCATTTAAATGTTCATTACTATCATCCATTTCATTTTCATCACACTCTTGTAGTTTAGTGAAATGTTCGAAAAACTCAGAACAAGTTGGATAGTTAGTTTTGGAATTATTCTTTTTATTTTTATTTAGAAGATTCCAGTATGCTTTCGGGTCAGTACTTCTTAACTTTCTCAAAGTTTTAACGAACTCATTATGATACGACTTGCATTCCTTTTTTATTGTCTTTTTGTATTCTTTAAAAGCACTCTTTTTTTCATCTTCATTGAACACATTTTTAAACCGTCTTGCTTTGTTTTTCGCATGTAAAAATATTTTTCTTTTCTCTTTGCAAATTGCACTAAACCATGGTTGTTGTAGTTTAAATTTCTTTGAACGTGGCTTTTTCATAAATTTTTGTTTTTTAATTACACCGATTTTCTCAGCAGAACAATTTAAAATATCACAAATCTTATTAGTAACACTATCAACGTCATCTGTTGTCGTACTCTCACTTGTAGCTAGCATATTTTGTAATTTAGTTTCAACAGTATACATATCATCCTCATTCAGATTAACTACAAAAGCTAACTTGGTCCCATTGTTATTGTCCCATTTTGGTTTTGTGTACTTGTTATCCTTTTCTCTACCTTTAGACAGCAGATCTTCATTTTTGTTTTTTTTCACAACTTCTGCTAGGCGTACTTCATTATGTTTTAATAAATGCAAAACAACAGGACAGTGTACATCAGAATACATTTCACAAAATTCCATCACAGAAAAATAATTAACTTTCGAGAACAAATCTTTTGACATAATGCAATAATCAACAACGCTCTTATCCTTACATGTGCATTTACCAACCCCTGTATCATCGCCAACTCTACCATTAGCAATAACTAAGCCAGTCATTTTACAAAAATCAATCAATTTAAAACCAAGGTTATTGGTATTATTATCCTGTGAGGCCCGCTCACCTATTAGAGTACCAACCTCATCAGAGTCAAACAAGTCATTATCAACAAAACCTTCTGAATGCTGATCATCTTCATGCAACATTTCACTCAGATGACCAGTGCGGGAATTTAAGTCTCCTAACAGACAAACATAATCATTATCTAACCCAAACTGCATGTACACCTCTTCTAGTTCAGCATAAACATCTTTGTTATGGTAAGGTGACCCTTCAGGGGGAATATATAAAGCACAGAAAAAGGTGTCACGTCCAAGTATTTTCTTATCTAACTTAAAAAATAACGCATTCTCACACATTTCTACATCCAAAAATGTATACCATATTTTCATCTCTTCTTTTATCTTATGTGACAGCTTTTTTTCTTCAAAAATAGTTATATTATTAGCAAACACTTCCCGTAATAAAACTAATACACCGCCTGATTTTCTGCGAAATGTTCCTCTATTCTTATAGAATGCTATATAACCTGGAATGTTAATCTCATCAATATCATCAAGTTTGCTCTCGCTAAAACAAATAATGTCATATTTGGCAATAAATTTCACAAATTCAGGAAATTTTAGCTTTGAAGTGATTCCACAGACATTAAGCGCTAAGCAGGAGAGTATATCAGGATTATCCTCAATACTATATTCAGAACCAAAGGAATCTCCAATCTCACTATCAACATTATATACATCTATTTTAACAGTAGATTTGTTACGTACATTCTCAACATCTAACGAGTCAAAATGAACATCAACATCTGACATTACAACAACATTATCCATTTCATGCGCATTGCCAACATCCAGAGAGTCATGCAGAATATCAACATCAGAAACATTTGCATACACATCAACAACATCAACATCATCAGTATCACCACAGTCTTTCACCACTCTGTCTTCACCTCCCTCTTCACCACCATCATCACCCCAGACATTCACTATATCTTCATCACCACAGTCATTCACACTGTCTTCACCCCTCTCATCACCACCATCACCACCACAGTCATTCACTCTATCTTCACCCCTCTCATCACCACCATCACCACCACAGTCATTCACTCTGTTTTCACCCCTCTCATCACCACCATCACCACCACAGTCATTCCCTCTATCTTCACCTCTCTCAACACCACCATCACCACCACATTCATTCACTCTATCTTCACCTCTCTCATCACCACTATCATTACCACAGTCAGTCACTCTGTCTTCACCTCTCTCATCTCAAACACACAAATTTGCACATTAAACATGGTAACAAATGCCAAGCTGTAGTCCGATAATTCGCGCGCCCATTGAAACAAAGACTCAGCGATGTCCGGTCACTGTGTTAAGGAAAATACGGATCGGATCGCCGGCACAATATTTTTTTATTTTTTTTATTTTTTTATTTTTTTAATTTTCAAAATAAGGAATTCCTTTTTTGACCAATTTCATTTGGCGGATTTCCGCCCTGAGGCGGAAGAGTTTCACCCATGCATTTGACATTGTTTGGGTAAATTTTCAGCATAGCAAATGTTTTTTTTAAGTAAAGCATTTTCTAAAATGTATTCAGAAATCTCCATTTTTGCCAGCTTGCACAAGAATAGACATTTTCTATTGTTTCATGAGAATGCAGGAACATAAAATGCCCATTAAAGAGTATCTGCTGTGCAACTTTTCAGTGTAGATGAGGTTTAATGATCAATGTTGTGACTGCTACATGACTGACAAAAAAGAGGGAACTGTTGCATGCTTGTGATTATCTATGACTGAATTTGAATGTTGCATGTGGTTAAAAAATATTGGAACAAAATGGCTCAGAAAAAGAAGTCGACAGCCTTCTATAAACATGATATACCCAGCAGCCCAAGCCCTTAACCCCTCACACACTAACCTGGCCTCTAGAACAATGCAGCAACACCAACATCATTCACACGGAGCCCCTAGAGCACCCACAGAGCCCACACAGAGCCCACAGAACACCCACACAGAGCCCACAGAACACCCGCACAGAGCCCATAGAGCACCCACACAGAGCCCACAGAACACCCACACAGAGCCCATAGAGCACCCACACAGAGCCCACAGAACACCCACACAGAGCCCACAGAACACCCACACAGAGCCCATTGAGCACCCACACAGAGTCCCCCACACGGCCCATAGAGCACCCACACATGGCCCTTAGAGCACCCACACGTGGCCCATAGAGCACCCACATGGTCCATAGAGCACCCACACATCACCCATAGAGCACACCCACAGAGCCCATAGAGCACCCACACAGAGCCCCCCACACGGCCCAAAGAGCACCCACACATCGCACTTAGAGCACCCACACGTGGCCCATAGAGCACCCACACAGAGACCATAGAGCACCCGCACATGGCCCATAGAACACCCACACAGAGCCCTGAGAGCACCCCCACATGGCCCATAGAGCACCCACAGAGCCCATATAGCACCCACACAAGGCCCAGAGCACCCACACAGAGACCATAGAGCACCCGCACATGGCCCATACAGCACCCACACAGCCCATAGAGCACCCACACAGAGCCCCTACAGCACCCACACAGAGCCCCTACAGCAACCACACATGGCCCATAGAGCACCCACACATGGCCCATAGAGCACCCACACAGAGCCCTTACCGCACCCACACAGAGCCCCTACAGCACCCACACAGAGCCCCTACAGCACCCACACAGAGGCCATAGAGCTGTGAACCCTTTCTCCATCATGGCCCATAGAGCACCCACACAACACTGTGCACTGACCTTGGGACATAGAGCACCCGCACAACACTGTGCACTGACCTTGGGAAATAGAGCACCCACACAACACTGTGCACTGACCTTGGGACATAGAGCACCCGCACAACACTGTGCACTGACCTTGGGAAATAGAGCACCCACACAACACTGTGCACTGACCTTGGGACAAGTCTTGGTGCAGTTCATGATGGTGTGACAGCGATACACAGTGAACCCGTCTTCCATCATAGCCAGGCGCTCGTCGGTGTACTCGTCACGTGAGTCGATCATCCAGCGGTACGCCTGCATTAGGACAGCAGGGCCGAGGTACTTGTCCGAGTTCCACCAGTAGCTGGGGCATGACGTGGAGCAACACGCACACAGAATGCACTCGTACAGGCCGTCCTGAAACACACAGTACTCATGTACTAAACACACAGTAGGTGTTAGTGGCAACACACACAATAATACAGGCACATAGGTTTTTCTGGTGCAGCCCATCTTGCAGAGACAAAAACACAGGATGAAAATAAATTGGTGGAAACAAACACCGTGATTTTGTAGCAAGCATGTGATGGGTGGAAACAAACACCCTGATTTTGTAGCAAGCATGTGATGGGTGGAAACAAACACCCTGATTTTGTAGCAAGCATGTGATGGGTGGAAACAAACACCCTGATTTTGTAGCAAGCATGTGATGGGTGGAAACAAACACCCTGATTTTGTAGCAAGCATGTGATGGGTGGAAACAAACACCCTGATTTTGTAGCAAGCATGTGATGGGTGGAAACAAACACCCTGATTTTGTAGCAAGCATGTGATGGGCGGAAACAAACACCCTGATTTTGTAGCAAGCATGTGCATGGGTGGAAACAAACACCCTGATTTTGTAGCAAGCATGTGATGGGTGGAAACAAACACCCTGATTTTGTAGCAAGCATGTGATGGGTGGAAACAAACACCCTGATTTTGTAGCAAGCATGTGATGGGTGGAAACAAACACCGTGATTTTGTAGCAAGCATGTGATGGGTGGAAACAAACACCCTGATTTTGTAGCAAGCATGTGATGGGTGGAAACAAACACCGTGATTTTGTAGCAAGCATGTGATGGGTGGAAACAAACACCCTGATTTTGTAGCAAGCATGTGATGGGTGGAAACAAACACCCTGATTTTGTAGCAAGCATGTGATGGGTGGAAACAAACACCCTGATTTTGTAGCAAGCATGTGATGGGTGGAAACAAACACCCTGATTTTGTAGCAAGCATGTGATGGGTGGAAACAAACACCGTGATTTTGTAGCAAGCATGTGATGGGTGGAAACAAACACCCTGATTTTGTAGCAAGCATGTGATGGGTGGAAACAAACACCCTGATTTTGTAGCAAGCATGTGATGGGTGGAAACAAACACCCTGATTTTGTAGCAAGCATGTGATGGGTGGAAACAAACACCCTGATTTTGTAGCAAGCATGTGATGGGTGGAAACAAACACCCTGATTTTGTAGCAAGCATGTGATGGGTGGAAACAAACACCCTGATTTTGTAGCAAGCATGTGATGGGTGGAAACAAACACCGTGATTTTGTAGCAAGCATGTGATGGGTGGAAACAAACACCCTGATTTTGTAGCAAGCATGTGATGGGTGGAAACAAACACCGTGATTTTGTAGCAAGCATGTGATGGGTGGAAACAAACACCCTGATTTTGTAGCAAGCATGTGATGGGTGGAAACAAACACCCTGATTTTGTAGCAAGCATGTGATGGGTGGAAACAAACACCCTGATTTTGTAGCAAGCATGTGATGGGTGGAAACAAACACCCTGATTTTGTAGCAAGCATGTGATGGGTGGAAACAAACACCCTGATTTTGTAGCAAGCATGTGATGGGCGGAAACAAACACCCTGATTTTGTAGCAAGCATGTGCATGGGTGGAAACAAACACCCTGATTTTGTAGCAAGCATGTGATGGGTGGAAACAAACACCCTGATTTTGTAGCAAGCATGTGCATGGGTGGAAACAAACACCCTGATTTTGTAGCAAGCATGTGCATGGGTGGAAACAAACACCCTGATTTTGTAGCAAGCATGTGATGGGTGGAAACAAACACCCTGATTTTGTAGCAAGCATGTGATGGGTGGAAACAAACACCCTGATTTTGTAGCAAGCATGTGCATGGGTGGAAACAAACACCCTGATTTTGTAGCAAGCATGTGCATGGGTGGAAACAAACACCCTGATTATGTAGCAAGCATGTGCATGGGTGGAAACAAACACCCTGATTTTGTAGCAAGCATGTGCATGGGTGGGAGCCCAAAATGTTGCCAGGACTGAACATTTTGGAAGGCCGGTGATCAGGGGCCGCTAAGGCTCCGGCGGGGTGCAGGGGCAGCGCCCTTGCTGGGGGGTCTAGGGGGGCAGTGCCCCTCGATCCGAAAATGAATTTTAGCATTATAGGGAGGGTTTAGGTGGCCTCACCTGACTCTAAATCTTAGAACAAACAAGCTTTTTAGAGATGCATAATATTAATATATAAATTTTTTAAACTTGAAGGTATTTGTAACCGACCAGCTGAAAATGAATATTAGCAATTCAAGAGGGGCTATTTGAGCCTCTCCCGGCTTTAAAACTGAAAACAGCAAACAAAATTTTAACAAGAAGGGCAAAGCCCATACGACTCACATGCTTGACCTTGACCTTTACATGACCTTGACGAAGGTCAAATAACTAAACCTAGCAATGACATCATACACTAAGAACTGCTTTACACATTTTTCCTACCAAAATACATGTGACCTTGACCCGGTCATGCAACACAAAGCTGTTAATTCAAGACATAGGAAGTACAATGGTGCTTATTGGCTCTTTCTACCATGAGATATGGTCACTTTTAGTGGTTCACTACCTTATTTTGGTCACATTTCATAAGGGTCAAAGTGACCTTGACCTTGATCATATGTGACCAAATGTGTCTCATGATGAAAGCATAACATGTGCCCCACATACTTTTTAAGTTTGAAACAGTTATCTTCCATAGTTCAGGGTCAAGGTCACTTCAAAATATGTATACAATCCAACTTTGAAGAGCTCCTGTGACCTTGACCTTGAAGCAAGGTAAACCAAACTGGTATCAAAAGATGGGGCTTACTTTGCCCTATATATCATATATAGGTGAGGTATTCAATCTCAAAAACTTCAGAGAAAATTGGAAAAATGGGAAAAATAGCTGTTTCTTAGACAACATTTATGGCCCCTGCGACCTTGACCTTGAAGCAAGGTCAAGATGCTATGTATGTTTTTTGGGGCCTTGTCATCATACACCATCTTGCCAAATTTGGTACTGATAGACTGAATAGTGTCCAAGAAATATCCAACGTTAAAGTTTTCCGGACGGACGGACGTCCGGACGGACGGACGGACGACTCGGGTGAGTACATAGACTCACTTTTGCTTGCATGTGAGTCAAAAATGGGGGGGGGATGAATGCACAAAATAAAAAACCTCTACACTTGAAGATGTGTGGCAGTATCACTCTTGTTAGGGGGTCTACAAAAACAAGTGGTAAACAAATTTCAGAAAGGGTTTTGGAAGCCTCTCCTCGCTCAAACAACACTTAAAATTGGAGCTGAAACAAATCTTGTAAACTTGAAGGTATTTCGTCACCTACTTTTGTCTTTGATTCAAAAATGTTTACCGCATAAAAGAAATATTGCCATGCTAACAAAAAGTGAGGCAAACAGGAAATATCAGTCACCTCCCTTGCATTACACATTTTTACTTGTAGCTTATGATTTTATCATTGCAGGTGGTATATTCTCAAATAATGTTTGAACCATAGCTTGAACCAAATGAGAAACAAGTTTCAAGTCAGTTTGTTTCAATTAAACACCTTCTAAAGGGCTAACTGTTCAGGTTAAAAAAAGAAGGTTTAGACAAAAACAGAAACCCCCGGAGTTATATCTCTTGCTAATGCTATACACAGATGCTGCTTTTCAATTCATCATTTCAGGAGTTCTATTCTAAAATGATTGTTAAATCACAGCTTGAATTAAAAGAGAAATATGTTTCAATTAAGTTTGTCTCACTTGCTAACTTTCTTAAGGACTCAATGTATCAGAAGCTAAATACCACTGGTTCATAGATCAGGAATGCAAGTTTTCTCTACCACACCACTGAAGGTCTCTGAATACCTGAAAGAAGGGTATATAAAGATGTGGGTGAACAAAGTTTCCAAATAGATAGCAACTAAGATGCCACATTCCCCAAAATGACATGAAATTGATGCCCCCTACATGTCACTAAAACCTCATTGAAATCCATCTGTGACATGGTGAAAGGTGGCTGGCCTGGCACAACCAAATGGGTCACACAAACCATCTGTGACATGGTGAAAGGTGGCTGGCCTGGCACAACCAAATGGGTCACACAAACCATCTGTGACATGGTGAAAGGTGGCTGACCTGGCACAACCACAGTCTGTGACATGGTGAAAGGTGGCTGACCTGGCACAACCACAGTCTGTGACATGGTGAAAGGTGGCTGACCTGGCACAACCACAGTCTGTGACATGGTGAAAGGTGGCTGACCTGGCACAACCACATGGGTCACACAAACCTTAATGAAATCAGTCTGTGACATGGTGAAAGGTGGCTGACCTGGCACAACCACATGGGTCACAAAAACCTTAATGAAGTCAGTCTGTGACATGGTGAAAGGTGGCTGACCTGGCACAACCACAGTCTGTGACATGGTGAAAGGTGGCTGACCTGGCACAACCACAGTCTGTGACATGGTGAAAGGTGGCTGACCTGGCACAACCACATGGGTCACACAAACCTTAATGAAGTCAGTCTGTGACATGGTGAAAGGTGGCTGACCTGGCACAACCACATGGGTCACAAAAACCTTAATGAAGTCAGTCTGTGACATGGTGAAAGGTGGCTGACCTGGCACAACCACATGGGTCACACAAACCTTAATGAAATCAGTCTGTGACATGGTGAAAGGTGGCTGACCTGGCACAACCACATGGGTCACACAAACCTTAATGAAGTCAGTCTGTGACATGGTGAAAGGTGGCTGACCTGGCACAACCACATGGGTCACACAAACCTTAATGAAATCAGTCTGTGACATGGTGAAAGGTGGCTGACCTGGCACAACCACAGTCTGTGACATGGTGAAAGGTGGCTGACCTGGCACAACCACATGGGTCACACAAACCTTAATGAAATCAGTCTGTGACATGGTGAAAGGTGGCTGACCTGGCACAACCAAATGGGTCACACAAACCATCTGTGACATGGTGAAAGGTGGCTGACCTGGCACAACCACATGGGTCACACAAACCTTAATAAAGTCAGTCTGTGACATGGTGAAAGGTGGCTGACCTGGCACAACCACATGGGTCACAAAAACCTTAATGAAGTCAGTCTGTGACATGGTGAAAGGTGGCTGACCTGGCACAACCACAGTCTGTGACATGGTGAAAGGTGGCTGACCTGGCACAACCACATGGGTCACACAAACCTTAATGAAATCAGTCTGTGACATGGTGAAAGGTGGCTGACCTGGCACAACCACATGGGTCACACAAACCTTAATGAAGTCAGTCTGTGACATGGTGAAAGGTGGCTGACCTGGCACAACCACATGGGTCACACAAACCTTAATGAAATCAGTCTGTGACATGGTGAAAGGTGGCTGACCTGGCACAACCACATGGGTCACACAAACCTTAATGAAGTCAGTCTGTGACATGGTGAAAGGTGGCTGACCTGGCACAACCACATGGGTCACAAAAACCTTAATGAAATCAGTCTGTGACATGGTGAAAGGTGGCTGACCTGGCACAACCACATGGGTCACACAAACCTTAATGAAATCAGACTGTGACATGGTGAAAGGTGGCTGACCTGGCACAACCACAGTCTGTGACATGGTGAAAGGTGGCTGACCTGGCACAACCACATGGGTCACACAAACCTTAATGAAATCCATCTGTGACATGGTGAAAGGTGGCTGGCCTGGCACAACCAAATGGGTCACACAAACCATCTGTGACATGGTGAAAGGTGGCTGACCTGGCACAACCACAGTCTGTGACATGGTGAAAGGTGGCTGACCTGGCACAACCACATGGGTCACACAAACCTTAATGAAATCAGTCTGTGACATGGTGAAAGGTGGCTGACCTGGCACAACCACATGGGTCACACAAACCTTAATGAAGTCAGTCTGTGACATGGTGAAAGGTGGCTGACCTGGCACAACCACAGTCTGTGACATGGTGAAAGGTGGCTGACCTGGCACAACCACAGTCTGTGACATGGTGAAAGGCGGCTGACCTGGCACAACCACATGGGTCACACAAACCTTAATGAAATCAGTCTGTGACATGGTGAAAGGTGGCTGACCTGGCACAACCACAGTCTGTGACATGGTGAAAGGTGGCTGACCTGGCACAACCACATGGGTCACAAAAACCTTAATGAAGTCAGTCTGTGACATGGTGAAAGGTGGCTGACCTGGCACAACCACATGGGTCACAAAAACCTTAATGAAGTCAGTCTGTGACATGGTGAAAGGTGGCTGACCTGGCACAACCAAATGGGTCACACAAACCTTAACTCTTACCAGTTCGCCCCCCCCCTGTAGTTTTCCACTGATCAATTATCTAATTATTAAAATGTTTTGTGTTATTTTACATTGGATGGGTCGGACAGTGGATAAACTCATATGTTAGACACACTTTATGACAGAAACAAGCTGGGTTTTTGTTATAAGTTAGTTATAGGAATGCATCATTAGGCACACAAAAAAAAAGTCTGTTAACGGTAACATAGGCCAATAAAATAGGGTCGGTAGGTCGGGACTTTCCCCCCCCACCCCCCCCCCCCCAAACATATTTTATAAGTTATTTTGCCAAAAAAACAAAGACCTTTTTTATTTTTTTTCAAACAACCACATTTTTAAATTATTTTGCCAATTTTTTTTTTCCCAAAATGCCAAAAACAAGAATAGGGTCGCGGGAAAAAATAGGGTCGGTCGGGATACCGTAAACAGACTATTTTTTGTGTGTGCCTTAGGCATGCGTATGTCATGAAACGTCCAACTTTGAAATTTGGATGGGGGTATTCAGGTGACAATAACTTTTTTGTTTATCAACAAAACTCTATAAAACTTTGCTATGTTATGTAAAAAGAATGCCCAAACAGACTAGTTAGCAGCATATCTAAAATAAACTGAACACAAAAAAAATGTCTTCTTTGTGTTTGTCACGTGTTCCAAAAAATGGGCGTACAAATTTCAACAAAAATCATGTTGTCACCCCCATAACATGTTTTACCTTTAAAGATAGCACAATTCTCTTTGCAAATATGAAAAGCTTATTCATTTTCCTTTCATTTGATATATAACTTTCTATATTTCATTTAGAATATGACCCCAGATAGCCACTCCGCAAGTAGGCACCAACAGCACTGTAAAATATGCCCTAAAACCCCCGAACTGGTAAGAGTTAATAAAGTCAGTCTGTGACATGGTGAAAGGTGGCTGACCTGGCACAACCACAGTCTGTGACATGGTGAAAGGTGGCTGACCTGGCACAACCACATGGGTCACACAAACCTTAATGAAATCAGTCTGTGACATGGTGAAAGGTGGCTGACCTGGCACAACCACAGTCTGTGACATGGTGAAAGGTGGCTGACCTGGCACAACCACAGTCTGTGACATGGTGAAAGGTGGCTGACCTGGCACAACCAAATGGGTCACACAAACCCAGTGTCAACAACAGTTGCCAGGGATTAACAAAAAAAGGTATATACATTTTTTTTTTTTTTAAAGTTGCCTAATTGTTCCTGGGATGGAAATCCGTCTAGCACGGAAGAAATCCCACCCCTGCATGTGGCCAAAAGCATGAATCTTTCTGTGCAGGTATTTCCTCGTGGTTTGCCTCATCTAGCTCTAACTCTCTCTCACACTCGCACACACAGACACACACACTGAAGACACACACACTGACCAGCTTGGCTCTATCCTCCACGGTCTGCAGGTATTGCTGGGAACCGGGGGCGTGGTTTGCCTCGTCTCTCTTCTTCAGGTAGGGCTCGATGGAGCTGTACTGCGCGTAGAAGTTGCTCATGTCCTGCACGCATCACACAACACACGTCATCATACAACACAATCCACGTCAACACTCGCTCTATCTCACACCTTATATGCGAACTTCACCCATTCAATGATTCATATTCACTGATAATCATGATTTATGCAATCTGTTGAGGGAAAGAGACAGGTAATGACAGTGTGTTGAGGGAAAGTGACAGGTAATGACAGTGTGTGGAGGTAAAGTGACAGGTAATGACAGTGTGTTGAGGGAAAGAGACAGGTAATGACAGTGTGTGGAGGGAAAGAGACAGGTAATGACAGTGTGTGGAGGGAAAGAGACAGGTAATGACAGTGTGTGGAGGGAAAGAGACAGGTAATGACAGTGTGTTGAGGGAAAGAGACAGGTAATGACAGTGTGGAGGGAAAGAGACAGGTAATGACAGTGTGTGGAGGGAAAGTGACAGGTAATGACAGTGTGTTGAGGGAAAGAGACAGGTAATGACAGTGTGGAGGGAAAGAGACAGGTAATGACAGTGTGTGGAGGGAAAGAGACAGGTAATGACAGTGTGTGGAGGGAAAGAGACAGGTAATGACAGTGTGTGGAGGGAAAGTGACAGGTAATGACAGTGTGTTGAGGGAAAGAGACAGGTAATGACAGTGTGTGGTGGGAAAGAGACAGGTAATGACAGTGTGTGGAGGGAAAGAGACAGGTAATGACAGTGTGTGGAGGGAAAGAGACAGGTAATGACAGTGTGTGGAGGGAAAGAGACAGGTAATGACAGTGTGTTGAGGGAAAGAGACAGGTAATGACAGTGTGTGGTGGGAAAGAGACAGGTAATGACAGTGTGTGGAGGGAAAGAGACAGGTAATGACAGTGTGTTGAGGGAAAGAGACAGGTAATGACAGTGTGTGGAGGGAAAGAGACAGGTAATGACAGTGTGTGGAGGGAAAGAGACAGGTAATGACAGTGTGTTGAGGGAAAGAGACAGGTAATGACAGTGTGTGGAGGGAAAGAGACAGGTAATGACAGTGTGTGGAGGGAAAGAGACAGGTAATGACAGTGTGTGGAGGGAAAGAGACAAGTAATGACAGTGTGTGGAGGGAAAGAGACAGGTAATGACAGTGTGTGGTGGGAAAGAGACAGGTAATGACAGTGTGTGGTGGGAAAGAGACAGGTAATGACAGTGTGTGGAGGGAAAGAGACAGGTAATGACAGTGTGTGGAGGGAAAGAGACAGGTAATGACAGTGTGTGGAGGGAAAGAGACAGGTAATGACAGTGTGTGGAGGGAAAGAGACAGGTAATGACAGTGTGTGGAGGGAAAGAGACAGGTAATGACAGTGTGTGGTGGGAAAGAGACAGGTAATGACAGTGTGTGGAGGGAAAGAGACAGGTAATGACAGTGTGTGGAGGGAAAGAGACAGGTAATGACAGTGTGTGGAGGGAAAGAGACAGGTAATGACAGTGTGTGGAGGGAAAGAGACAGGTAATGACAGTGTGTGGAGGGAAAGAGACAGGTAATGACAGTGTGTGGTGGGAAAGAGACAGGTAATGACAGTGTGTGGAGGGAAAGAGACAGGTAATGACAGTGTGTGGAGGGAAAGAGACAGGTAATGACAGTGTGTGGAGGGAAAGAGACAGGTAATGACAGTGTGGAGGGAAAGAGACAGGTAATGACAGTGTGTGGAGGGAAAGAGACAGGTAATGACAGTGTGTGGAGGGAAAGAGACAGGTAATGACAGTGTGTGGAGGGAAAGAGACAGGTAATGACAGTGTGTGGTGGGAAAGAGACAGGTAATGACAGTGTGTGGAGGGAAAGAGACAGGTAATGACAGTGTGTGGAGGGAAAGAGACAGGTAATGACAGTGTGTGGAGGGAAAGAGACAGGTAATGACAGTGTGTGGAGGGAAAGAGACAGGTAATGACAGTGTGTGGAGGGAAAGAGACAGGTAATGACAGTGTGGAGGGAAAGAGACAGGTAATGACAGTGTGTGGTGGGAAAGAGACAGGTAATGACAGTGTGTGGAGGGAAAGAGACAGGTAATGACAGTGTGTGGAGGGAAAGAGACAGGTAATGACAGTGTGTGGAGGGAAAGAGACAGGTAATGACAGTGTGTGGAGGGAAAGAGACAGGTAATGACAGTGTGTGGAGGGAAAGAGACAGGTAATGACAGTGTGTGGTGGGAAAGAGACAGGTAATGACAGTGTGGAGGGAAAGAGACAGGTAATGACAGTGTGTGGAGGGAAAGAGACAGGTAATGACAGTGTGTGGAGGGAAAGAGACAGGTAATGACAGTGTGTGGAGGGAAAGAGACAGGTAATGACAGTGTGTGGAGGGAAAGAGACAGGTAATGACAGTGTGTGGAGGGAAAGAGACAGGTAATGACAGTGTGTGGTGGGAAAGAGACAGGTAATGACAGTGTGTGGAGGGAAAGAGACAGGTAATGACAGTGTGTGGAGGGAAAGAGACAGGTAATGACAGTGTGTGGAGGGAAAGAGACAGGTAATGACAGTGTGTGGAGGGAAAGAGACAGGTAATGACAGTGTGTGGAGGGAAAGAGACAGGTAATGACAGTGTGGTGGGAAAGAGACAGGTAATGACAGTGTGTGGAGGGAAAGAGACAGGTAATGACAGTGTGTGGAGGGAAAGAGACAGGTAATGACAGTGTGTGGAGGGAAAGAGACAGGTAATGACAGTGTGTGGAGGGAAAGAGACAGGTAATGACAGTGTGGAGGGAAAGAGACAGGTAATGACAGTGTGTGGAGGGAAAGAGACAGGTAATGACAGTGTGTGGTGGGAAAGAGACAGGTAATGACAGTGTGTGGAGGGAAAGAGACAAGTAATGACAGTGTGTGGAGGGAAAGAGACAGGTAATGACAGTGTGTGGAGGGAAAGAGACAGGTAATGACAGTGTGTGGTGGGAAAGAGACAGGTAATGACAGTGTGTGGTGGGAAAGAGACAGGTAATGACAGTGTGTGGTGGGAAAGAGACAGGTAATGACAGTGTGGAGGGAAAGAGACAGGTAATGACAGTGTGTGGAGGGAAAGAGACAGGTAATGACAGTGTGTGGAGGGAAAGAGACAGGTAATGACAGTGTGGTGGGAAAGAGACAGGTAATGACAGTGTGGAGGGAAAGAGACAGGTAATGACAGTGTGTGGAGGGAAAGAGACAGGTAATGACAGTGTGGAGGGAAAGAGACAGGTAATGACAGTGTGTGGAGGGAAAGAGACAGGTAATGACAGTGTGTGGAGGGAAAGAGACAGGTAATGACAGTGTGTGGAGGGAAAGAGACAGGTAATGACAGTGTGTGGAGGGAAAGAGACAGGTAATGACAGTGTGTGGAGGGAAAGAGACAGGTAATGACAGTGTGGAGGGAAAGAGACAGGTAATGACAGTGTGTGGAGGGAAAGAGACAGGTAATGACAGTGTGTGGAGGGAAAGAGACAGGTAATGACAGTGTGTGGAGGGAAAGAGACAGGTAATGACAGTGTGGAGGGAAAGAGACAGGTAATGACAGTGTGTGGAGGGAAAGAGACAGGTAATGACAGTGTGTGGTGGGAAAGAGACAGGTAATGACAGTGTGGAGGGAAAGAGACAGGTAATGACAGTGTGTGGTGGGAAAGAGACAGGTAATGACAGTGTGTGGAGGGAAAGAGACAGGTAATGACAGTGTGGAGGGAAAGAGACAGGTAATGACAGTGTGGAGGGAAAGAGACAGGTAATGACAGTGTGTGGAGGGAAAGAGACAGGTAATGACAGTGTGGAGGGAAAGAGACAGGTAATGACAGTGTGGAGGGAAAGAGACAGGTAATGACAGTGTGGAGGGAAAGAGACAGGTAATGACAGTGTGTGGAGGGAAAGAGACAGGTAATGACAGTGTGTGGAGGGAAAGAGACAGGTAATGACAGTGTGTGGAGGGAAAGAGACAGGTAATGACAGTGTGGAGGGAAAGAGACAGGTAATGACAGTGTGTGGAGGGAAAGAGACAGGTAATGACAGTGTGTGGAGGGAAAGAGACAGGTAATGACAGTGTGGAGGGAAAGAGACAGGTAATGACAGTGTGTGGAGGGAAAGAGACAGGTAATGACAGTGTGTGGAGGGAAAGAGACAGGTAATGACAGTGTGGAGGGAAAGAGACAGGTAATGACAGTGTGTGGAGGGAAAGAGACAGGTAATGACAGTGTGTGGAGGGAAAGAGACAGGTAATGACAGTGTGTGGAGGGAAAGAGACAGGTAATGACAGTGTGTGGTGGGAAAGAGACAGGTAATGACAGTGTGTGGAGGGAAAGAGACAGGTAATGACAGTGTGTGGAGGGAAAGAGACAGGTAATGACAGTGTGTGGAGGGAAAGAGACAGGTAATGACAGTGTGTGGAGGGAAAGAGACAGGTAATGACAGTGTGTGGAGGGAAAGAGACAGGTAATGACAGTGTGTGGAGGGAAAGAGACAGGTAATGACAGTGTGTGGAGGGAAAGAGACAGGTAATGACAGTGTGTGGAGGGAAAGAGACAGGTAATGACAGTGTGTGGAGGGAAAGAGACAGGTAATGACAGTGTGTGGAGGGAAAGAGACAGGTAATGACAGTGTGTGGAGGGAAAGAGACAGGTAATGACAGTGTGTGGAGGGAAAGAGACAGGTAATGACAGTGTGTGGAGGGAAAGAGACAGGTAATGACAGTGTGTGGAGGGAAAGAGACAGGTAATGACAGTGTGTGGAGGGAAAGAGACAGGTAATGACAGTGTGTGGAGGGAAAGAGACAGGTAATGACAGTGTGTGGAGGGAAAGAGACAGGTAATGACAGTGTGTGGAGGGAAAGAGACAGGTAATGACAGTGTGTGGAGGGAAAGAGACAGGTAATGACAGTGTGTGGAGGGAAAGAGACAGGTAATGACAGTGTGTGGAGGGAAAGAGACAGGTAATGACAGTGTGTGGAGGGAAAGAGACAGGTAATGACAGTGTGTGGAGGGAAAGAGACAGGTAATGACAGTGTGTGGAGGGAAAGAGACAGGTAATGACAGTGTGTGGAGGGAAAGAGACAGGTAATGACAGTGTGTGGAGGGAAAGAGACAGGTAATGACAGTGTGTGGAGGGAAAGAGACAGGTAATGACAGTGTGGAGGGAAAGAGACAGGTAATGACAGTGTGTGGAGGGAAAGAGACAGGTAATGACAGTGTGTGGAGGGAAAGAGACAGGTAATGACAGTGTGTGGAGGGAAAGAGACAGGTAATGACAGTGTGTGGAGGGAAAGAGACAGGTAATGACAGTGTGTGGAGGGAAAGAGACAGGTAATGACAGTGTGTGGAGGGAAAGAGACAGGTAATGACAGTGTGTGGAGGGAAAGAGACAGGTAATGACAGTGTGTGGAGGGAAAGAGACAGGTAATGACAGTGTGTGGAGGGAAAGAGACAGGTAATGACAGTGTGTGGTGGGAAAGAGACAGGTAATGACAGTGTGTGGAGGGAAAGAGACAGGTAATGACAGTGTGTGGAGGGAAAGAGACAGGTAATGACAGTGTGTGGAGGGAAAGAGACAGGTAATGACAGTGTGTGGAGGGAAAGAGACAGGTAATGACAGTGTGTGGAGGGAAAGAGACAGGTAATGACAGTGTGTGGAGGGAAAGAGACAGGTAATGACAGTGTGTGGAGGGAAAGAGACAGGTAATGACAGTGTGGAGGGAAAGAGACAGGTAATGACAGTGTGTGGAGGGAAAGAGACAGGTAATGACAGTGTGTGGAGGGAAAGAGACAGGTAATGACAGTGTGTGGAGGGAAAGAGACAGGTAATGACAGTGTGTGGAGGGAAAGAGACAGGTAATGACAGTGTGTGGAGGGAAAGAGACAGGTAATGACAGTGTGTGGAGGGAAAGAGACAGGTAATGACAGTGTGTGGAGGGAAAGAGACAGGTAATGACAGTGTGTGGAGGGAAAGAGACAGGTAATGACAGTGTGTGGAGGGAAAGAGACAGGTAATGACAGTGTGTGGAGGGAAAGAGACAGGTAATGACAGTGTGTGGAGGGAAAGAGACAGGTAATGACAGTGTGGAGGGAAAGAGACAGGTAATGACAGTGTGTGGAGGGAAAGAGACAGGTAATGACAGTGTGTGGAGGGAAAGAGACAGGTAATGACAGTGTGTGGAGGGAAAGAGACAGGTAATGACAGTGTGTGGAGGGAAAGAGACAGGTAATGACAGTGTGTGGAGGGAAAGAGACAGGTAATGACAGTGTGTGGAGGGAAAGAGACAGGTAATGACAGTGTGTGGAGGGAAAGAGACAGGTAATGACAGTGTGTGGAGGGAAAGAGACAGGTAATGACAGTGTGTGGAGGGAAAGAGACAGGTAATGACAGTGTGTGGAGGGAAAGAGACAGGTAATGACAGTGTGTGGAGGGAAAGAGACAGGTAATGACAGTGTGTGGAGGGAAAGAGACAGGTAATGACAGTGTGTGGAGGGAAAGAGACAGGTAATGACAGTGTGTGGAGGGAAAGAGACAGGTAATGACAGTGTGTGGAGGGAAAGAGACAGGTAATGACAGTGTGTGGAGGGAAAGAGACAGGTAATGACAGTGTGTGGAGGGAAAGAGACAGGTAATGACAGTGTGTGGTGGGAAAGAGACAGGTAATGACAGTGTGTGGAGGGAAAGAGACAGGTAATGACAGTGTGTGGAGGGAAAGAGACAGGTAATGACAGTGTGTGGAGGGAAAGAGACAGGTAATGACAGTGTGTGGAGGGAAAGAGACAGGTAATGACAGTGTGTGGAGGGAAAGAGACAGGTAATGACAGTGTGTGGAGGGAAAGAGACAGGTAATGACAGTGTGTGGAGGGAAAGAGACAGGTAATGACAGTGTGTGGAGGGAAAGAGACAGGTAATGACAGTGTGTGGAGGGAAAGAGACAGGTAATGACAGTGTGTGGAGGGAAAGAGACAGGTAATGACAGTGTGGAGGGAAAGAGACAGGTAATGACAGTGTGTGGAGGGAAAGAGACAGGTAATGACAGTGTGGAGGGAAAGAGACAGGTAATGACAGTGTGGAGGGAAAGAGACAGGTAATGACAGTGTGTGGAGGGAAAGAGACAGGTAATGACAGTGTGTGGAGGGAAAGAGACAGGTAATGACAGTGTGGAGGGAAAGAGACAGGTAATGACAGTGTGTGGAGGGAAAGAGACAGGTAATGACAGTGTGTGGAGGGAAAGAGACAGGTAATGACAGTGTGGAGGGAAAGAGACAGGTAATGACAGTGTGTGGAGGGAAAGAGACAGGTAATGACAGTGTGTGGAGGGAAAGAGACAGGTAATGACAGTGTGGAGGGAAAGAGACAGGTAATGACAGTGTGTGGAGGGAAAGAGACAGGTAATGACAGTGTGTGGAGGGAAAGAGACAGGTAATGACAGTGTGTGGAGGGAAAGAGACAGGTAATGACAGTGTGTGGAGGGAAAGAGACAGGTAATGACAGTGTGTGGAGGGAAAGAGACAGGTAATGACAGTGTGGAGGGAAAGAGACAGGTAATGACAGTGTGTGGAGGGAAAGAGACAGGTAATGACAGTGTGTGGAGGGAAAGAGACAGGTAATGACAGTGTGTGGTGGGAAAGAGACAGGTAATGACAGTGTGTGGAGGGAAAGAGACAGGTAATGACAGTGTGTGGAGGGAAAGAGACAGGTAATGACAGTGTGTGGAGGGAAAGAGACAGGTAATGACAGTGTGTGGAGGGAAAGAGACAGGTAATGACAGTGTGTGGAGGGAAAGAGACAGGTAATGACAGTGTGTGGAGAGAAAGAGACAGGTAATGACAGTGTGGAGGGAAAGAGACAGGTAATGACAGTGTGTGTAGGGAAAGAGACAGGTAATGACAGTGTGTGGAGGGAAAGAGACAGGTAATGACAGTGTGTGGAGGGAAAGAGACAGGTAATGACAGTGTGTGGAGGGAAAGAGACAGGTAATGACAGTGTGTGGAGGGAAAGAGACAGGTAATGACAGTGTGTGGAGGGAAAGAGACAGGTAATGACAGTGTGTGGAGGGAAAGAGACAGGTAATGACAGTGTGTGGAGGGAAAGAGACAGGTAATGACAGTGTGGAGGGAAAGAGACAGGTAATGACAGTGTGTGGAGGGAAAGAGACAGGTAATGACAGTGTGGAGGGAAAGAGACAGGTAATGACAGTGTGTGGAGGGAAAGAGACAGGTAATGACAGTGTGTGGAGGGAAAGAGACAGGTAATGACAGTGTGTGGAGGGAAAGAGACAGGTAATGACAGTGTGTGGAGGGAAAGAGACAGGTAATGACAGTGTGGAGGGAAAGAGACAGGTAATGACAGTGTGTGGAGGGAAAGAGACAGGTAATGACAGTGTGTGGAGGGAAAGAGACAGGTAATGACAGTGTGTGGAGGGAAAGAGACAGGTAATGACAGTGTGGAGGGAAAGAGACAGGTAATGACAGTGTGTGGAGGGAAAGAGACAGGTAATGACAGTGTGTGGAGGGAAAGAGACAGGTAATGACAGTGTGTGGAGGGAAAGAGACAGGTAATGACAGTGTGTGGAGGGAAAGAGACAGGTAATGACAGTGTGTGGAGGGAAAGAGACAGGTAATGACAGTGTGTGGAGGGAAAGAGACAGGTAATGACAGTGTGTGGAGGGAAAGAGACAGGTAATGACAGTGTGTGGAGGGAAAGAGACAGGTAATGACAGTGTGTGGAGGGAAAGAGACAGGTAATGACAGTGTGTGGAGGGAAAGAGACAGGTAATGACAGTGTGTGGAGGGAAAGAGACAGGTAATGACAGTGTGTGGAGGGAAAGAGACAGGTAATGACAGTGTGTGGAGGGAAAGAGACAGGTAATGACAGTGTGTGGAGGGAAAGAGACAGGTAATGACAGTGTGTGGAGGGAAAGAGACAGGTAATGACAGTGTGTGGAGGGAAAGAGACAGGTAATGACAGTGTGTGGAGGGAAAGAGACAGGTAATGACAGTGTGTGGAGGGAAAGAGACAGGTAATGACAGTGTGTGGAGGGAAAGAGACAGGTAATGACAGTGTGTGGAGGGAAAGAGACAGGTAATGACAGTGTGTGGAGGGAAAGAGACAGGTAATGACAGTGTGTGGAGGGAAAGAGACAGGTAATGACAGTGTGGAGGGAAAGAGACAGGTAATGACAGTGTGTGGAGGGAAAGAGACAGGTAATGACAGTGTGTGGAGGGAAAGAGACAGGTAATGACAGTGTGTGGAGGGAAAGAGACAGGTAATGACAGTGTGTGGAGGGAAAGAGACAGGTAATGACAGTGTGTGGAGGGAAAGAGACAGGTAATGACAGTGTGTGGAGGGAAAGAGACAGGTAATGACAGTGTGTGGAGGGAAAGAGACAGGTAATGACAGTGTGTGGAGGGAAAGAGACAGGTAATGACAGTGTGGAGGGAAAGAGACAGGTAATGACAGTGTGTGGAGGGAAAGAGACAGGTAATGACAGTGTGTGGAGGGAAAGAGACAGGTAATGACAGTGTGTGGAGGGAAAGAGACAGGTAATGACAGTGTGTGGAGGGAAAGAGACAGGTAATGACAGTGTGTGGAGGGAAAGAGACAGGTAATGACAGTGTGGAGGGAAAGAGACAGGTAATGACAGTGTGTGGAGGGAAAGAGACAGGTAATGACAGTGTGTGGAGGGAAAGAGACAGGTAATGACAGTGTGTGGAGGGAAAGAGACAGGTAATGACAGTGTGTGGAGGGAAAGAGACAGGTAATGACAGTGTGTGGAGGGAAAGAGACAGGTAATGACAGTGTGTGGAGGGAAAGAGACAGGTAATGACAGTGTGTGGAGGGAAAGAGACAGGTAATGACAGTGTGTGGAGGGAAAGAGACAGGTAATGACAGTGTGTGGAGGGAAAGAGACAGGTAATGACAGTGTGTGGAGGGAAAGAGACAGGTAATGACAGTGTGTGGAGGGAAAGAGACAGGTAATGACAGTGTGTGGAGGGAAAGAGACAGGTAATGACAGTGTGTGGAGGGAAAGAGACAGGTAATGACAGTGTGGAGGGAAAGAGACAGGTAATGACAGTGTGTGGAGGGAAAGAGACAGGTAATGACAGTGTGTGGAGGGAAAGAGACAGGTAATGACAGTGTGTGGAGGGAAAGAGACAGGTAATGACAGTGTGTGGAGGGAAAGAGACAGGTAATGACAGTGTGTGGAGGGAAAGAGACAGGTAATGACAGTGTGTGGAGGGAAAGAGACAGGTAATGACAGTGTGTGGAGGGAAAGAGACAGGTAAT
Organism: Littorina saxatilis; assembly: GCF_037325665.1. NCBI lineage: Eukaryota > Metazoa > Mollusca > Gastropoda > Littorinimorpha > Littorinidae > Littorina > Littorina saxatilis. The sequence continues at coordinate 137,889 of NC_090254.1, read as the reverse complement.
GACAGTGTGTGGAGGGAAAGAGACAGGTAATGACAGTGTGTGGAGGGAAAGAGACAGGTAATGACAGTGTGTGGAGGGAAAGAGACAGGTAATGACAGTGTGTGGAGGGAAAGAGACAGGTAATGACAGTGTGTGGAGGGAAAGAGACAGGTAATGACAGTGTGTGGAGGGAAAGAGACAGGTAATGACAGTGTGTGGAGGGAAAGAGACAGGTAATGACAGTGTGTGGAGGGAAAGAGACAGGTAATGACAGTGTGTGGAGGGAAAGAGACAGGTAATGACAGTGTGTGGAGGGAAAGAGACAGGTAATGACAGTGTGTGGAGGGAAAGAGACAGGTAATGACAGTGTGTGGAGGGAAAGAGACAGGTAATGACAGTGTGTGGAGGGAAAGAGACAGGTAATGACAGTGTGTGGAGGGAAAGAGACAGGTAATGACAGTGTGTGGAGGGAAAGAGACAGGTAATGACAGTGTGTGGAGGGAAAGAGACAGGTAATGACAGTGTGTGGAGGGAAAGAGACAGGTAATGACAGTGTGTGGAGGGAAAGAGACAGGTAATGACAGTGTGTGGAGGGAAAGAGACAGGTAATGACAGTGTGTGGAGGGAAAGAGACAGGTAATGACAGTGTGTGGAGGGAAAGAGACAGGTAATGACAGTGTGTGGAGGGAAAGAGACAGGTAATGACAGTGTGTGGAGGGAAAGAGACAGGTAATGACAGTGTGTGGAGGGAAAGAGACAGGTAATGACAGTGTGTGGAGGGAAAGAGACAGGTAATGACAGTGTGTGGAGGGAAAGAGACAGGTAATGACAGTGTGTGGAGGGAAAGAGACAGGTAATGACAGTGTGTGGAGGGAAAGAGACAGGTAATGACAGTGTGTGGAGGGAAAGAGACAGGTAATGACAGTGTGTGGAGGGAAAGAGACAGGTAATGACAGTGTGTGGAGGGAAAGAGACAGGTAATGACAGTGTGGAGGGAAAGAGACAGGTAATGACAGTGTGTGGAGGGAAAGAGACAGGTAATGACAGTGTGTGGAGGGAAAGAGACAGGTAATGACAGTGTGTGGAGGGAAAGAGACAGGTAATGACAGTGTGTGGAGGGAAAGAGACAGGTAATGACAGTGTGTGGAGGGAAAGAGACAGGTAATGACAGTGTGTGGAGGGAAAGAGACAGGTAATGACAGTGTGTGGAGGGAAAGAGACAGGTAATGACAGTGTGTGGAGGGAAAGAGACAGGTAATGACAGTGTGTGGAGGGAAAGAGACAGGTAATGACAGTGTGGAGGGAAAGAGACAGGTAATGACAGTGTGTGGAGGGAAAGAGACAGGTAATGACAGTGTGTGGAGGGAAAGAGACAGGTAATGACAGTGTGTGGAGGGAAAGAGACAGGTAATGACAGTGTGTGGTGGGAAAGAGACAGGTAATGACAGTGTGTGGTGGGAAAGAGACAGGTAATGACAGTGTGTGGAGGGAAAGAGACAGGTAATGACAGTGTGTGGAGGGAAAGAGACAGGTAATGACAGTGTGTGGAGGGAAAGAGACAGGTAATGACAGTGTGTGGAGGGAAAGAGACAGGTAATGACAGTGTGTGGAGGGAAAGAGACAGGTAATGACAGTGTGTGGAGGGAAAGAGACAGGTAATGACAGTGTGGAGGGAAAGAGACAGGTAATGACAGTGTGTGGAGGGAAAGAGACAGGTAATGACAGTGTGTGGAGGGAAAGAGACAGGTAATGACAGTGTGTGGAGGGAAAGAGACAGGTAATGACAGTGTGTGGAGGGAAAGAGACAGGTAATGACAGTGTGTGGAGGGAAAGAGACAGGTAATGACAGTGTGTGGAGGGAAAGAGACAGGTAATGACAGTGTGTGGAGGGAAAGAGACAGGTAATGACAGTGTGTGGAGGGAAAGAGACAGGTAATGACAGTGTGTGGAGGGAAAGAGACAGGTAATGACAGTGTGTGGAGGGAAAGAGACAGGTAATGACAGTGTGTGGAGGGAAAGAGACAGGTAATGACAGTGTGTGGAGGGAAAGAGACAGGTAATGACAGTGTGTGGAGGGAAAGAGACAGGTAATGACAGTGTGTGGAGGGAAAGAGACAGGTAATGACAGTGTGTGGAGGGAAAGAGACAGGTAATGACAGTGTGTGGAGGGAAAGAGACAGGTAATGACAGTGTGTGGAGGGAAAGAGACAGGTAATGACAGTGTGTGGAGGGAAAGAGACAGGTAATGACAGTGTGTGGAGGGAAAGAGACAGGTAATGACAGTGTGTGGAGGGAAAGAGACAGGTAATGACAGTGTGTGGAGGGAAAGAGACAGGTAATGACAGTGTGTGGAGGGAAAGAGACAGGTAATGACAGTGTGTGGAGGGAAAGAGACAGGTAATGACAGTGTGTGGAGGGAAAGAGACAGGTAATGACAGTGTGTGGAGGGAAAGAGACAGGTAATGACAGTGTGTGGAGGGAAAGAGACAGGTAATGACAGTGTGTGGAGGGAAAGAGACAGGTAATGACAGTGTGTGGAGGGAAAGAGACAGGTAATGACAGTGTGTGGAGGGAAAGAGACAGGTAATGACAGTGTGTGGAGGGAAAGAGACAGGTAATGACAGTGTGTGGAGGGAAAGAGACAGGTAATGACAGTGTGTGGAGGGAAAGAGACAGGTAATGACAGTGTGTGGAGGGAAAGAGACAGGTAATGACAGTGTGTGGAGGGAAAGAGACAGGTAATGACAGTGTGTGGAGGGAAAGAGACAGGTAATGACAGTGTGTGGAGGGAAAGAGACAGGTAATGACAGTGTGTGGAGGGAAAGAGACAGGTAATGACAGTGTGTGGAGGGAAAGAGACAGGTAATGACAGTGTGTGGAGGGAAAGAGACAGGTAATGACAGTGTGTGGAGGGAAAGAGACAGGTAATGACAGTGTGTGGAGGGAAAGAGACAGGTAATGACAGTGTGTGGAGGGAAAGAGACAGGTAATGACAGTGTGTGGAGGGAAAGAGACAGGTAATGACAGTGTGTGGAGGGAAAGAGACAGGTAATGACAGTGTGTGGAGGGAAAGAGACAGGTAATGACAGTGTGGGGAGGGAAAGAGACAGGTAATGACAGTGTGTGGAGGGAAAGAGACAGGTAATGACAGTGTGTGGTGAGAAAGAGACAGGTAATGACAGTGTGGAGGGAAATAGACAGGTAATGACAGTGTGTGGAGGGAAAGAGACAGGTAATGACAGTGTGTGGAGGGAAAGAGACAGGTAATGACAGTGTGTGGTGGGAAAGAGACAGGTAATGACAGTGTGTGGAGGGAAAGAGACAGGTAATGACAGTGTGTGGAGGGAAAGAGACAGGTAATGACAGTGTGTGTAGGGAAAGAGACAGGTAATGACAGTGGGTGGAGGGAAAGAGACAGGTAATGACAGTGTGTGGAGGGAAAGAGACAGGTAATGACAGTGTGTGGAGGGAAAGAGACAGGTAATGACAGTGTGTGGAGGGAAAGAGACAGGTAATGACAGTGTGTGGAGGGAAAGAGACAGGTAATGACAGTGTGTGGAGGGAAAGAGACAGGTAATGACAGTGTGGAGGGAAAGAGACAGGTAATGACAGTGTGTGGAGGGAAAGAGACAGGTAATGACAGTGTGTGGAGGGAAAGAGACAGGTAATGACAGTGTGTGGAGGGAAAGAGACAGGTAATGACAGTGTGTGGAGGGAAAGAGACAGGTAATGACAGTGTGTGGAGGGAAAGAGACAGGTAATGACAGTGTGTGGAGGGAAAGAGACAGGTAATGACAGTGTGTGGAGGGGAAGAGACAGGTAATGACAGTGTGGAGGGAAAGAGACAGGTAATGACAGTGTGTGGAGGGAAAGAGACAGGTAATGACAGTGTGTGGAGGGAAAGAGACAGGTAATGACAGTGTGTGGAGGGAAAGAGACAGGTAATGACAGTGTGTGGAGGGAAAGAGACAGGTAATGACAGTGTGTGGAGGGAAAGAGACAGGTAATGACAGTGTGTGGAGGGAAAGAGACAGGTAATGACAGTGTGTGGAGGGAAAGAGACAGGTAATGACAGTGTGTGGAGGGAAAGAGACAGGTAATGACAGTGTGTTGAGGGAAAGAGACAGGTAATGACAGTGTGTGGAGGGAAAGAGACAGGTAATGACAGTGTGTGGAGGGAAAGAGACAGGTAATGACAGTGTGTTGAGGGAAAGAGACAGGTAATGACAGTGTGTGGAGGGAAAGAGACAGGTAATGACAGTGTGTGGAGGGAAAGAGACAGGTAATGACAGTGTGTGGAGGGAAAGAGACAGGTAATGACAGTGTGTGGAGGGAAAGAGACAGGTAATGACAGTGTGTGGAGGGAAAGAGACAGGTAATGACAGTGTGTGGAGGGAAAGAGACAGGTAATGACAGTGTGTGGAGGGAAAGAGACAGGTAATGACAGTGTGTGGAGGGAAAGAGACAGGTAATGACAGTGTGTGGTGGGAAAGAGACAGGTAATGACAGTGTGTGGAGGGAAAGAGACAGGTAATGACAGTGTGTGGAGGGAAAGAGACAGGTAATGACAGTGTGTGGAGGGAAAGAGACAGGTAATGACAGTGTGTGGAGGGAAAGAGACAGGTAATGACAGTGTGTGGAGGGAAAGAGACAGGTAATGACAGTGTGTGGAGGGAAAGAGACAGGTAATGACAGTGTGTGGAGGGAAAGAGACAGGTAATGACAGTGTGTGGAGGGAAAGAGACAGGTAATGACAGTGTGTGGAGGGAAAGAGACAGGTAATGACAGTGTGTGGAGGGAAAGAGACAGGTAATGACAGTGTGTGGAGGGAAAGAGACAGGTAATGACAGTGTGTGGAGGGAAAGAGACAGGTAATGACAGTGTGTGGAGGGAAAGAGACAGGTAATGACAGTGTGTGGAGGGAAAGAGACAGGTAATGACAGTGTGTGGAGGGAAAGAGACAGGTAATGACAGTGTGTGGAGGGAAAGAGACAGGTAATGACAGTGTGTGGAGGGAAAGAGACAGGTAGTGACAGTGTGTGGAGGGAAAGAGACAGGTAATGACAGTGTGTGGAGGGAAAGAGACAGGTAATGACAGTGTGTGGAGGGAAAGAGACAGGTAGTGACAGTGTGTGGAGGGAAAGAGACAGGTAATGACAGTGTGTGGAGGGAAAGAGACAGGTAATGACAGTGTGTGGAGGGAAAGAGACAGGTAATGACAGTGTGTGGAGGGAAAGAGACAGGTAATGACAGTGTGTGGAGGGAAAGAGACAGGTAATGACAGTGTGTGGAGGGAAAGAGACAGGTAATGACAGTGTGTGGAGGGAAAGAGACAGGTAATGACAGTGTGTGGAGGGAAAGAGACAGGTAATGACAGTGTGTGGAGGGAAAGAGACAGGTAATGACAGTGTGTGGAGGGAAAGAGACAGGTAATGACAGTGTGTGGAGGGAAAGAGACAGGTAATGACAGTGTGTGGAGGGAAAGAGACAGGTAATGACAGTGTGTGGAGGGAAAGAGACAGGTAATGACAGTGTGTGGAGGGAAAGAGACAGGTAATGACAGTGTGTGGAGGGAAAGAGACAGGTAATGACAGTGTGTGGAGGGAAAGAGACAGGTAATGACAGTGTGTGGAGGGAAAGAGACAGGTAATGACAGTGTGTGGAGGGAAAGAGACAGGTAATGACAGTGTGTGGAGGGAAAGAGACAGGTAATGACAGTGTGTGGAGGGAAAGAGACAGGTAATGACAGTGTGTGGAGGGAAAGAGACAGGTAATGACAGTGTGGAGGGAAAGAGACAGGTAATGACAGTGTGTGGAGGGAAAGAGACAGGTAATGACAGTGTGTGGAGGGAAAGAGACAGGTAATGACAGTGTGTGGAGGGAAAGAGACAGGTAATGACAGTGTGTGGAGGGAAAGAGACAGGTAATGACAGTGTGTGGAGGGAAAGAGACAGGTAATGACAGTGTGTGGAGGGAAAGAGACAGGTAATGACAGTGTGTGGAGGGGAAGAGACAGGTAATGACAGTGTGTGGAGGGAAAGAGACAGGTAATGACAGTGTGTGGAGGGAAAGAGACAGGTAATGACAGTGTGTGGAGGGAAAGAGACAGGTAATGACAGTGTGTGGAGGGAAAGAGACAGGTAATGACAGTGTGTGGAGGGAAAGAGACAGGTAATGACAGTGTGTGGAGGGAAAGAGACAGGTAATGACAGTGTGGAGGGAAAGAGACAGGTAATGACAGTGTGTGGAGGGAAAGAGACAGGTAATGACAGTGTGTGGAGGGAAAGAGACAGGTAATGACAGTGTGTGGAGGGAAAGAGACAGGTAATGACAGTGTGGAGGGAAAGAGACAGGTAATGACAGTGTGTGGAGGGAAAGAGACAGGTAATGACAGTGTGTGGAGGGAAAGAGACAGGTAATGACAGTGTGTGGAGGGAAAGAGACAGGTAATGACAGTGTGTGGAGGGAAAGAGACAGGTAATGACAGTGTGTGGAGGGAAAGAGACAGGTAATGACAGTGTGTGGAGGGAAAGAGACAGGTAATGACAGTGTGTGGAGGGAAAGAGACAGGTAATGACAGTGTGTGGAGGGAAAGAGACAGGTAATGACAGTGTGTGGAGGGAAAGAGACAGGTAATGACAGTGTGTGGAGGGAAAGAGACAGGTAATGACAGTGTGTGGAGGGAAAGAGACAGGTAATAACAGTGTGTGGAGGGAAAGAGACAGGTAATGACAGTGTGTAGGGAAAGAGACAGGTAATGACAGTGTGTGGAGGGAAAGAGACAGGTAATGACAGTGTGGAGGGAAAGAGACAGGTAATGACAGTGTGTGTAGGGAAAGAGACAGGTAATGACAGTGTGTGGAGGGAAAGAGACAGGTAATGACAGTGTGTGGAGGGAAAGAGACAGGTAATGACAGTGTGTGGAGGGAAAGAGACAGGTAATGACAGTGTGTGGAGGGAAAGAGACAGGTAATGACAGTGTGTGGAGGGAAAGAGACAGGTAATGACAGTGTGTGGAGGGAAAGAGACAGGTAATGACAGTGTGTGGAGGGAAAGAGACAGGTAATGACAGTGTGTGGAGGGAAAGAGACAGGTAATGACAGTGTGTGGAGGGAAAGAGACAGGTAATGACAGTGTGTGGAGGGAAAGAGACAGGTAATGACAGTGTGTGGAGGGAAAGAGACAGGTAATGACAGTGTGTGGAGGGAAAGAGACAGGTAATGACAGTGTGTGGAGGGAAAGAGACAGGTAATGACAGTGTGTGGAGGGAAAGAGACAGGTAATGACAGTGTGTGGTGGGAAAGAGACAGGTAATGACAGTGTGTGGAGGGAAAGAGACAGGTAATGACAGTGTGTGGAGGGAAAGAGACAGGTAATGACAGTGTGTGGTGGGAAAGAGACAGGTAATGACAGTGTGTGGAGGGAAAGAGACAGGTAATGACAGTGTGTGGAGGGAAAGAGACAGGTAATGACAGTGTGTGGAGGGAAAGAGACAGGTAATGACAGTGTGTGGAGGGAAAGAGACAGGTAATGACAGTGTGTGGAGGGAAAGAGACAGGTAATGACAGTGTGTGGAGGGAAAGAGACAGGTAATGACAGTGTGTGGAGGGAAAGAGACAGGTAATGACAGTGTGTGGAGGGAAAGAGACAGGTAATGACAGTGTGTGGAGGGAAAGAGACAGGTAATGACAGTGTGGAGGGAAAGAGACAGGTAATGACAGTGTGTGGAGGGAAAGAGACAGGTAATGACAGTGTGTGGAGGGAAAGAGACAGGTAATGACAGTGTGTGGAGGGAAAGAGACAGGTAATGACAGTGTGTGGAGGGAAAGAGACAGGTAATGACAGTGTGTGGAGGGAAAGAGACAGGTAATGACAGTGTGTGGAGGGAAAGAGACAGGTAATGACAGTGTGTGGAGGGAAAGAGACAGGTAATGACAGTGTGTGGAGGGAAAGAGACAGGTAATGACAGTGTGTGGAGGGAAAGAGACAGGTAATGACAGTGTGTGGAGGGAAAGAGACAGGTAATGACAGTGTGTGGAGGGAAAGAGACAGGTAATGACAGTGTGTGGAGGGAAAGAGACAGGTAATGACAGTGTGTGGAGGGAAAGAGACAGGTAATGACAGTGTGTGGAGGGAAAGAGACAGGTAATGACAGTGTGTGGAGGGAAAGAGACAGGTAATGACAGTGTGTGGAGGGAAAGAGACAGGTAATGACAGTGTGTGGAGGGAAAGAGACAGGTAATGACAGTGTGTGGAGGGAAAGAGACAGGTAATGACAGTGTGTGGAGGGAAAGAGACAGGTAATGACAGTGTGTGGAGGGAAAGAGACAGGTAATGACAGTGTGTGGAGGGAAAGAGACAGGTAATGACAGTGTGTGGAGGGAAAGAGACAGGTAATGACAGTGTGTGGAGGGAAAGAGACAGGTAATGACAGTGTGTGGAGGGAAAGAGACAGGTAATGACAGTGTGTGGAGGGAAAGAGACAGGTAATGACAGTGTGTGGAGGGAAAGAGACAGGTAATGACAGTGTGTGGAGGGAAAGAGACAGGTAATGACAGTGTGTGGAGGGAAAGAGACAGGTAATGACAGTGTGTGGAGGGAAAGAGACAGGTAATGACAGTGTGTGGAGGGAAAGAGACAGGTAATGACAGTGTGTGGAGGGAAAGAGACAGGTAATGACAGTGTGTGGAGGGAAAGAGACAGGTAATGACAGTGTGTGGAGGGAAAGAGACAGGTAATGACAGTGTGTGGAGGGAAAGAGACAGGTAATGACAGTGTGGAGGGAAAGAGACAGGTAATGACAGTGTGTGGAGGGAAAGAGACAGGTAATGACAGTGTGTGGAGGGAAAGAGACAGGTAATGACAGTGTGTGGAGGGAAAGAGACAGGTAATGACAGTGTGTGGAGGGAAAGAGACAGGTAATGACAGTGTGTGGAGGGAAAGAGACAGGTAATGACAGTGTGTGGAGGGAAAGAGACAGGTAATGACAGTGTGTGGAGGGAAAGAGACAGGTAATGACAGTGTGTGGAGGGAAAGAGACAGGTAATGACAGTGTGTGGAGGGAAAGAGACAGGTAATGACAGTGTGTGGAGGGAAAGAGACAGGTAATGACAGTGTGTGGAGGGAAAGAGACAGGTAATGACAGTGTGTGGAGGGAAAGAGACAGGTAATGACAGTGTGGAGGGAAAGAGACAGGTAATGACAGTGTGTGGAGGGAAAGAGACAGGTAATGACAGTGTGTGGAGGGAAAGAGACAGGTAATGACAGTGTGTGGAGGGAAAGAGACAGGTAATGACAGTGTGTGGAGGGAAAGAGACAGGTAATGACAGTGTGTGGAGGGAAAGAGACAGGTAATGACAGTGTGTGGAGGGAAAGAGACAGGTAATGACAGTGTGTGGAGGGAAAGAGACAGGTAATGACAGTGTGGAGGGAAAGAGACAGGTAATGACAGTGTGTGGAGGGAAAGAGACAGGTAATGACAGTGTGTGGTGAGAAAGAGACAGGTAATGACAGTGTGTGGAGGGAAAGAGACAGGTAATGACAGTGTGTGGAGGGAAAGAGACAGGTAATGACAGTGTGTGGAGGGAAAGAGACAGGTAATGACAGTGTGTGGAGGGAAAGAGACAGGTAATGACAGTGTGTGGTGGGAAAGAGACAGGTAATGACAGTGTGTGGAGGGAAAGAGACAGGTAATGACAGTGTGTGGAGGGAAAGAGACAGGTAATGACAGTGTGGTGGGAAAGAGACAGGTAATGACAGTGTGTGGTGGGAAAGAGACAGGTAATGACAGTGTGTGGAGGGAAAGAGACAGGTAATGACAGTGTGGAGGGAAAGAGACAGGTAATGACAGTGTGTGGAGGGAAAGAGACAGGTAATGACAGTGTGTGGAGGGAAAGAGACAGGTAATGACAGTGTGTGGTGGGAAAGAGACAGGTAATGACAGTGTGTGGAGGGAAAGAGACAGGTAATGACAGTGTGGTGGGAAAGAGACAGGTAATGACAGTGTGTGGAGGGAAAGAGACAGGTAATGACAGTGTGTGGAGGGAAAGAGACAGGTAATGACAGTGTGTGGAGGGAAAGAGACAGGTAATGACAGTGTGTGGTGGGAAAGAGACAGGTAATGACAGTGTGTGGAGGGAAAGAGACAGGTAATGACAGTGTGTGGAGGGAAAGAGACAGGTAATGACAGTGTGTGGAGGGAAAGAGACAGGTAATGACAGTGTGTGGAGGGAAAGAGACAGGTAATGACAGTGTGTGGAGGGAAAGAGACAGGTAATGACAGTGTGTGGAGGGAAAGAGACAGGTAATGACAGTGTGTGGAGGGAAAGAGACAGGTAATGACAGTGTGTGGAGGGAAAGAGACAGGTAATGACAGTGTGTGGAGGGAAAGAGACAGGTAATGACAGTGTGTGGAGGGAAAGAGACAGGTAATGACAGTGTGTGGAGGGAAAGAGACAGGTAATGACAGTGTGTGGAGGGAAAGAGACAGGTAATGACAGTGTGTGGTGGGAAAGAGACAGGTAATGACAGTGTGTGGAGGGAAAGAGACAGGTAATGACAGTGTTGAGGGAAAGAGACAGGTAATGACAGTGTGTGGAGGGAAAGAGACAGGTAATGACAGTGTGTGGAGGGAAAGAGACAGGTAATGACAGTGTGTGGAGGGAAAGAGACAGGTAATGAGAGTGTGTGGAGGGAAAGAGACAGGTAATGACAGTGTGTGGAGGGAAAGAGACAGGTAATGACAGTGTGTGGAGGGAAAGAGACAGGTAATGACAGTGTGTGGAGGGAAAGAGACAGGTAATGACAGTGTGTGGTGGGAAAGAGACAGGTAATGACAGTGTGTGGAGGGAAAGAGACAGGTAATGACAGTGTGTGGAGGGAAAGAGACAGGTAATGACAGTGTGTGGAGGGAAAGAGACAGGTAATGACAGTGTGTGGAGGGAAAGAGACAGGTAATGACAGTGTTGAGGGAAAGAGACAGGTAATGACAGTGTGTGGAGGGAAAGAGACAGGTAATGACAGTGTTGAGGGAAAGAGACAGGTAATGACAGTGTGTGGAGGGAAAGAGACAGGTAATGACAGTGTGTGGAGGGAAAGAGACAGGTAATGACAGTGTGTGGAGGGAAAGAGACAGGTAATGACAGTGTGTGGAGGGAAAGACACAGGTAATGACAGTGTGGAGGGAAAGAGACAGGTAATGACAGTGTGTGGTGAGAAAGAGACAGGTAACGACAGTGTTGAGGGAAAGAGACAGGTAATGACAGTGTGTGGTGGGAAAGAGACAGGTAATGACAGTGTGTGGAGGGAAAGAGACAGGTAATGACAGTGTGTGGAGGGAAAGAGACAGGTAATGACAGTGTGTGGAGGGAAAGAGACAGGTAATGACAGTGTGTGGAGGGAAAGAGACAGGTAATGACAGTGTGTGGAGGGAAAGTGACAGGTAATGACAGTGTGTGGAGGGAAAGAGACAGGTAATGACAGTGTGTGGAGGGAAAGAGACAGGTAATGACAGTGTGTGGAGGGAAAGTGACAGGTAATGACAGTGTGTGGAGGGAAAGAGACAGGTAATGACAGTGTGTGGAGGGAAAGTGACAGGTAATGACAGTGTGTGGAGGGAAAGAGACAGGTAATGACAGTGTGTGGAGGGAAAGAGACAGGTAATGACAGTGTGTGGAGGGAAAGAGACAGGTAATGACAGTGTGTGGAGGGAAAGTGACAGGTAATGACAGTGTGTGGAGGGAAAGAGACAGGTAATGACAGTGTGTGGAGGGAAAGAGACAGGTAATGACAGTGTGTGGAGGGAAAGTGACAGGTAATGACAGTGTGGAGGGAAAGTGACAGGTAATGACAGTGTGTGGAGGGAAAGAGACAGGTAATGACAGTGTGTTGAGGGAAAGTGACAGGTAATGACAGTGTGTGGAGGTAAAGTGACAGGTAATGACAGTGTGTTGAGGGAAAGAGACAGGTAATGACAGTGTGGAGGGAAAGAGACAGGTAATGACAGTGTGTGGAGGGAAAGAGACAGGTAATGACAGTGTGTTGAGGGAAAGAGACAGGTAATGACAGTGTGTGGAGGGAAAGAGACAGGTAATGACAGTGTGTGGAGGGAAAGAGACAGGTAATGACAGTGTGTGGAGGGAAAGAGACAGGTAATGACAGTGTGTGGAGGGAAAGAGACAGGTAATGACAGTGTGTGGTGGGAAAGTGACAGGTAATGACAGTGTGTGGTGGGAAAGAGACAGGTAATGACAGTGTGTGGAGGGAAAGAGACAGGTAATGACAGTGTGTGGAGGGAAAGAGACAGGTAATGACAGTGTGTGGAGGGAAAGAGACAGGTAATGACAGTGTGTGGAGGGAAAGAGACAGGTAATGACAGTGTGTGGAGGGAAAGAGACAGGTAATGACAGTGTGTGGAGGGAAAGAGACAGGTAATGACAGTGTGTGGAGGGAAAGAGACAGGTAATGACAGTGTGTGGAGGGAAAGAGACAGGTAATGACAGTGTGTGGAGGGAAAGAGACAGGTAATGACAGTGTGTGGAGGGAAAGAGACAGGTAATGACAGTGTGTGGAGGGAAAGAGACAGGTAATGACAGTGTGTGGAGGGAAAGAGACAGGTAATGACAGTGTGTGGAGGGAAAGAGACAGGTAATGACAGTGTGTGGAGGGAAAGAGACAGGTAATGACAGTGTGTGGAGGGAAAGAGACAGGTAATGACAGTGTGTGGAGGGAAAGAGACAGGTAATGACAGTGTGTGGTGGGAAAGAGACAGGTAATGACAGTGTGTGGAGGGAAAGAGACAGGTAATGACAGTGTGTGGAGGGAAAGAGACAGGTAATGACAGTGTGGAGGGAAAGAGACAGGTAATGACAGTGTGTGGTGGGAAAGAGACAGGTAATGACAGTGTGTGGAGGGAAAGAGACAGGTAATAACAGTGTGTGGTGGGAAAGAGACAGGTAATGACAGTGTGGAGGGAAAGAGACAGGTAATGACAGTGTGTGGAGGGAAAGAGACAGGTAATGACAGTGTGTGGTGGGAAAGAGACAGGTAATGACAGTGTGTGGAGGGAAAGAGACAGGTAATGACAGTGTGTGGAGGGAAAGAGACAGGTAATGACAGTGTGTGGAGGGAAAGAGACAGGTAATGACAGTGTGTGGAGGGAAAGAGACAGGTAATGACAGTGTGTGGTGGGAAAGAGACAGGTAATGACAGTGTGTGGAGGGAAAGAGACAGGTAATGACAGTGTGTGGAGGGAAAGAGACAGGTAATGACAGTGTGTGGAGGGAAAGAGACAGGTAATGACAGTGTGGAGGGAAAGAGACAGGTAATGACAGTGTGTGGAGGGAAAGAGACAGGTAATGACAGTGTGTGGAGGGAAAGAGACAGGTAATGACAGTGTGTGGTGGGAAAGAGACAGGTAATGACAGTGTGGTGGGAAAGAGACAGGTAATGACAGTGTGGAGGGAAAGAGACAGGTAATGACAGTGTGTGGAGGGAAAGAGACAGGTAATGACAGTGTGTGGAGGGAAAGAGACAGGTAATGACAGTGTGTGGAGGGAAAGAGACAGGTAATGACAGTGTGTGGTGGGAAAGAGACAGGTAATGACAGTGTGTGGAGGGAAAGAGACAGGTAATGACAGTGTGTGGAGGGAAAGAGACAGGTAATGACAGTGTGGAGGGAAAGAGACAGGTAATGACAGTGTGTGGAGGGAAAGAGACAGGTAATGACAGTGTGTGTAGGGAAAGAGACAAGTAATGACAGTGTGTGGAGGGAAAGAGACAGGTAATGACAGTGTGTGGAGGGAAAGAGACAGGTAGTGACAGTGTGTGGAGGGAAAGAGACAGGTAATGACAGTGTGTGGAGGGAAAGAGACAGGTAATGACAGTGTGGAGGGAAAGAGACAGGTAATGACAGTGTGTGGAGGGAAAGAGACAGGTAATGACAGTGTGTGGAGGGAAAGAGACAGGTAATGACAGTGTGTGGAGGGAAAGAGACAGGTAATGAGAGTGTGTGGAGGGAAAGAGACAGGTAATGACAGTGTGTGGAGGGAAAGAGACAGGTAATGACAGTGTGTGGAGGGAAAGAGACAGGTAATGACAGTGTGTCAACTCACGGGCACCAGGTCCTTGACGACGTACATGTGAGGCAGGGGGTACACCTTCACCGCCTTCGTCCCTCCGCTGATCTTGCTGCAACACACACATCATGCGTTGGATAGGGGTTCATACACACACACACAAACCATGCGTTGGATAGTTCATACACACACACACATCATGCGTTGGATAGGGGTTCATACACACACACACAAACCATGCGTTGGATAGTTCATACACACACACACCATGCGTTGGATAGACGTTCATACACACACACACCATGCGTTGGATAGGGGTTCATACACACACACAAACCATGTGTTGGATAGTTCATACACACACACACCATGCGTTGGATAGACGTTCATACACACACACACACACACACACCATGTGTTGGATAGACGTTCATACACACACACACACACATCATGCGTTGGATAGACGTTCATACACACACACACACACCATGCGTTGGATAGACGTTCATACACACACACACACCATGCGTTGGATAGACGTTCATACACACACACACACCATGCGTTAGATAGACGTTCATACACACACACCTCATGCATTTGATAGGCGGTAACAGTCACACATGATGTATTTGATAGACTTTCATACTATTACTCCCATGTAGCAATACTCACTACAGACAGGCCAGTGTGTTGAGATATATGACTACTCACTATAGACAGGCCAGTGTGTTGAGATATATGACTACTCACTATAGACAGGCCAGTGTGTTGAGATATATGACTACTCACTATAGACAGGCCAGTGAGTTGAGATATATGACTACTCACTATAGACAGGCCAGTGTGTTGAGATATATGACTACTCACTATAGACAGGCCAGTGAGTTGAGATATATGACTACTCACTATAGACAGGCCAGTGTGTTGAGATATATGACTACTCACTATAGACAGGCCAGTGTGTTGAGATATATGACTACTCACTATAGACAGGCCAGTGTGTTGAGATATATATGTGCACGTCCTAGATACTGGGAAATACTATGGGTTGTCAACTTTGAATGACTGTCACAATATCTCTGAGCAATGGATGACAAAGGGGATGCTTTGATGTCAAAGGGGATGGATTTGACTTACTGTAACAACCAAGTTTGGGTTTCCAAACATTGCTGTGGGTTTTAAACGATTTAATTTTTAGCCAAAATGCCCCCAAAACAGCACCTAAAACTGGGACAAAAATACACCAGTCTGTGTTGCAGCTGTACATAACGGAGAATAAAGTTCTGTGAATTTTATTGTGATGTTTATGGGTCAGCTGAAGGATTATTCTCGACATACACACTCAAGAATTACATCTATTTTTCTTCTTCTGGGAGTTTGATCGGCAAAGAAAACACGTAATCGTGGGTTACCGTCGTTTCCGGTTTCAACTTCATCAAAAAATGCGATCTGCTGAACAAAGGAAACCTCAAAGTTATTCAAAGTCATTATTTATTTATTTCAACAACATTTAGGTTTTCAAAACACAGCACTACGGTAGGAAACAAATTTATTTCAGCTTATAATCGCGCTTGAATGTACCCCACCCTTGTTTCGTTTCCATCTGTAACCCACGAAAGCATGGCCACAGCAGACGACAAATCCCGCATTGCCTATCACACACGCGTTGTGAGATCGCGGGAACACCGTCGAAAGTTCCATTCATGACGTTTGACCCGGTCATGTGAATAGACAATGAGAATTTATCCACCCAATCGTATTCGTTTCCGGTTTTTGAGACGTAACTCACGACAGACCACGCTGTATCTTCACTGTTTGAGACCTGTAAAATCTTTTTTGACAATTGTAGCATATATTCATCGACGAATTTTGCGATATTTTGCTGATTAAAGCTTGATCTGGTGCAAAGTTTGAGCAGCACATGTGTTCTCATGATCGGCGCCATTATGAAATTTTCGATTCTTCTGCAACGCACGATCGACAATCGATTAATTCTCTCATTTAGGATTGTCGCTTATGGAAACTTGAAAATTTCAAACTTTCATGTATGCATAGTTATTTATCTATGTAGTCCACATGCAATAATCAAGTTTTAGTTCTTTTCTTTGGAAATAAAAGACATTACGAACTATGGTTTCCATGAAACTCACGACAGTATTATCTCTATACACATAAACCCAGTGAGCACAGATCAAAAACTTTTTGCTCACTTAAATCTTTCTATCATGTATTAAAACCCAAAAGGGTGCCCAAAACGCTAGTTGCTACATTTGACCTACAAAAAAAACTTTTGCGCCTGGACATTGCGTGGGTTACGGTTTCCACTTTCTACTTCGATCTAGTTAACTTATGGAAACTTGTAATTTCAAACTTTCATGTTTGCATATTTATTTATCAATGTTGTCCACATGCAAATTGCAATAATCAAGTTTTAGTTCTTTTCTTTGGAAATAAAAGACATTACAAACTATGGTTTCCATGTAACTCACGACAGTATTATCTCTATACACATAAACCCAGTGAGCACAGATCGAAAACTTTTTGCTCACTTAAATCTTTCTATCATGTATTAAAACCCAAAAGGGTGCCCAAAAGGCTAGTTGCTACATTTGACCTACAAGAAAAACTTTTGCACCTGGAAATTGCGTGGGTTACGGTTTCCACTTTCTACTTCGATCTAGTTAACTTATGGAAACTTGTAATTTCAAACTTTCATGTTTGCATATTTATTTATCAATGTTGTCCACATGCAAATTGCAATAACTGAGCTAAAGTTCTTTCCTGTGGGATATTGAAGCCTAAAGTGGAAACCATGTAACCCACGACATAGAGCGTACTGCATGTGTCTAATTGTCATTTCTAAAGAAACCCCGATATGAAAGGTCCTCTCTTTGACAGAAAAAGATACAGGCATGTCTTTTGCACTTAAAAAAGAGTATTTCACTCAATTCAGTCCTACTTTTTTTCCTGGTGTCCATGTCCCATAGTTGTGACCCAGTATCTAGGATGTGCACATATATATGACTACTCACTATAACCAGGCCAGTGTGTTGAGATATATATAGAGCTTAAACAATGACGACAACTCGTTGATTACTGGAAAATAAACCCTCGTGGGTATATGCAGCTGTTTAAGCTATTTACACAACGAACACCACGGGTCGAACATGCAGTCATGCAGACGACATTTTGTAGGCAATTTTATTTCAGCCTAATCACTCAGAGTGTCAAATGTGCGTCATTCAAATAGTCCCCTCGATTCTGACACACTTTACTTGTGAGGGTAGTAAAAGTCGAACTCACGTTTAGCTAACGATTTGATCTGAATTTCGATTTCAATGATTGGGATTTCACCGAATTAACCCCAGTGGAATCAAGGGACATTTTTGTGAGAGAGAGAGAGAGAGAGAGAGAGAGAGAGAGAGAGAGAGAGAGAGAGAGAGAGAGAGAGAGAGAGAGAGAGAGAGAGAGAGAGAGAGAGAGAGCGAGAGCGATCGAGACAGACAGTGATTCAAGGCGCACAACTCTAGTACACTGTCAGATACCGCGCTGAATCGCCGTTTTTGAGAGAGCGATCGAGACAGACAGTGATTCAAGGCGCACAACTCTAGTACACTGTCAGATACCGCGCTGAATCGCCGTTTTTTTGGTGCCGGTGCCGCAGCCGGGTCATCAAAAATGTCCCTTGATTCCACTGGAGTTAATTCGGTGAAATCCCAATCATTGAAATCGAAATTCAGATCAAACCTGTCGCTCGCAGCAGCCATTGTTGTTACTGTTTGAGTCAACGTTGTATTCTTCCGCAACAGGGTCCAATCGTCTTGGTTTCAAATGATGTCATGTTCTAAAAATAAATTCTAGTATTGATTATTTTTTTAGCCCTCTTTATTCAAACTTCGAATAATCCACCTGTGATTTTTGGGTGTAAAGTAGTTCGTTCTAATTTCTCACTTGTCTAAAAATAATCAACTAGATTTAATCCACTCCTCGGTTGCATTACAGGAGTTGTATAAATATGACTACTCACTATAGACAGAACAGTGTGTTGAGATATATGACTATTCACTACAGACAGGCCAGTGAGTTGAGATATATGACTACAGTAAAACCTGCGAGCAAAGGACACCCTTGGGGAGCTTTGCCACTGTCCTTTGTAGCAAGGTGTCCTTTCTTTTGAATATGAATGCACCGACATATTTTGGGAAGAAAAAAATCAGCCAAATAGTTTTATTTCATGTGTGTGCATGTAAATGATGTAAATAGAGTGTCTATGCATGTTTAGTTCTTTCATTTTCTTTCATTACACACATAATGCAGCACACACCAAGGAGAGTCATCAGTCACTGATTCTTTTTTGCCACAGTCATTATTAAAACTCAAAAAGTTTTGAAGCTCTCAAGTTTGTTTTGAGAGAGAGAGAGAGAGAGAGAGAGAGAGAGAGAGAGAGAGAGAGAGAGAGAGAGAGAGAGAGAAAGAGAGAGAGAATGAGAGAGAGAGAGCGAGCGAGAGAAAGAGAGAGAGATAGGGAGAGAGAGAGAGGGAGAGAGAGAGAGAGAGCGAAGAACGAGCGAGAGAGAGAGAGAGAACAAAGAACGAGCGAGAGAGAGAATGACTGAGCGAGAGAGAACGGAGAACGAGCGATAGAGAGAGAACGGAGAACAAGCGAGTTAGAGAACGAGCGAGAGAGAGAGAGAACGACTAAGCGAGAGAGAGAGAGAGAGAACGACTGAGCGAGAGAGAGAGAACGACTGAGCGAGAGAGAGAGAGAGAACGAGCGAGAGAGGCACCGGATTCCCACTGACTCAGAATTTGTGAACGATCAGCTTTGATGTTGGAAATTTGCGTTCTTCCACTCAGCTCATCAGCCACTTTTCGAACTGAGAGCCCCTTGTCCAATTTCTTTATCACATCGACTCTTTCTTCTAAAGTCAGAAATTTCCGTTTTGACATGATGAGACCGCGATCGACGAAGGATGAGACGAAGATGCGTCACAGTACAGAAAGTAGAAACCCTAACTTGTTTTTGTTTGTGAGTTCAGTTCAATTCACGGCATCGACCAATGAGCGTGCACCATACAAAAATCAATCTTTCAAGTGCTGTCGTTGGCTTACAAAATAAGCTTCTCGCGCGTTCACATCGCCAGCGAGATTGTATTTGCAGAACCAAGATGGCGGACCGTTGTTGACAGGTAACGAACCAAATCGGGACCAAAAAAGAGTGTCCGCGTCCGCGCCTTTGAGGTGTTCGCTCTTTTAAGGTGTTTTTGAGTGTAAAATACATCCGTCCTCACTTGAAGTGTCCGTTATGCAAAGGTGTCCGCCGAATTAAGGGTCCGCTGGATGCAGGTTTTACTGTACTCACTATAGACAGGCCAGTGAGTTGAGATATATGACTATTCACTATAGACAGGCCAGTGAGTTGAGATATATGACTATTCACTACAGACAGGCCAGTGAGTTGAGATATATGACTACTCACTATAGACAGGCCAGTGTGTTGATATGACTACTCACTATAGACAGGCCAGTGTGTTGAGATATATGACTATTCACTATAGACAGGCCAGTGAGTTGAGAAATATGACTACTCACTATAGACAGGCCAGTGTGTTGTCAGATATGACTATTTACTATAGACAGGCCAGTGTGTTGAGATATATAATTATATGACTACTCACTATAACCAGGCCAGTGTGTTGAGATATATGACTACTCACTATAGACAGGCCAGTGAGTTGAGATATATGACTACTCACTATAGACAGGCCAGTGTGTTGAGATATATGACTACTCACTATAGACAGGCCAGTGTGTTGTCAGATATGACTATTTACTATAGACAGGCCAGTGTGTTGAGATATATGACTATTCACTATAGACAGGCCAGTGAGTTGAGATATATGACTACTCACTATAGACAGGCCAGTGTGTTGAGATATATGACTACTCACTATAGACAGGCCAGTGAGTTGAGATATATGACTATTCACTATAGACAGGCCAGTGAGTTGAGATATATGACTATTCACTATAGACAGGCCAGTGAGTTGAGATATATGACTACTCACTATAGACAGGCCAGTGTGTTGAGATATATGACTACTCACTATAGACAGGCCAGTGTGTTGAGATACGGTGGTACTCCCCATGTAAGACCTCCCAAAGTCTGACAAATTTAGGTCTTAAAAGGGGGGGGGGTCTTACAAGGGGGGTCAGGTCAGGTCAGAAAGACAGTGAGAGAGAAAAAAATCAGTGACAGAGAGAAAGAGAGAAATACCTTCAGGGTCCGTCAAAGTTGTGGCATAATTACAGTTGTGGTTTGGTGAATTAATTTGATAATCTAATTCAATAAAAAGCAAGAGGTATGTATTTTTTCTTTTTTTCTTTTACTTTAATTGTATCCTCTACATTTATTTAAAAAAAAATTTGGGAGTCAAAAGAGTTTATGTTCATATGGGTGTCAGTATTTGGAAGAGGACTATACACCTGTCACATTTTACACTGGTTTGAAGAAAGATTTCATGGAAGTCTGAGAAGCTTGAGACTTTCTCTTCAAGTGGTCTTTCTTAATTTGACTGTCAAAATTGAGCAAGACATCAGCCATGTCGGGAAAGTTATTGGCCAAAGCAAACCGCATAAGGTCCTGAGTGCATGAGGCTGCACTAGCAAAGTTCATAACAGGGTTATCTTCTTCATCCTCTTCTTCTTCCTCCTCTTCCTCCTCTTCTTCTTCCTCCTCTTCCTCCTCTTCTTCTTCCTCCTCTTCCTCCTCTTGTTGCACTTGTGAAGCACTGGGCTGGGGGTCACTTCTCGTGGGCAGGTCCGGGTCTACCTCAGGTCCGGGTCTACCTCAGGGCATACTGGAGCGTCGTCGTCGACTGAGGCAAATTCCGAGGCAAAAAACGACCGTGCGATCGAAATTGCCGTTTCGCCCTTACGGCTCCGTTTCACCACTTCCATCCTCTGTTCCAGAGTCAAAATTTTCCTCTTCTTTCCGCGCGATTGAGCGTTTGAAGTTGAAGGAGAGTTCGAAGCCATGGTCGAAGAAGAAGATCGTTCATGCTCGCGCGTGTGTTTGTTGATTTTTCGAAAGGAAGTGGACAAAGAAAAGGGCATGTTGGGATCGTAAAATTGTGAACGCCGGACATGCGCAATCGAGACCTAAACGCGTCGTCTGTTATATTTCCGGCCGAGTGATTTTTGCGATCTTTTTTCAGAGATTCAAGCAAAACGTTACGATTTTTTGTTAGGTTTTGATTTGAAAATGTCGTTACAAGGTCGCAAATTGCAACAACTAGTCGGTCGCAAATCGGGTTCTGGGGGGAGTCGGCCATGGGGGTGATTTATATAGCAAAACTAATCCGTCAGCAAGAATGAGGTCTGAGAAGGGAGAGGGTCTCTGATGGGGGGGTCGTTCGTCGGGAGTAGCACTGTATTATACTATTCACTATAGACAGGCCAGTGTGTTGAGATATATGACTACTCACTATAGACAGGCCAGTGAGTTGAGATATATGACTATTCACTACAGACAGGCCAGTGAGTTGAGATATATGACTATTCACTATAGACAGGCCAGTGTGTTGAGATATATGACTATTCACTATAGACAGGCCAGTGTGTTGAGATATATGACTACTCACTATAGACAGGCCAGTGTGTTGGTGCCATCAATGTTCATGGAGCAGGAGCCGCAGATCCCCTCTCGGCACGACCTCCTGAAGGTCAAGGTCGGGTCCATCTCGTTCTTGATCTTGATGAGCGCGTCCAGCACCATGGGGCCGCAGCTGGCAACACACATATCATTATACACACAGAGATATCATGCCTTATTACACACACACAGATATCATACCTCATTACACACACACAAATATCATGCCTTATTACACACACATAGATATCATACCTGATAACACACACACAGATATCCTTACACACACACAGATAATATGCCTTATTACACACACACACACAAATATCATACCTGATTACACACACATAGATAATTCATCCCTGATTACACACACACACAGATATTACACACACTCAGATATTATGCCTTATTACACACACTCAGATATTATGCCTTATTACACACACACAGATATTATGCCTTATTACACACACACAGATATTACACACACACAGATATTATGCCTTATTACACACACACAGATATTATGCCTTATTACACACACACAGATATTATGCCTTATTACACACACACAAATATCATACCTGATTACACACACACAGATATTACACACATTCAGATATTATGCCTTATTACACACACAGTAGATATCATGCATTATTACACACATACAATTCAATGTAATTGTAAGGAGAGAACAATCCAATGACAGGGATGTCGTTAGGCATCGACCATAGTCTGATTAACTTGCCCAAATGTCCGATTTATATAATCGCAGGGCGGTCAGATGTCCTAATGTTTTAAGACGAGCGCGGTCAGTGTGTGTGTGCGCTCGCAGGCATGTACTGGTGTACACGATTCTAGAGCCATTCCAGGGAGTGTGTTTTGTATTTAAAAAAATTGTGTCCTATCGAAATTGTTCAAATGTCCTATTCATGCTGAAGATCTCAGGACATGTGTCCCATTGGTGTGATTTGTAACAGCATCCATGAAATGTAACTACACAACAATACAAATAGTCCTTACGGCAGGGCAATAACCCCTTGAAAAATACCTCGGAAAATGTTTTAATGGTTTTGGGTAGTTTAAATCCTGAAGTTTACAAATCCGCAGGATGACATCTTTAAATCCTTGGGCAAATTGAGACAAAATTAATTATAAGAAAATTAGCAAATGTTGATTTTTTTGTTAAGGCACAAAAGGCATTCCATAGAAAAAAGGGCTAGAATGGCGTCATAACTTCATGACGTCGGGAAAACGTAATGAGTAATATGACGACACGTACAGTATGGCCTGTAGTGTTGTCCGTGTCCGTACTTGAGCTCCTCTTCCAAGACAAAAACCAAAGGCATTTGACGTGTTTCATTCTGCTAAATGGAAACAATTTGCACATGAGTGTGTATGGAATTACATCCAGGCTGAGAAGATGTGAAACCTGTGTTATTCGTGGACTTGTGATTAGTGCGTATGGTGTTCCAAAGCACAGCTTTCACTGTCAAAGATAAAACTTGTAAATTGATCTTACAAAATGGCGGGCGATGATCACAGAACATCGTGAGAGACTAGTTTTCTCCGATTTGATTGTTTACCAGACGATAGAGCTATTTTAGATGGAAGCGTATGCCATCTGGTGACAGCTGTTCATTAACCAGTGTGTTCGTAGGAGTGCTTAATTTCTCTGCAGAAGATCCATGCGTGAAAATCGGTGAAGTCTTTCAGCAAATGTCGCAGTTTGTAAGCGAGTGCTACAGGTGCAAAATCTCAAACAACATATCACGTGAGAGATATAAAACCTGGCTAGCCAGAACCTCCAAGCACCAGTTCACATAAATCAAAAACTACCGCCCACATCAGCCCATTGCTGAACGTCCATCTGAAAAGGGCTGTATTGCAATTCTACGGGGATCTTCCAAATCTTGATCCGGTTGACTCTGGATGGGCAGAAAACCGCCTGGAGTAGAACCTACACCAACTGAAGTCATGCTAATTTTGAAGTGTGGCTGTGGAGAAATTTACCATGTGCAACAGCATGCTGTGGTTGCGCAGTCGGTCAATGTGCGTGTGCCATCTTATGTCGATGTCTACTCCTTGGAAATTGCACAAATCCGCACTGGTCATCCATCGTAGTCATCCGCACTGGGTATGTGCAACAGTCACCTTCACCGGTCACCAGCACTGGTCATCTGGATCGGTCATCCACACTGGTCATCATTTGCGGTCATCCGCACTGGTCATCCTTTTGTGATCATCCGCATCGGTCATCCGCACTATTCATCCTTCATGATCATCTGCACTGGTCATCCGCACAGGTCATCCGTCATGATCATCTGTACTGGTCATCTGCACTAGTCATCGTCCATGATAATCTGCACTGGTCATCCGCACTAATCATCCGCACTCGTCATCCGCACTGGTCATGTTTCATGATCATCTGCACTGGACATCCGCACCGGTAATCCGCACTGGTCATCTGCACTGGTCATCCTTCATGGTCATCTGCACAGGTCATCCACACTGGTCATCCACACTGGCAATTCTCACTGGTCACCCGTACTGGTAATCTACATGACATCCTGCGTAATCATCGGGCGTGGTCATTTATTGGTCATCAGGCATAGTCATCCGCTACCATTCAGACATGAGACCAGCAAATGTTCCAAAAGTAGGAAAGTAAGCCGGGGTCCAGGGGCCGCATAGGCCCAGTGGGGTCCAGGGGCAACGCCCTGGTAGGGGGTTCAGGGGGGCAAAGCCCCCCTGACGGACAATGAATGTTAGAATTATAAAGGCCATTTTGGGGCCTCTCCTGATAGCAAAAAAATTAGATCATGCCTTTTTAAAAAGCTATAAAAAGCACAAGAATAATATGTTTTAGCATTTTAAACAAAAGTGTAATTATAACAATCACACACACACAAAACTTACTTGAAAACTTTCAGAACCAACACATTTTTTCCACCAAGTCCGTATTTCACCACGCAGTGGCCAATGTCGCACCACGTGCACACGGCCTGAGCGGGAATGGATATCTTGGCGATACTGTCGCCAATGAGCTGGCGCCTTTCTTTCTTGTTGATAATGACAGTCACTTCTTTTGACAGCCAGTTGGCTTTCCACTTGTTTTTCACACTTTGGTCGTCGATCGTAAGAGCTTCCACAGCCGACAAAACAATACGGAATCCAGACGCCATGATGCTACCTTTTTCACCTTCGGCGTTTGGAGATCGACAGCCAATCAAAACAACTTGCAAACCGCCATCGGTGAATAATTAGGCCTAGGCAATAATCGTCGGAGATCGACAGCCAATCAAACGTGACCCATGATACTGCTATAGGTTCACGCGAGTGCTGGGGTGCGAATGCACTGACTTCAGACGCAGACAGCTTCGGCTGAACGGTTCATACCACCACCCCCCTCCCCTTTTTTTTTCTCAACGAATTTGCATCGATCTCAAGAATGGTCTGTGAGCTAAGGAAAATATCGGAATTCCGATAAAATTCGGACCAGTCCCATGTCTGACCATTTCGGCAATTGAAAAAAGGATCGATGGTGGCTGCCCTCAAACTGGAAACTCACTGCATGACCATGTCATCTTGTGTGGTAAACCAGCGTGGTCATCCCGCCTGGTCATCTGGAGTGGTAAACTACACATCATCCTGTGTGGTCATCGGCGAGGTAAAGTGCATACTAACCAGTATCCCTGGTTCGTCGCCATGACCTTTACGTTATGAGATAGGTCTTTTGTATATGAGACATGGTACATCAGGTTTAGCCTCTTGACATGACGCCTAATACACCTCCTCGGGGCGTCACTAACTGACACAACACTGTGTATATGGCGACAATCGCTTGGCGCTGTGACACCTTACAAGGCCTTTCGTCTGATGTATACATTCCTCACCTGACTAGATCTTCTTAAAAAAAGAGCACAAGATAACTTTAAGTTATTGTGGGTATTACAGCCACTTTTCCAGGATTAAGTTGTTATCTGCTTGCTCACCGACCAAGTCACTCATTGATTCTGGAACCCACCAGGATGGTAGGGTCACTTCAACGACGAGCGCTTCATAAGCTGTCTCCACCTCTGGCGGCTGTGAGCAATTTTTGGGAAGTTGCAAAACATTTCCCAATCCACTCGGTAATGATATCTGCCCCTCTGTTCATTTGTCTTCTCTATCTTCTCTTTCCGCGCACCATACCCTGTAAGATGGTCTTGGAGAGCCCGCCTGTTCTTGTTACATGGCCATACAATCTCAGCTTCGTCTTCTTGACAGTGATCTTTGTAGTGATGCACGTGCTAAGTGATGGTTTTGCAGACATTAACTCTTACCAGTTCGCTCCCTTGCCCATCGTAAGCTAGTTTTCCACTGACCAATTATCTAATTATAATTTTTGTTTTTTTGTGTGTTTTACATTGGATGCGTCGGACAGTGGATAAACTCATATTTAAGACACACTTTATGACTGAAACAAGCTGGGTTTTTGTTATAAGTTAGTTATAGAAATGCATTATTAGGCACACAAAAAAAAAGTCTGTTAACGGTAACATAGGCCAAAAATATAGGGTCGGTAGGTCGGGACTTTTTTTTTATTTATTTTTTTTATTTCCCCAAAACATATTTTTAAGTTATTTTGCCAAAAAACAAAGCCCCCTTCTTTTTAAATTTTTTTTTTTTCAAATTTTTTTTTTTTTCCAAATTTTTTTTTCCAAATTTTTTTTTTTTTTTTTTACCAAATGCCAAACAAAAGTCTAGGGTCGCGCGAAAAAATAGGGTCAGTCAGGATACCGTAAACAGAATATTTTTTGGGGGCGGGCCTTAGGCATGAAACGTCCAACTTTGAAATTTGGGTGGGGGTATTCAGGTGACAATAACTTTTTTGTTTATAAGCAAAACTCTATAAAACTTTACTATGTTATGTAAATTGAATGCCCAAACAGACTAGTTAGCAGCATATCTAAAATAAACTGAACACAAAAAAAATTTCTTCTTTGTGTTTGTCACGTGTTCCAAAAAATGGGCGTACAAATTTCAACAAAAATCATGTTGTCACCCCCATAACAATTTTTAGCTTTAAAGATAGCACAATTCTCTTTGCAAATATGAAAAGCTTATTTATTTTCCTTTCATTTGATATATAACTTTCTATATTTCATTTAGAATATGACCCCAGATAGCCACTCGGCAAGTAGGCACCAACAGCACTGTAAAATATGCCCTAAAACCCCCGAACTGGTAAGAGTTAAAATATATGACCTTGAAATTGTTTGACCTTGAAAACGTGTGACCTTCAGTGTTGGTGAACGTTTTTATTCATGGCAAGTTTTAAGAAGACATTTCGTCATTTTATCTTCAAAAATAGTATAATCCTTTATCATTTGAATGAACATTTGACATTCATATGACCTTGAAATGCGATGAAGGTCAAGCAAAGTGCAACAGTAATCAAAGCCCACAACACATATAAGCTTAAACCATTAGCTGTAACTGAAAAAATATATTGCTAAAACTAACTATATCATCCTGCTCCGTTAACCAGTTTTAACGGTCCCTCAACAGACCAGCCATTCGGGTTATAGTGTCTGCTAATCATGTAACTGGTGTTATGCATATTAACTCCCGTTTTATCTCCCGGAAAACATAAATAAATACAGTTCTGCTAGTTAATAGCATGCAGTTTCGACTATTTTGCAGTCTGGAATCCATCTTGTCCGCCATCTTGAATACATCAAAATGCCCAAGGATGACAGAGTGTCATCCGTCGGATCTGTAATCTACAGACATCACAGAGTTCAAAACAGTCAAAACATTCTCCGAGGTATTTTTTGAGGGGTTAAGGTCAAAATCGGGAAATGACGACCTGACTAAAAGCAACAAGCCTGTATACGAAGGACTGTTTTGTGAACAGAGACAAAGCAACAAGCTTGCATACCAAGGACTGTTTTGTGAACAGAGACAAAGTTTTGTGAACAGAGCTAGAGACAAAGCAACAAGCTTGCATACCAAGGACTGTTTTGTGAACAGAGACAAAGTTTTGTGAACAGAGCTAGAGACAAGCAACAAGCTTGCATACCAAGGACTGTTTTGTGAACAGAGCTAGAGACAAAGCAACAAGCCTGCATACCAAGGACTGTTTTGTGAACAGAGACAAAGCAACAAGCTTGCATACCAAGGACTGTTTTGTGAACAGAGACAAAGCAACAAGCCTGCATACCAAGGACTGTTTTGTGAACAGAGACAAAGTTTTGTGAACAGAGCTAGAGACAAAGCAACAAGCCTGCATACCAAGGACTGTTTTGTGAACAGAGACAAAGTTTTGTGAACAGAGCTAGAGACAAAGCAACAAGCCTGCATACCAAGGACTGTTTTGTGAACAGAGACAAAGTTTTGTGAACAGAGCTAGAGACAAAGCAACAAGCTTGCATACCAAGGACTGTTTTGTGAACAGAGACAAAGTTTTGTGAACAGAGCTACAGACAAAGCAACAAGCCTGTATACGAAGGACTGTTTTGTGAACAGAGACAAAGCAACAAGCTTGCATACCAAGGACTGTTTTGTGAACAGAGACAAAGTTTTGTGAACAGAGACAAAGCAACAAGCCTGCATACCAAGGACTGTTTTGTGAACAGAGACAAAGTTTTGTGAACAGAGCTAGAGACAAGCAACAAGCTTGCATACCAAGGACTGTTTTGTGAACAGAGCTAGAGACAAAGCAACAAGCCTGTATACGAAGGACTGTTTTGTGAACAGAGACAAAGCAACAAGCTTGCATACCAAGGACTGTTTTGTGAACAGAGACTAGACCCTAGCAATAGCAAGATGAGTTAGTCACAAACACAAGTGACTGAATACATGTACATTGAATACAGTCTAAGCTCAGACCATCTGGACGTTTGAACATAGTTTGACAAGTTACAGAAGAAAAAAGTGACTCACTGGTTCAAGTCCATCTGGTAGGTCTAGTTTGACAAGTTACAGAAAAGAAAAGTGACTCACTGGTTCAAGTCGATCTCGTAGGTCTAGTTTGACAAGTTACAGAAGAAAAAAGTGACTCACTGGTTCAAGTCCATCTGGTAGGTCTAGTTTGACAAGTTACAGAAAAGAAAAGTGACTCACTGGTTCAAGTCGATCTCGTAGGTCTGCACCCTGGGCTTGTCACCTTGTTGGTCTGGGTCCTGGGAAAGAAAACACACATCTCTTGTTACACACACATCTCTTGTTACACACACATCTCTTGTTACACACACATCTCTTGTTACACACACATCTCTTGTTACACACACATCTCAAGTTACACACACATCTCTCATTACACACACATATCTTATTACACACACATCTCTTGTTACACACACACACATCTCTTGTTACACACACACACATCTCTTGTTACACACACACATCTCTTGTTACACACACACACATCTCAAGTTACACACACATCTCTTGTTACACACACATCTCTTGTTACACACACACCTCTTGTTACACACACACACCTCTTGTTACACACACATCTCTTGTTACACACACACCTCTTGTTACACACACATCTCTTGTTACACACACACCTCTTGTTACACACACACACACATCTCAAGTTACACACACATCTCTTGTTACACACACACCTCTTGTTACACACACATCTCTTGTTACACACACATCTCTTGTTACACACACATCTCTTGTTACACACACATCTCTTGTTACACACACATCTCTTGTTACAACTTACACACGTCTCAAGTTACACACACATCTCTTGTTACACACACACCTCTTGTTACACACACACACACATCTCTTGTTACACACACATCTCTTGTTACACACACATCTCTTGTTACACACACATCTCTTGTTACACACACATCTCTTGTTACACACACATCTCAAGTTACACACACATCTCTCATTACACACACATATCTTATTACAACTTACACACATCTCAAGTTACACACACATCTCTTGTTACACACACATCTCTTGTTACACACACATCTCTTGTTACACACATCTCTCTCGCTTGCCTTTGTTCTGAACAATTAAGTAGAAGTACAATGCCAAGTCAATGCATACCCCCAGCGAAGGACAAATATTCTCTCTCTCACCCCAAGTCACACACACATACAACGTTAACACACACACACTGACTCACACAAATCTCATACACACTAAACACACAGACAGACACACACGCCCTTGCAAACACACATACACACACACACACACACACACACACACTGATTAACACAAATCTCATACACACAAAACACACACACAGACAGACGGACACACACACCCTTGCAAACACACATACACACACACACACACACACAAACTTCGTACACACAAACCACACACTCCTACGCACATAATAATCGACAGACTGACACACGAACCTTTACAAATACACATAAACACAAACACTCATACACACACAAACATACACACAAACTCACGCACACACACACCCACTCTCTTACACACACACACACGTACGCACACACACATAAATAACCACATTCTGTCTCTTACACACACACATAAATAACCACATTCTGTCTCTTACACACACACATAAATAACCACATTCTGTCTCTTACACACACACATAAATCACAACATTCTCTCTCTTACACACACACATAAATAACCACATTCTCTCTCTTACACACACACATAAATAACCACATTCTCTCTCTTACACACACGCGCACATGCACACACACACAAGTACACACTCGCACACACACACACAGTAACAACTAACATTAACACATGTGCACAAAATGCACACACACACACACACAGTGTGAGAGAGAAAGCCTTTCGACGTCATCTTCTTACGCGAGCTTAATCCATAGATTTGGAAACTTTGGAATTTCTACCCGGCCAAAGCGGCCTTGGATCAAAAACCGAATAGGCCTTTATGTCACCCACCGTATTTTAGTTAGTATGTTCCCAATTTTTGGTGACCTTCTATCCCCAACTTCAGCCCCTAGCCGGGCACAAAGAATCCTTCTTTATCATGTATTATCGACATGAACATTTCTCAAGTCGATTACAGCGTTTGTGGGACCGCCATCGCTGGGATTAACGATGAACAGAATTTAAAGTGATGAGGAAGAAAAGAAGGACACTCACCCAGCGGTAAACATCAATCTTTTTCATCTTGGGGGCAGCATGTGGGGCAGCTGCTGCAGCCGTCTGTGCACATCTTGCCTGCAACACAGAACACGTTACACATCTTGCCTGTAACACACAACACGTTACACATCTTGCCTGCAACACACAACACATCTTGCCTGCAACACACAACATGTTACACATCTTGCCTGCAACACACAACACATCTTGCCTGCAACACACAACATGTTACACATCTTGCCTGCAACACACAACACGTTACACATCTTGCCTGCAAGTGCAACACACATGTTACACATCTTGCCTGCAACACACAACACGTTACACATCTGGCCTGCAACACACAACACATCAGGCCTACAACACACAACACGTTACACATCTGGCCTGCAACACACAACACATCTGGCCTGCAACACACAACACGTGTTATGTGTTTATCATTATGAACACAAGTTCTTCGTCAGTTACTTGTACAAGCCTCAAGCAGTATAATTTGCATCTAAATTTTACACACTTTAAACTTTTTAGTTTTGTTAGGTTAATGACATTGACAACAAACACTTTCTCCGAATATTGTAAGTTGTACGTTGTACGTTGTACGTTGTAAGTTGTACGTTGTAAGTTGTAAGTTGTACGTTGTACGTTGTAAGTTGTACGTTGTAAGTTGTAAGTTGTACGTTGTGCGTTGTACGTTGTAAGTTGTAAGTTGTACGTTGTGCGTTGTACGTTGTACGTTGTACGTTCAAGAGAAAATATGTGTTACAACATAAAGTTTTGACTGTTTAAGTGAAGTTTAGTTATCAAATTATTCAACAAATTCTGTGACACTAACAGGGATGTTGTGACAAATTCACACCTATACAGGCTATAGGACAAATGACCTGACACTATAGGACAAATGACCTGAGCTCTTCAGAATCAATAGGACATTTGACCGCTTTCAGAAATTCCAATAGAACATCATAATTTTGTGCAAAACATTGTCCTTGGAATGGCTCCAAAATCATGTGTGCACATGCACATGCTTTAACACTCTCATATATATATAGTATACATCAATTATTATGGTCAGGAATCTGTCAAGGTGTCCAAATGCAAAAATCCTGTTCTGGATACTTTTATCACTTTGTATTTTGTTCTGTTTTTAAATGACTACAATATAAACAATACAGTTATGAAGTATTCCTCATGCAGATTGACTTTGTTCAAGAAAAAAAGTACCTTTTTTGGCACACAAGGCGTTATGCGAAACACATGGTACATTGTGCATTCAATAACCAAGTTACTGATAAGGGTATCATCTCAATCTAAATTTTAATAGGTCCAGAAATGGATGGAGAATTAGAAACATATGTTAGATTATTAAAAGTTTGATCTGAAAATAGGTTTTGGATTTTGAGTGTTCTTTTTTAGCTGGTCTGTATGTTACATTTGGTGTAAATAATCATGAAACAAGTCGCGTAAGGCAAAAATACTACATTTAGTCAAGCTGTGGAACTCACAGAATGAAACTGAACGTAGTCCGCCGCTAGTGCAAAAGGCAGTGAAAGTTACGAGCCTGTTTGGCGCGGTAGCGGTTGCGCTGTGCTTCATAGCACGCTTTACTGTACCTCTCTTCGTTTTAACTTTCTGAGCGTGTTTTTAATCCAAACATATCATATCTATATGGTTTTAGAATCAGGAACCGACAAGGAATGAACATAATGTATGCATCATGTGACAAGATTCCAGAAAAATGGCTGAAGCTGACGGTAAGACTTGGTTAGATTTTTTTTTTTTTTTTTTTTTAGAATTTCTGCGATCTTCTCAAACTCAAGGGTCACTTTGGCGGTCAATATCGCTGGTTAGGTGAATTTGGCCATTTTTGAGCGGGTGTCAATCGATAGTTAAGCCATTTATCTCTTATTTAAACTAGAAACTATGACAATATTTGCTTTCTCCTAGTGCCTCCATGGGTAGTTTTGACACAGGGGTGTTCGTGATCTGGCGCCATTGTTGAAGATCATAGAGTAGTCGCCCCTGATCACGTCTTACTTTCGATTTCTCTTGTAAGAAAAGTTAACTTAATTTTATCAACTATTATTGATAAATTTGGTGTTAAAATGTAAACATGTACTTGCTTGTTCATGAGTGATTGTGCAATTTCTCACTTGAGCCGGCTGAGGGAGTGTTAGTGAGAATAATTGCCTTGATAGTTCTAGCTACTTGGCCAGTTGGGGAAATTGCATGTTCATGTTGTTGTTTTTTAATATTATTTTTATTTTTAAATTTGTAAAGAGCTTATATTCAGTGATCGCGCTAGATATCTTTCAAACCGGTATGACATCATGAGCTGACCACAATGCTCTCACGAAAATCAGTCAACCTGCCAATGCAACCAGTCAAAGGCAAACAATGACTAAATCAATGTTTCTCAATGCCATCGACACGCAGACGTTTTCTGTGGAATAAATTCGGGTTATTCCCCCCTGGTTGTCAAAAAAGTGTTGACGCGCAGAGCCGATGTCAAAATCACCGAGTGACTTGCTATGCCATCGTAGCATCATCAGGCGGTTGACGTACTAGGCCGTGAAGCACTTTCAGTTTCGGCCGTGAAGCACTTTCAGTTTCAGTGTATGACAAGGGCCTTTTCTGACCTCTTGGAGGCAGAAACAACAGCAATGATCTTTGCTTCATGGTTAAGATAGTACTGACCTCAAATATATATGTGAGCAAAGAGCGGATCTGGTGTGCGTAGGTGATTTTTCAGTATAATCGCATGCCGGCTTTAGCATTCTTCATTTTTGACGTTTCGTTAACACGACCTTGTGACACCAAGCCTCATCAGTTTGTTTTCCATGAGACAATGGCACAATAAGCCATGCGAGTCTCTCTCTCTCTCTCTCTCTCTCTCTCTCTCTCTCTCTCTCTCTCTCTCTCTCTCTCTCTCTCTCTCTCTCTCTCTCTCTCTCTCTCTCTCTCTCTCTCTCTCTCTCTCTCTCTCTCTCTCTCTCTCTCTCTCTCTCTCTCTCTCTCTCTCTTACTGACCATGGATTCTTTATAAAGGATTTTTCTCTCCACTATTTCTTTTCCCCCCGGTCAAAATAATTAACAATCGGTACGTCTGACCGAGCACCCATTTTATTATCGGTATTGGCGAATCTCAATCGGTAAAATACCAGAAATTACCGGTAAACGCCATCTCGACTAAGCTTGTAAAAACAATAGTATGGCACTTTTTTTTTTAATGATATTTCTTAATTGTACCTATTTATTTATGTATTTATATAATTTATTTATTTTGTTGTTGTAAATCACTAGTCCGCCAAAAGAAATGACAATCATTTTGTGACAATGTCTAAAGACTGACACACTGCCCACTTCTACTCAGTAGATTTGAGGCCTGCTGTAACCTTTGTATATATTACATGGATTACAGATTAAAGATGGAAAAGAAGTACACATAGTAAAAAAATAGATCTTTTTAGAAGATGTAAATGAAAGGAGTTTGTTTTACATAATTATTGCCCCTTTAATGCTACTATTATTGTTTTTATGGTGTGTTCTTTCTTGTGTGGATTTTTGCACTGTATATATCGTCACTGTTGGACTCATGTACATGTATGTATGTGCCTTCTTTTTATGTGTACCTATACCTGCTTAGAATGAGACAGTGACATGTTGATGTCACACCACAAAATATGATTTGCATGCTGCATGTTTTCTTTCTCTTTTTATTTATATATTTATTAATTTTTAATTCCTTTTTTATTTCTTTGCTTTTAACATAGAAGCATTTTTTTCCCCAAGTTTAAAACAATGACATATTTTGTTTCAAAGAAAAATGCCCTGGGCATGATTTTAAAACAATGATTTAATCTGAATTTGCACTTTTCAAACTATTGGTGTTGAGTAAAATTAATGTAGAGGTAAACTTGTGATTTACATTTCTTTTGGAATAACAGGCAATACAATTTATCCAGTGTGATTTTTTTTTCTCAATTTGTGATGTTCTAACTTTTAGTTTTAAAGAAATTAATTTTCTCCATTTCTAGAGTAGATTCAATGGTATTGCATTAAAAGAAAAATACATCAATGTTTAGCAATAGCATGCTACTCAGTAGACATAATGATATTTTACGTATTGTCATTAGTACTTTGAACATTTTTTTTTTTTTTTATCAAAATTATTGTGCCTTTTGTGTTTTAAAATGAATAGTACCGAAAGCTAAAGTTTGACCACACATTTCTTAAACAGTTACTCTATTCAAATCCATGTAGCTCGTTACCTAATTGACCTATGGAAATGTAATTGCTTCCACAATATTTGTCTTGAAAAGACCTTTCTTATGGTATATATATATAAAAGCTCACTTTGACCCCATTCTTTGGGTACAAGTAGTGTTTAAAACCGATTAATGCAGAGGGCTAACTTTTGACCCCACCCTACTTGACGGGTGCCGTTTTCAAATCTATGTAGCTCGTTACCTAATTGACCTATTTTAATTTAATTACTACCGTTGTCTTTGTCTTTAAAATACCTTTCCAATGATATATATATATGCCTATTTTGAAAAAAAATTAAAAATGGCCTGACCTAGCTAACTATAGTGGATTAACTGCCTTGTGTAACCTGTCAGTTGGAATAGTTGGGTCAGTCATACGATAACGAATATCAATGGAATATTAACTTGTACTTCTCGAGGATGCAAACATGATATTACTTTATGTCAATTAACTTCTGTAGAAGTAAAATACGAGATAATTGTGGAGCTGAGCTCCGACCACACACACAAGGCCAAGGTCGTTTACGAACTTTCAGTAAAGCCTAAAGGTGACCTGACCCAAAACTGCTGGCCAAACACACACATCAACATACGTAAACCTGAAGAAAAAGACCGAGCAGGATATATCATAACTTGCAAACACTTTCAAAATCAAACTATGCGTTTACATGCACATTTCCAATATGATCTTACTTGAAATAGCTGAATAACAGCCTTTGTGGCCGGCGAAAATTTGGTGAGACAACTGCGAGCTGCCATCTTGGTTTGTGTAACTTTCTCGAGCATGCGCATTCGTTAGTTCCGCTCTCCTTTTATAGATGGCGGCATAAACAAATCCGGTCACTTTCATTTGGTAAGACTTTTAATCCAACTTACGCAATCTTCAGCGTCACGGTTGTTCTTTTGTAAAGCTGCTTGCATACAGAAAGCGTGCCAACTAATTCGGGTTATGTGATGGCTGAAAACCAGATTGTATCAGGTTTTTGATTGTTTTCTGTTGTTTGTTTGAAACGAATTCAAGTCAGAACTTGCTCCCATGGTGACGGATATGTTTCTGAGTTGTCTTACAATTCACATTGAGCAGCCAAACTACGCATTGGCCTTATTGTTGACACCCACAACTACACATGCTACTTTCTCCACTGATCCTGTGTGTGATGATTTCAAATGAGGATAGTTGCCCTGTTCAGGGATTTACACAGTGTTTGAAGAAGAACAACAAGAAGAAGATTGAACTGCCGAAGTAATCACTACTGCTGATTGTGGGCAATAACGGAAAGACAAGACAAGACAACTATTTGGAATGTTCGTGCTCTGTGCAGTAGATCGCGCAGTTTTGGTGTCCGACATAAGCTCGAACGACAAAACCTCGAATGGACATAAGCTCGATGCGACAAAACCTCGACGCGACATAAGCTCGAACGACAGAAGCTCGGCAGGACAAGTGCACGACGCGACAAAAGCTCGATGCGACAAAAGCTCGAATGGACATAAGCTCGACGCAACAAAAGATCGAACGATGACACACACATGTTGCTAATCTTGATCGAAACAACGAAGTGACTGTGGTGAGATAAACAAAGTTAAAAAACAAAGGATTACTGTACTCACCGTTCCTAGAGTTCCTTCCCCTTTTTGCGTGTTTCCCCTCCATTTTCTTTCAAACCTTGTTCGTTCCGTGTTGCGTCTGCTTTTTGTTGTCTTTTGTGTTCTTGTTTTTCCTGATGAAGCTTCCAAAAGCGAAAATTCATTGTCGTCTTTGTATCGGTGAGTACAGTAATCCTTTGTTTTTTTAACTTTGCTAATCTTGTATAGAGCGATGCTGTCAAAACTGCTTAGATGACGTCATATATGGCTATTTTTTAGTGTTGATATTTTAGTTTCGAGCGACAGATTGACTCAATTGTTTGATATCGCTGAACGCGTTGTTGTTGTTGTTGTTGTTGTTGTTGTTGTTGTTGTTGTTGTTGTTGTTGTTGTTGTTGTTGTTGTTGTTGTTGTAAGTACGCTGCTGGGTCACACACACACACACACACACACACACACACACACACTGACTCGGCTGCGTCTGCAGGTGACCCGTCTGCAGTTTTACTGTATATTACTCGTCCTCGGCATTTATCCTTTGATTGTGTGCACTTCCAGCAGATCTTTTTGTCTTTTTTGTAGATCTTTGCATCCACATTGAGGGGACTTGGAGAGGACAGCACGTTTCGTCCTGCAGTCTGGACTGACGATATAACAACGAACGGCAAGAAGAAGAAGAAGCATCCACTGTATAAGTGAAGCCGTCCAAACATAACAGAGGCTTTCCCTTTTGTGTCTTGGTTACCTCCATGGCGCAGGGAATGTGTGAAGCCGATACGCGACTGGAAATAACGACTCAATTCCGACTGTGCATGATAGTTTCGATAATTTCTGATCACAGTGGTCACACTGTTGACTCGAAGAAACTTTTTTTTCTGAATTGATACTCAAAGCAAGCAAACACACAGTCGTCAATTTGCCCGTGCCGCTTACCTAAACTTTTTCCAGATCTATAAACAGTCATTCCAAATTAAAACAATAACAATGACAAATCTAAACCCCGACACGATCGTCCCCCTTCTTTTTTTCTCTCTTCGTTCTCCTCTCTCTGTCTCTCTCCCTCTCTTGCAGACAGATTTTTAAAAAAACAGACAGGCTAAATAACACTGAGAAGGACACGCTCAGACACGTTCGATCTTTTGTCGCGTCGAGCTTTCGTCGTGTCGAGCTTTTGTCGCATCGAGCTTTTGTCGCGTCGAGCATTTGTCCGGTCGAGCTTCTGTCGTTCGAGCTTATGTCGCGTCGAGCTTTTGTCCATTCGATGTTTTGTCGTTCGAGCATTTGTCGTTCGAGCATGTACCCCGCAGTTTTTGCTTTGCTCTGCAGTGATCAAATTTGCTCTGAAACACTATAGGTTGTCACTTTCACTTTCAGAAGTAGTAGTTGTTGTAGGGACTGGAAAAAGTTTTCCATAAGCCTCGCGTCTTTTTAAGCGTCCAATCTCATTAGTTCAGATTTGCTGTTGGTCAGTCACATTTAGCATGCTCAAATTCACTTTCTCATTCTCAATATCATTATCAATCATCATCATTACAAATACAGTGACTCAATTCTTCGCCTAGCAGATTCTTGAAGGTGTTACTGGTGTTTTGTGCACATTTAACAACATTCGTCAATGTGTTCTATGAGCGAGGATGCGACTCTCTTAGTCATAGAAAAAGAATGTTTTTTAATATTTAAGTTTGACTAAATTCAATAAAAAAATTTATATCAATGTCATTTCTTGTTGCATTAGTTGTAGATTTCTTAAAAATAACTCAACTTTGACATTACCATCAATACCATGAAAAATATTGTACGTCTGTATCAAGTCAACTTTTAACCTTTATGCTGGAACTTATTATAAGTTGTTAGTGTAACAAGTTCAATCAGTCCTCTCTCTCTCTCTCTCTCTCTCTCTCTCTCTCTCTCTCTCTCTCTCTCTCTCTCTCTCTCTCTCTCTCTCTCTCTCTCTCTCTCTCTCTCTCTCTCTCTCTCTCTCTCTCTCTCTCTCTCTCTCTCTCTCTCGCTCAGTATAGATCAAGGTGCTATTTAGTTCTACTTCTAGTGAAAGGTTAGTTTTGTATAAAGACATGTTCCACAAACTTATGGTTGTTTTATTCCCGTGTGTTTGTCATACATTTATGTAGTCACTATTCTTCAAAGTACATTTCTTTATTTTCAGGTTGGTAGCTTCTTGTTGCACACAACTATAGTGGGATGAACGACATTGACAAGTGACACTCCACATATTTGGCGGAAGTTTGGCCTAGTTAGTGAATGCCAAGGAAGGGTGGGTGAGTGTTTGGCCTAGTTAGTGAATGCCAAGGAAGGGTATGTGAGTGTTGGGTATGAAGGACACACAGCCAGCGGACATGACATCCCTCAAGCAGCACTTTTCCTCGTGGCGCCCTGACAGCACAGCTCTCTTTACCGGCACCAGGCTAGGGCACAGAGACCATGATGAGACACTTAGGAAACCTCCGGCACCGTCAGCGTTTGACGAGCCAGAAATCCTGTCTCACTTGAGACCAGACCCCATGCTGCTAGTGACGCCAGAGAAGAGCCTCGGGCTGGCTGCACTGGACCGGAACAACTGCTCCCTGACCGAGACTGAGGCGTCCAGGCCAGGGGAGGAGGGGAGGAGGGGGAGACAGAAGGTTCGCTTTGCACCGGGAACAGTCACCTCTCCCCCATCCAGGCCGGGGGATGGTGGCAGGGTGGGGGGCGGTCACCATGACGATGACAGTGTTCCACGCAGCTTTTCCTCCCTCACCCAGAAGCTGTACCA
Source organism: Littorina saxatilis (assembly GCF_037325665.1). Classification (NCBI taxonomy): domain Eukaryota; kingdom Metazoa; phylum Mollusca; class Gastropoda; order Littorinimorpha; family Littorinidae; genus Littorina; species Littorina saxatilis. The sequence continues at coordinate 98,394 of NC_090254.1, read as the reverse complement.
GCCAGCACGCTACGCAGACATCGATGAAGGACGTGGTGCACACACACCTGTGTCTAGTGCTTGTGCACCCCAGCCATACAGTGTAGAGACCCTAGGACAGAGTGCTTGTGCACCCCAGCCATACAGTGTAGAGACCCTAGGACAGAGTGCAGTGTGTGTGCCAATGGTAAAAAACACCGCAAGTGATTCCTGTGGCCAGCACGGCAACAAGACAGCGGCAGGCCGAGTGAAGAGACACAAGCCTGCAGTGGCTGCCGGTCACAGTCATGGTGAGGGTGGGGGTGGGGCTTCAGACACGGAGGTGAAAGAAACGTTGCGTCACACGTCCCCCTCACGGCGCAGTCCCATGGTCATCTGCAGGAGTCACCGCACTTCACCTCTCCGCAGTCACCAGTCATCACCGCACTTGGCGACCAGGAGTCACAGCACTTCACCTCTCCGCAGTCACCGGTCATCACCGCACTTGGCGACCAGGAGTCCGTCCAGCTCTCGGTCATCACCGGCCAGAAGTCCCGGCAGACTGACCCCGGTGACCGTGTCCGGCCCTGACCTCGTGTTCTTCACCGACCTCGTGATCACAGACCAGCCGGATCCCCCGGTGAGAGTGGTAAGAGAGGCACCGCTCAGACCCAAGCTCAGCGACTACGTCTTCCCCTTCAGGGCGGAGGAAGGAGGGCCCACAGACAACCCCCTGGCCCGACCCGAGTTCAACTCCACGGTCAAGATGGCCTCAGACAACCCCCTGGCCCGACCCGAGTTCAACTCCACGGTCAAGATGGGCCAGGAGCTGCGGGCGGCCAAGGCCAAGCGGTCTGACACCTGGGGGGCTGTCAACAACACGCTCAAGACGTCCCACAGGAAGAGGACTCAGATACAGGAGAAGGTGAGGGATGTGTTAAGGTATAATGCTCTAAAGATCTATAGATAATGTTTTGGTCACATGGCAGCTCCTACATTCACAATCACAATGTGTTTGCTGGCTCTTGTTTTCTTTTCTGTTTTGAAACAAAAAATGTGTTTCTTGTTTTACACTTTTTATTTAAAGTTAAACTCCTGAGCTTTTCTATGATTTGAAACACTTTTTCCCAGCAGAAAGGAAAAGCACCAGGTGGAAAGAGAGCATTGTTAGGCAACAACAAGTCGCGTAAGGCGAAATTACAACATTTAGTCAAGCTGTCGAACTAACAGAATGAAACTGAACTCACTGCATTTGTACAGCAAGAGCGTATACTCGTAGCATCGTCAGTCCACCGCTCGATGCAAAGGCAGTGAAATTGACAAGAAGAGCGGGGTAGTAGTTGCGCTGAGAAGGATAGCACGCTTTTCTTTATCTCTATTCTTTTCAACTTTCTGAGCGTGTTTTTAATCCAAACATATCACATCTATATGTTTTTGGAATCAGGAACCCACAAGGAATAAGATGAAATTGTTTTTAAATCGATTTCGGAAATTTTATTTTAATAATAATTTTTAGATTTTTAATTTTCAGATCTTGTTTTTAATCCGAATATAACATATTTATATGTTTTTGGAATCAGAAAATGATGAAGAATAAGATAAACGTAAATTTGGATCGGTTTAAAAAAAAAATATTTTTTTTACAATTTTCAGATTTTTAATGACCAAAGTCATTAATTATTTTTTAAGCCACCAAGCTGAAATGCAATACCAAAGTCCGGCCTTCGTCGAAGATTGCTTGGCCAAAATTTCAATCAATTTGATTGAAAAATGAGGGTGTGACAGTGCCGCCTCAACTTTTACAAAAAGCCGGATATGACGTCATCAAAGGTATTTATCGAAAAAAAGAAAAAAAGTCCGGGGATATCATTCCCAGGAACTCTCATGTCAAATTTCATAAAGATCGGTCCAGTAGTTTGGTCTGAATCGCTCTACACACACAGACAGACAGACACACACACACACATACACCACAACCCTCGTCTCGATTCCCCCCTCTACATTAAAAAAACGGGACATTAAAAATTACATTGACGTAAGGGTTGGGTTTAGGGTTAGTTGCTATAAGCCTAACCCTCCATGCAACAGGGCTTTACAATGAAGTTACTGACTTTTTGTTTTACAAGCTAAGTACTGATTTAGGGGTTACTTGTGTGTTCAAATCGCTCGACAGAAACATTACACATTTTGTGCACAGGTTCCTCTAAGCAATATGGACACATCTGTGCAAAGAAAAAAGGTTGTTGCCTTATGAACCTTTTTTTTATGATTCTTTTACTGGGGGTTGTCAAGTCCGATTTTGCGAAAAACACTGCGATTCTTAACATGATCCTAACTGACATATTTAGCTCTACAAATGATAAATGAAACATTAGTTTGTGTAGATAAATGAATGGAGAGTATAACTTTATCATAAAACGGTACTTATCAACGTGCATTTTCAGAAAATGATCGAGGTTTCTCGAGGGCGTACACATAAAATTATCACTCCTTTGGTAGTAAAAACGTATGTAAAAAAATTCGCTCGACAGAACATAACTAAACTTGAACACAGCTAAGTTCACTGTATACAGATACAATACCTGTAAACAAAATAAGTTGTTGCCTTATTGTCTGCTTCACAATTATTCCCGTACCAACCCCACCCCCATATCTTGACTGACAAAAATGATAAAAAGTAATAATTTGGGAGCGCTGTAGGTCAGTTGGTAGAGCGGTGGACTTGTGATACATGAGTTTGGGGTACATCACGAAGCGTCCCGGTACCGAACGAAGCGTCCCGGTACCGAAGCGTCCCGGTGCCGAAGCGTCCAGGTACCGAAGCGTCCCACTATAACGCGTCACAGGGGTACCGGGACGCTTTGGTACCGGGACGCTTCGGGACGCTCCCGCGCAGTAGGGCACGAAGCGTCCCGGTACCGAAGCGTCCCGGTGCCGAAGCGTCCCGGTACCAGTCACCACGCACATCCTCGGCTCGCATGCCAATGTATTTATAAAGCAAAGGGAATGCCTGTAATTCACACAGAGCAATCACTTGGTCTTAAACGTGCACAAGACAAAAACTTTCATACTGGGGGAGCGAGCCAGTCTGAAGAGTACTCGGGTCCAGTGCGAGCGTTTTTTATTACCCAAATGAACCCAAATAAACCCAAATTAACCCAAATGATACAATTTAAAAGTCGGAGGCAGAACTTAAAAGACTTTTTCCGACGCTCACGCTTAGTGAAGCCAGAAAGCGTGTGTGATAACAGACATATCCCTCTTGTGAACGGAAGCCTGCGGACTTTTCCCCCGAACTTGTCCACACGGGTACAGTATTTCCAAATTGGTGTGTTGTGAGTACAGATCTAAAGTAAAGTTGGGGAAAAGTTGGACAAAAAGTGATTTTTTTTTACCGAAAGCAAATCAAGGTCTGTGCAAAATTTAAAAAATCAGTGAAGTCAAGGTCAAATCAAGGTCAAGATTAAATTTAAAAAAAATAAATATGGTTAGTCAAGTCAAGGTCAAATCAAGGTCAACAAGGGCGGATCTGGGGGGGGTTACACGGGTTACGTAATCCCCCCCCACCCCCAAAAAAAAGAGGTAGTTTATTGGCTCAGGATGCACCAGATAGCTCTATTTTGCTTCTTTGGATAAAAAAAAATTCCGGGGGAGCATGCCCCCGGACTCCCCTAGAGGCTTAGGCGCCTTCGGCGCCGTCAACTTGTATCTTCGCAGTCATTTTGTAACCCCCCCCTCCAAAGTGAATTGATCCGCCCTTGGTCAAGGTTTAAAAAAAAAAAAAGTCTAAGTCCTGTGACGCGTTATAGTGGGACGCTTCGGTACCGGGACGCTTTGGTACCGGGACGCTTCGGTACTGGGACGCTTTGGTACCGGGACGCTTCGGTACCGGGACGCTTTGGTACCGGGACGCTTCGGGGTGTCCCCTGAGTTTGAATCAGGGTGAAGGGTTGGGGGTCGGAACATTTGTGTGCAAAGTTTCATGAAAATCTGTCCAGTAAATTTCTATGAATCGCACACACACACACACACACACACACACACACACACACACACACACACACACACACATATATGATATGGGTCATTCTCAGAAATGGTGGTCCAAAGTGTTACATACAAAGTAAAAAATAAAGTGTCAAGAAATACAAAATAATTGTTTTTACTATGAAGTCTATTGTTTGCTATACATAATAATGCAAAAAAATTAGACAAAAAGAGTAATTGGTTGCTGAATAAGAGACGTTTTAAAGTGTTGTATTTACGTGATGAATGTTGTAACATGGAAACCAAATTCCAACTTTAAACCACCTAAGCCTTCAATCCTTTGTGCATTTTTTATCAGTTCTGCAGTATTTTTGTGTTCTACCCAACACATTCTAGTTATGAAAGGTAAGGACTTCAACTAATATTGGTGAAAAAATGACATCTGGAACAAAACTAAGGTGAATGTCGAACACAGAAACAAAATGCTTGAACCACTTTCGGTTCCTGTGCGACAGACATGAATCTGCACTGTTTGGCCTTTCCTGCCGGCAAAACCCGTCTGACCCAAAATAACTACACAAAACACAATTCGTCAGAGTTTGCTGTATTTGTTGAAAGTTCCTGTTGCGTTCAGATTACCCATTTTAAGTACTTGATGAATGTCGAACATCGACGATCAGAGGATACGAAAACTTCTTGGCTGCTTTGTTCCGCTAAACTTCGCGCTTTGAGAGACTGTTTGCACTCGATATTCTTCCGACACTACATTGTCGCCATCCGCGGTGTGTAAGTTTGTGACAAAGCTTTGCAGGCTCGACAATTAAGTAAAAACCATCTTCAGTTGCAACGTAGGTCGGGAAACGACGCCATGAGTTTCAGCAAATGATATGATTCTGGTGTTTTCTGTGAATATTTGGCTGTGTTTCAAAGGACTGTTTTCTTGTTCGAACTTCCTGTGCGCCAAAGAGCTAAAAATAGCCGTGATGTGGCAAAGTCATGGAGCACATTGCTGTCCGATGTTCGCGCGTCGAGTCTGGATACGATGCGTTACAACATTCATAATTTTTTGTTCGAAGCCCGTAACTTCAAATTCAGCGTGAGTTTTTTTTGCAAAGATGTGTTGCTACGTCCAAGACTGAACTCCTGACTGTCGATTGCAGTAATTTGTTGGTGTTTTCATGTTTGCATTTAGCCATGAGACTGAACATATTGTTGATCACGAAATTCGTGTAACGCTTCGGCGATCCGGAAACGGCTGAACTTCGCAATTGAAAAGCACACAAAAACAACACCAACATATAGAAACCATTTTTATTGACATACAACAATGCCTTAATGTCTCAGGAATAGATTCAGATGAAAAAAGTCGTGGTAGAAATAATTTTAATTTACTTTTTCATGATTTCAAATGTGTCACCCCTACTCACTCTCACTGGACCACCATTTCTGAGAATGACCCATATATATACACCAGGGTAGATCAGTTAGTTTGTAAGGGAGGTGTTTTTAGAAGTGTAAATCGAGGTCGCAGAGCGCCCGAGACTGATCAAGGGGCATACACCCCCCCCCCCCCCACCCACCCCCTCTTCTCAACCCAAGAAAAAAAAATTCGCACGTGAAATCCATTACACATTTTGAGCACATGTTTCTCTAAGCTATATGTCCACAACTGCAGACAGACGAAAAACATTGTTTTCTTATTCATTTTTTTTATAAGAGTTTTGTCAGTTCTGGGGGGTACCGGGTGGACATTACAGAAAACACTGTAATTCGTAACGTCATCCTAACTGACATTTTTATCTTTAGAAAAGATAAATAAAACATTACTTTGTGTAGATAAAAGAATGGAGAGTATCACTTTATTATGATACGGTACTTATCAATGTGCATGCCGAAAATGATCCAGGATTGGCGAGAGCGTACACATACAATTATCACTTAAAAACGTTGTAACACAAAATTGACTCGACAGATCCTAAACAAATTTGAACACAGCTAACTTCACTATATACCGTGTCAATACCTAAGAAAACCATAAGGTGTTTCCTTATTGCTTACTCCACAATTATCCCCGCACCACCCCCACCCCCATATCTTGACTGACAAAAATCCACACATCCACACATAAACAAACAGACAAACAAAGCGGGTAGATGCGCAGATCCGCTTCGCAATGCCGTAATGGACGCCCACTCTCACTTAGTAGATTCCTTTCTTAAACTATTTATCAGTCACTATTTCTCAAAACTTTGCTTTCTCGCACTCAAGACGACATGCACAGACACAAAGACACACGGGCACACACACGCCCGCCCGCCGGCACGCACTCACACAACAAACAACACACACACACACACACACACACACACACACACACACACACATGAGGAAGGGATAATCACACAAAGTGCGCCAGTGAGGTTAGAATGGTGAGGTGGGGTCTGAGGCTGGTAAGGGATTTGGGGGTAGGACCAAAGAGTGTAGCCCTACGGAAAGAGGGGGCACTTCGGCCTGGAAGCGATGCCAGATCTTCCCGCATTCCAGCTAGCCGCTCCCCCTTTGACCGAGTGACTTTCTCACGCTCAGTTTTTATTGCAATGGCGAGCAAGGGAAGAGGGACCTGGTGTTCAGCACCAAATTGCCAGAATTCTCGCAAAAAAGGATTTTGTTCGTTCAAATACTGCATGAACGCCTGTGAAATAGTTTTCAGATGCTGGTAACAGTACGACCAGTGTGTTTTCTTTACAAAAACTAAATAAAACAGTCTTTTTGATAGTTATATAAGTAGCCGGAAACAAAAACAGTCCGTCACTCTTCTATTCCTCCTTGCTCGGTGGGAACGTTTTCCTCGGTCAAGCCGTAACGCTGTTGTAGATTCGGCGCCGGCTCTTCGCATCACTTTTGCAAGTGGCGTGAAGAAGGGAGTGCCCCCTCTTTCCGTAGGGATACACTCTTTGGTAGGACCGACGAGAGGGCACGGATTCGGCGGTTCGCCGTGTCGAGTCAACTTCATATAGAGCAACAGCCCCAGCCGATCTGGATCTGTTCAAGTCAAAAGTCAAGTCAAGGATACGAAGAAGTTTGCCGAAAAACATCGATCCCAAGGACTCATGTTGTAACATTCAATCAAAGCTCCATCCACATTAAACCGAACGGGAATCGTCGAAGATCCACGCAACTTCACTGCAATGTCGAAAACGAACTCATAATGTCACCGCAGATCTATAGTTAGTGTTGGTTTTGTGTCGCAGCAAAGCAACGAAGCAAATCTCCTGCTTTTATTTCACACTAAGCGGGTTATTAAAATATATTTCTTTGAGGTTGCAAGGGCGCTTTTTAGGGCCAAAACAGAGTGAGCTTTTTGACGGGTTTATGGAAAAATCACTTCGGGGGCAGTGTACAGTGTACAGTGCCAAATCATACATCATTCAAAAGAGCAAAGTATGTTCTTTATTCTAACATAATAAATTATGGGCTAGGGTAAGTCATCTATACATATAAATAAAAGAGAGTGTCTGTCTGTCTGTGTGTGTGTGTGTGTGTGTCTGTCTGTCTGTCTGTGATCGCCAAAGCTCCGAGAAGGGAGGGGGCAGGAAGACGATAGCATGCATGCACACTGCCCAGGAGCCGCAGATGTGCACCTGGGTTTTGGTTTCTCGATTCATTGTTTCCTTCCTCAGATTATGGACCTCCCCTTTATTGAATACAGCCTATATAGTGCAAGGCCAGTTCAGTGCCTACTGTTCACCTGTAGCAAGCACATCATGCCAGTGATATTAGAGACTCTGTATGGCAAGCACATCATGCCAGTGATATCAGAGACTCTGTATGGCAAGCACATCATGCCAGTGATATCAGAGACTCTGTATGGCAAGCACATCATGCCAGTGATATTAGAGACTCTGTATGGCAAGCACATCATGCCAGTGATATTAGAGACTCTGTATGGCAAGCACATCATGCCAGTGATATCAGAGACTCTGTATGGCAAGCACATCATGCCAGTGATATCAGAGACTCTGTATGGCAAGCACATCATGCCAGTGATATTAGAGACTCTGTATGGCAAGCACATCATGCCAGTGATATCAGAGACTCTGTATGGCAAGCACATCATGCCAGTGATATCAGAGACTCTGTATGGCAAGCACATCATGCCAGTGATATTAGAGACTCTGTATAGCAAGCACATCATGCCAGTGATATTAGAGACTCTGTATAGCAAGCACATCATGCCAGTGATATTAGAGACTCTGTATAGCAAGCACATCATGCCAGTGATATCAGAGACTCTGTATGGCAAGCACATCATGCCAGTGATATTAGAGACTCTGTATGGCAAGCACATCATGCCAGTGATATTAGAGACTCTGTATGGCAAGCACATAATGCCAGTGATATCAGAGACTCTGTATGGCAAGCACATCATGCCAGTGATATTAGAGACTCTGTATGGCAAGCACATCATGCCAGTGATATCAGAGACTCTGTATGGCAAGCACATCATGCCAGTGATATTAGAGACTCTGTATGGCAAGCACATAATGCCAGTGATATCAGAGACTCTGTATGGCAAGCACATCATGCCAGTGATATTAGAGACTCTGTATGGCAAGCACATCATGCCAGTGATATTAGAGACTCTGTATGGCAAGCACATAATGCCAGTGATATCAGAGACTCTGTATAGCAAGCACATAATGCCAGTGATATCAGAGACTCTGTATAGCAAGCACATCATGCCAGTGATATCAGAGACTCTGTATGGCAAGCACATCATGCCAGTGATATCAGAGACTCTGTATGGCAAGCACATCATGCCAGTGATATTAGAGACTCTGTATGGCAAGCACATCATGCCAGTGATATCAGAGACTCTGTATGGCAAGCACATCATGCCAGTGATATTAGGCCAAAAAAAAAAAATTGTCTGTTTAGGGTAACATGACCAAAAAAAGTAGGGTCGGTAGGTAGGTAAATTTTTTGTTTTTTTTGTTTTTGTTTTTTTGGTGTAAATGCTATGTTGGCTGAACATTCACTTTTTATATTTGATGAATACATGTTTCAAAACTAACGTATAAATAAAACAGAGAGAAAGGGAGAGAAAGAAACGCCAAATGTCTCTTTTTAGCATTTTTACCTCTTTTTTTTTTTTTTTTTTTTTTGAAATCAAAAAAAAGTTTTTGGGTCGGCGCCAAATCGAAAGGGTCGGTCGGGTTACCCTAAACAGACAATTTTTTTTTTTTGGCCTTAGAGACTCTGTATGGCAAGCACATAATGCCAGTGATATTAGAGACTCTGTAGCAAGCACATCATGCCAGTGATATTAGAGACTCTGTATGGCTCCTATAAGGGGAAGAAATAAAGAAAGACAAATTAACTGGACAGTTCCAGAAATTTCTAGAAGCTAAGGGAGGTAACTCTAGCATTGTTATCCATGGACAGGAGGTAACTCTTATACCAAAATAGCGCATCTAAGGGTGTGGCTTGATTAATTGAACATGCTGGTCAATTATCTGGAAATTTCTCAAGAAAGGGAGGTAACTCATTCCATAAAAAAACATGTAAGTAGGAATTGATTATATGTTGACACTCTCAGTGGGTGCAGCACATGCCTTCAAATGCTTTTGAGGTCACCCCGAGCGAAGCCGGGCCCTGAATGCTAGTAGATATAAATAGACAGTATCTGTCTATTATATCTGTAGGCAAGTGTACATGTATTCCGTTCCTTCGATAGTCTCGTCATCTACACTTGCGTGAAAAATGCAATTTTGAGTCTGTTTTGTATAAAAGACCTGCGAGATTTGTAGAAGTCAAAACAACAACTTACAGTCCAGCCTCTCAACTTTCGTTCCATGCAATTTGTTTGTCTGTACGTATAGACTGAGGGGTGTACCGAAATGATTTGTAATCACAACATTCACAGACTTCAAATACGCCATTGAAAAACTTGTCCACGTGCGTTTTAGATATATTTACTTGGGTGACTAAAACTGTCATACCTACCAAAGGCCGCTTCGCGTAACAAAATGACTACCAGAGTCGCAAGGCTCGGGATATTTTTTACAAGAAAGTTATATTTCGTTGTTCTAGTCCGAATGAATATGAAGATATGGCGAGTTGAAAACGCCGATTCTTTCGCCAGAAACACGTCTGTTTCCATACCGGAAAGAAGGAATGGACTGAGAGCTACTAGAAGCACGGCGCCGTGCGTACAATCGACCGAATGATGTTATTCACACAATACCATTTGGCGATCTCTAAAAAATCATTTAAAAACAAACTAGTTGACATGTAATGAAACTATTTACTGAAATCAAGAAGTATCTTAGTTCTAGCCGTGCATGTTGGGCACCCCCTGTCGAATGCACACTGGACCGTGCGTATACGCCGTCGCAATCAAGGCAAATAACTCAGTGAGTGAAAACATTAGCAAGAACCGCAACTTGAACACACTCGTAACACCTTAAGTGGAGCAGTTTCAGCTACAAGTACAAGACTTAGTACAAAATATGTAAGGCCTAAGGCCATCCAATTTCAAACTAGGCTAAAACAAAACCAAAAGTCTTGAGATGACCTGTCGGAGAGACAACAAGTCGCGTAAGGCGAAAATACAACATTTAGTCAAGCTGTCCAACTCACAGAATGAAACTGAACGCACTGGATTTTTTTAGCAAGACCGTATACTTGTAGTATCGTTAGTCCATCGCTCGTGGCAAAGGCAGTGAAATTGACAAGCCAGAATAGAGCGGTAGTGGTTACGCTGAGCAGGATAGCACGCTTTTCTGTATCTCTATTGTTTTTAACTTTCTGAGCTTGTTTTTAATCCAAACATATCTTGTCTAATGTTTTGGGAATCAGGAACCCACTAGGATCAAGATAAAATTATTTTTAAATCGATTTCGGACATGTTATTTTAGTCATAATTTTCATATTTTTAATTTTCAGAGTTTGTTTTTAATTCGAATATAACATATTTATGTGTGACCAAAATGACGAACACGGAACGAATAACAGCGACGTTTCGACCTAAGGGTCTCTTTATTGTTCCCTCTCACGTGCAGTCGCCATTGTTTAATATTTATGTGTGTTTGGAATCAGAAAATGATGGATATTAAGATGAAATTGTTTTGGGATCGTTTTATAAAAAAATATTTTTAATTACAATTTTCAAATTTTTAATGACAAAACTCATTAATGAATTTCTAAGCCTCCAAATTGAAATGCAATACCAAAGTCCGGCCTTCGTCAAAGATTGTTTGGCTAAAATTTCAATTAATTTCATTGAAAAATGAGGGTGTGAGTGTGACAGTGCCGCCTCAACTTTTACAAAAAGCCGGATATGACGTCATCAAAGACATTTATTGAAAAAAATTAAAAAAACGTCTGGGGATATCATTCCCAGGAACTCTCATAGAAAGTTTCATAAAGATCGGTCCAGTAGTTTACTCTGAACAGCTTCACACACACACACACACACACACACACACACACACACACACACACACACACACACACACACACACACACATAAACCACAACCCTCGTCTCGATTCCCCTTCTATGTTAAAACATTCAGTCAAAACTTGACTGAATGTAAAAAGTAGAGTAGATAGGTACAGCGGAACCCCCCACCCCCTTTTACCCCCCCCCCCCCCCCCCCTCTCCAATCAAGACCTCCTTTTTGAGGTGTGATTGTCTCAGATTGTTGGGCTCTACATGTGAGGTGTGATTGTCTCAGATTGTTGGGCTCTACATGTGAGGTGTGCTTGTCTCAGATTGTTGGGCTCTACATGTGAGGTTTGATTGTCTCAGATTGTTTGGCTCTACATGTGAGGTGTGATTGTCTCAGATTGTTGGGCTCTACATGTGAGGTGTGATTGTCTCAGATTGTTGGGCTCTACATGTGAGGTGTGCTTGTCTCAGATTGTTGGGCTCTACATGTGAGGTGTGATTGTCTCAGATTGTTGGGCTCTACATGTGAGGTGTGATTGTCTCAGATTGTTGGGCTCTACATGTGAGGTGTGATTGTCTCAGATTGTTGGGCTCTACATGTGTGGCGTGTTGCAGGCATCGTCCAAGGTGAACATGGAGCTGCAGTGGGAGGTGTACTCTGACCTGGTGGAGGTGGACGTGCCGCTCGACGACCTCTGTCACGACCTTGAACACCGCGTGGCGCTCAAGGCACCCGCCTCAAAACCAGCACATGGCAAGGTAGGGGATAAAGTTATTGTAAGTGAGTGATTTTGCTGGATGGTTTGTACCAGGAGTCACACTCAGGGGGCCTGACTCCAAACCAGCTCACAGCAAGGTAGTGATGTAGTTATTGTAGTAAGTAATTACGCTGGATGGTTTGTGCCAGGAGTCACACTCAGGGGGCCTGACTCCAAACCAGCTCACAGCAAGGTAGGGATGTAGTTATTGTAGTAAGTAATTACGCTGGATGGTTTGTACCAGGAGTCACACTCAGGGGGCCTGACTCCAAACCAGCTCACAGCAAGGTAGGGATGTAGTTATTGTAGTAAGTAATTACGCTGGATGGTTTGTACCAGGTGTCACACTCAGGGGGCCTGACTCCAAACCAGCTCACAGCAAGGTAGGGATGTAGTTATTGTAGTAAGTAATTACGCTGGATGGTTTGTACCAGGAGTCACACTCAGGGGGCCTGACTCCAAACCAGCTCATAGCAAGGTAGGGATGTAGTTATTGTAAGTAATTACGCTGGATGACATCTGTTACAAATTTGTTTAATGTAAAATATCAAACCTATGACGAGTTTAATAACATTTATCGTAAGATTGCATATCATCTCAACAAATTTATGTAACAATAAAAAATGTTACCTGCAGTATGTCTCGTGTGTAGGCATAAGATCCTCAAAGTTACGAAGCAATCAACCAATCATTACTTTTTGCCATTGTACCAGGAGTCACACTCAGGGGGCCTGACTCCAAACTGACACAAAACCTCCCCCTTTTAACTGCTCATGCGATAACAAGAAATACGCAACGTAGCGAAACAAAATAACCCGACCTGCATAGATAATTAATTTGACTTTCTCCTCGCTTGTAACAGTTGCCAAGTTGTGCCTATTCCGAATTTTTGTTTGATTTGATTTGTACCTTACGATTTTGTTGGGGTCAATTTTGGGATACCCTTATTTGGTTGGCGGTCATGTGACCCCTGTTACAGACATTTTTGATCCGAAAAATGTGCCAGGTAGCCAAGTGGATCACCTTGAATGGCATAGAAAAAAGTGCCAGGTAGCCAAGTGCATCGCCTTGAATGGCATTGAAAATGTGTCAGGTAGCCAAGTGGATCGCCTTGAATGGCATAGAAAATGTGTCAGGTAGCCAAGTGCATCGCCTTGAATGGCATAGAAAATGTGTCAGGTAGCCAAGTGCATCGCCTTGAATGGCATAGAAAATGTGTCAGGTAGCCGAGTGGATCACCTTGAATGGCATAGAAAATGTGTCAGGTAGCCAAGTGGATCACCTTGAATGGCATAGAAAATGTGTCAGGTAGCCGAGTGAATCACCTTGAATGGCATAGAAAATGTGTCAGGTAGCCGAGTGGATCACCTTGAATGGCATAGAATATGTGTCAGGTAGCCGAGTGGATCGCCTTGAATGGCATAGAAAATGTGTCAGGTAGCCAAGTGGATCACCTTGAATGGCATAGAAAATGTGTCAGGTAGCCAAGTGGATCGCCTTGAATGGCATAGAAAATGTGTCAGGTAGCCAAGTGGATCACCTTGAATGGCATAGAAAATGTGTCAGGTAGCCGAGTGGATCGCCTTGAATGGCATAGAAAATGTGTCAGGTAGCCAAGTGGATCACCTTGAATGGCATAGAAAATGTGTCAGGTAGCCGAGTGCATCGCCTTGAATGGCATAGAAAATGTGTCAGGTAGCCGAGTGGATCGCCTTGAATGGCATAGAAAATGTGTCAGGTAGCCGAGTGGATCGCCTTGAATGGCATAGAAAATGTGTCAGGTAGCCGAGTGGATCACCTTGAATGGCATAGAAAGTGAATGAATTGACACAGAAATGAATGCTTTAGATGGGGTACAAAAACAGGTGAAATAACTTTTTTGCAGAGATTTAAAAAATATGGTGTGTTTTTGGATTTGTCTCAGTGTCTGTCTAGTTTGTCTTGTCAATGATCCCTTTATTGGACAGCTAGACCTCTGAGCTGATGTGCAATGCAAAAGTTTTGTAAAGCGTGAGGAATTGTGATTTATTATCCCTTCATCTACCTGCCGGTGTGTGTGTGTGTGGTTGGACCTCCACCTCACTTTTTGGGCTTGATGTTGCAGGTTCCAGTGTGTGTGTGTGTGTGTGTGTGTGTGTGTGTGGTGGGACCCCCACCTCACTGTTTCGACTTGACGTTGCAGGTTCCAGTGGGCAGAGAACCGGACCTCATGGAGTTCTTCGTCCCTGACATTCAGCAAGAGTTGCCCCACTTGACTCTGACAGGGATTCAGCCAATCACAGAGAATCTTTCAACAGCCAACCCACTCCTGGCCTTTGACCTCTATCGCCATAACAGATCATGGGACGGCTTAGCAGACAGCTGATGAATGTGAATAAGAAAAAGTCAAAACAGTTTCCTTGCTGCTGAAGTGCGAGTGTGAGTTGGACTGTGCGTGACTGTATCAGGAGAGTCAGCAACATCCTGATGACCGCTCTGTTTGTTAGCTAGTGTCTCACAACGCTTACCATACATGTACCATTACTGACCAGTACCAGTCCTTGTCTGATGACCGCTCTGTTTGTTAGCTAGTGCTTCACAAGGCTTACCATACATGGACCATTACTGACCAGTACCAGTCCTTGTCTGATGACCGCTCTGTTTGTTAGCTAGTGCTTCACAAGGCTTACCATACATGTACCATTACTGACCAGTACCAGTCCTTGTCTGATGACCGCTCTGTTTGTTAGCTAGTGCTTCACAAGGCTTACCATACATGTACCATTACTGACCAGTACCAGTCCTTGTCTGATGACCGCTCTGTTTGTTAGCTAGTGCTTCACAAGGCTTACCATACATGTACCATTACTGACCAGTACCAGTCCTTGTCTGACGACCGCTCTGTTTGTTAGCTAGTGCTTTTCAAGGCTTACCATACATGTACCATAACTGACCAGTACCAGTCCTTGTCTGATGACCGCTCTGTTTGTTAGCTAGTGCTTCACAAGGCTTACCATACATGTACCATTACTGACCGTCCAGTACCAGTCCTTGTCTGATGACCGCTCTGTTTGTTAGCTAGTGCTTCACAACACTTACCCTACATGTACCATTACTGACCAGTACCAGTCCTTGTCTGATGACCGCTCTGTTTGTTAGCTAGTGCTTCACAAGGCTTACCATACATGTACCATTACTGACCAGTACCAGTCCTTGTCTGATGACCGCTCTGTTTGTTAGCTAGTGCTTCACAAGGCTTACCATACATGTACCATTACTGACCAGTACCAGTCCTTGTCTGATGACCGCTCTGTTTGTTAGCTAGTGCTTCACAAGGCTTACCATACATGTACCATTACTGACCAGTACCAGTCCTTGTCTGATGACCGCTCTGTTTGTTAGCTAGTGCTTCACAATGCTTACCATACATGTACCATTACTGACCAGTACCAGTCCCTGTCTGATGATCGCTCTGTTTGTTAGCTAGTGTCTCACAACGCTTACCATACATGTACCATTACTGACCAGTACCAGTCCTTGTCTGATGACCGCTCTGTTTGTTAGCTAGTGCTTCACAAGGCTTACCATACATGTACCATTACTGACCAGTACCAGTCCTTGTCTGATGACCGCTCTGTTTGTTAGCTAGTGCTTCACAAGGCTTACCATACATGTACCATTACTGACCAGTACCAGTCCTTGTCTGATGACCACTCTGTTAGCTAGTGCTTCACAATGCTTACCATACATGTACCATTACTGACCAGTACCAGTCCCTGTCTGATGATCGCTCTGTTAGCTAGTGCTTCACAATGCTTACCATACATGTACCATTACTGACCAGTACCAGTCCTTGTCTGATGACCACTCTGTTAGCTAGTGCTTCACAATGCTTACCATACATGTACCATTACTGACCAGTACCAGTTCCCGCAGTGGGGCACTGCGGTTATGAAATTAAAAGCCCCTCCTGTTTTTGGAACCGCAGGAGCTTTCTAGTTTGCTGTTAGGTAGATTTTTGGTTCCTCTTTCCTGTCATGCTCTCTTTTTCTTCATGAATTCTTTTCTTTTTTCTGCCTTCTTGCTCATTCACCTGTATTTTTTCCAAAAATCTCTTCTCTTGCCGCTTGTCTCGCGATTCATGTATAGTTTAATCTGTTAGTGTTCTGATGTAAGTCCAGCAGTAGATAGGTTAAGCCTATTTTAACATACTGGAAACTGGTAATCTTCCAGTAGGTATTAATTTAGTTTTACTAAAGCCTGCTGGGACACAAGTAATGGGTTAGTGCATTTGTAAACAGGAATCGCTTGACAAGTGGCCCCCTTCATCCCCCCCTTCCTCGTCCTGATATGGCTCTGCGTAGTCGGCTGGACGTTAAGCAACAAATAAACAAACAAACCAGTACCAGTCCTTGTCTGATGACCGCTCTGTTTGTTAGCTAGTGCTTCACAAGGCTTACCATACATGGACCATTACTGACCAGTACCAGTCCTTGTCTGATGACCGGTCTGTTTGTTAGCTAGTGCTTCACAAGGCTTACCATACATGTACCATTACTGACCAGTACCAGTCCCTGTCTGATGATCGCTCTGTTTGTTAGCTAGTGTCTCACAACGCTTACCATACATGTACCATTACTGACCAGTACCAGTCCTTGTCTGACGACCGTTTCTTGTATAGAATATAGTCAATGTTTTTAAAGATTTTATTCAAGCAGTATGTAAGAAATGTTAAGTCCTTTGTACTGGAAACTTGCATTCTCCCAGTAAGGTCATATATTGTACTACGTTGCAAGCCCCTGGAGCAATTTTTTTATTAGTGCTTTTGTGAACAAGAAACAATTAACAAGTGGCTCTATCCCATCCCCCCCCCCCTTTCCCCGTCGGGATATAACCTTTAACGGTTGAAAACGACGTTAAACACCAAATAAAGAAAGAAAGAAAGTTTGACGACCGCTACGCTCCGTTTGTTAGCTAGTGTCTCACAACGCTTACCATACATGTACCATTACTGACCAGTCCTTGTCTGACGACCGCTCCATGTGTGGGTGTGTGTGCGCATGATTCCAGTCACAGTTTAGATGATGTATTTTACTGAATAACAAATTAATATTTTGTCTAGTAAACACAACAATGTAAATCAAAAGTTTGTGTTATCAGCCATTCTGTTGTTAAGTTTAAGCATGTATGAGTGCAAGTTGGTCTGTGTCTGTGTCTGTGTGCCTGTCTCAGTGTCTGTGTGTGTGTCTGTGTGCCTGTCTCAGTGTCTGTGTCTGTGTGCCTGTCTCAGTGTGTGTGTGTGTCTGTGTGCCTGTCTCAGTGTCTGTGTGTCTTTATGCGTGTCTCAGTGTCTGTGTGTCTGTGTCTGTGTCTCAGTGTCTGTGTGTCTTTATCAGTTTATGCGTGTCTGTGTGTCTGTGTGTGTGCAAGCAAAAGAAAGACATGTGAACACTTTATTACATGCATTAAGCATGCCTTTGTTTCCCTTCACATAAACTGCCAACAAAACAAACTGCACACATTCCCCAACTTGAGCATTGATTCTCCTGTCTTTTTATTCAAACTTTCTGTGCCATTTAAGGCACTCAACTTATCAGTCACATTATTCTTTCAATTGACATCCATCTATCGACAGCCTAGTTTCACCCACGCACACACACCGACATACACACACGCACACACGCACACAGACACACACACACTAGTAGAAGAAAAACTACTGAGGGATGCAAGAATTGATGCAAGCCATTTCAAGAACGTCTGTCAGTCACACACACACTAGTAGAAGAAAAACTACTGAGGGATGCAAGAATTGATGCAAGCCATTTCAAGAACGTCAGTCAGTCACACACACACTAGTAGAAGAAAAACTACTGAGGGATGCAAGAATTGATGCAAGCCATTTCAAGAAAGTCAGTCAGACAGACACACACACACTAGTAGAAGAAAAACTACTGAGGGATGCAAGAATTGATGCAAGCCATTTCAAGAGAGTCTGTCAGACACACACACACTAGTAGAAGAAAAACTACTGAGGGATGCAAGAATTGATGCAAGCCATTTCAAGAAAGTCTGTCAGACACACACACTAGTAGAAGAAAAACTACTGAGGGATGCAAGAATTGATGCAAGCCATTTCAAGAGAGTCTGTCAGACACACACACACTAGTAGAAGAAAAACTACTGAGGGATGCAAGAATTGATGCAAGCCATTTCAAGAGAGTCTGTCACACAGACACACACACACTAGTAGAAGAAAAACTACTGAGGGATGCAAGAATTGATGCAAGCCATTTCAAGAGAGTCTGTCACACAGACACACACACACTAGTAGAAGAAAAACTACTGAGGGATGCAAGAATTGATGCAAGCCATTTCAAGAACGTCAGTCAGTCACACACACACTAGTAGAAGAAAAACTACTGAGGGATGCAAGAATTGATGCAAGAATTGATGCAAGAATTGATGCAAGCCCTTTCAAGAACGTCAGTCAGTCACACACACACTAGTAGAAGAAAAACTACTGAGGGATGCAAGAATTGATGCAAGCCATTTCAAGAACGTCACACAGACACACACACACTAGTAGAAGAAAAACTACTGAGGGATGCAAGAATTGATGCAAGCCATTTCAAGAACGTCTGTCAGTCACACACGAACACACACACTTAGAAGAAAACTTTACTGAGGGATCTCACAAACACACACAAACACACACACTTAGAAGAAAACTTTACTGAGGGATCTCACAAACACACACAAACACACACACTTAGAAGAAAACTTTACTGAGGGATCTCACAAACACACACACTTAGAAGAAAACTTTACTGAGGGATCTCACAAACACACACACTTAGAAGAAAACTTTACTGAGGGATCTCACAAACACACACATACACACATGCAATTGTTGAAGAGTTAGGTTGTGTTGAAGAAAACGTTACCGAGGGATGCAAGAGTTGATAAAACTGGAATCAGAAATTCTAAAAAAAAAAATATACATGTATATCCATTTCTTAAAGGAAAGTCTTTAAGTGTAGGTAACCTTCACAGAGCATAATTATGGGGAAAAAATCAGAAAAAAGCAAGGTCTTAAACAAGAAGGGCAAAGCCCACACGACTCACATGCTGAACAGACCTTGATCTTTCTTTCAGAATAATTTTACAATAAAACTGAGAAAAACAATATTTATTCAGTAAAGAAAATAATTACAGAAAACTAATGCCATTGTGAGTTGCACATTCAGTAATTGCATCCAAGATATGGTGCATACTGTGTCAAAAGGTTCTCCATCCTAAAATGCTAATCGCTGGTCATAAGGGGATCGAGTCGAACAAGGAACGTCAGTTCTCCGACTTCTCTCTAGTCTGGCGCCTGCTTTCTCTTTTTTGACAAATATCAGTTTAACTCAAACTGACCTGGAACTTGAAGATATATGTAACCTAATGTGAGTTATTATGAAAATATAATGTATTTCCCTCACACATATGTAGTTTTGGAAGAGTTATTTTCAATAGTTCAAGGTCAAGGTCACTTCAAAATATATACATTTCAACTTTGAAGGACCCTGTGACCTTGACCTTGAAGTGAGGTCAAGTTGCCAAACATGTTTCTGAAGATCTAATGTATTTCCCTCACACATATGTAGTTTTGGAAGAGTTATTTTCAATAGTTCAAGGTCAAGGTCACTTCAAAATATATACATTTCAACTTTGAAGGACCCTGTGACCTTGACCTTGAAGTGAGGTCAAGTTGCCAAACATGTTTCTGAAGATCTTGTAACCATACACCATCAGGCCACAATTGGTGTTGATAGACTTAATAGTGTCCAAGAAATATACAATGTTAAAGGTTTCACAGACGGACGGGGGGGACGGACGCCCGGACGCCCGGAAGGACAGGCGGACGATGTCGGTGAGTATATAGACTCACTTTTGTAAGTATAATGTATTTCCCTCACACATATGTAGATTTGGAAGAGTTACCTTCCATAGTTCAAGGTCAAGGTCACTTCAAACTATGTATACAATCCAACTTTAAAGGACCCTTGCGACCTTGACCTTGAAGCAAGGTCAACCAAACTGGTGTCCAAAGATAGGGCTTACATTGCCCTGTATAGCATACATAGCTAAGGTTGCCATTCTCGATAACTTCAGAAAAAAATGCGAAAATGTGAAAAATGGTCGTTTTTAAGACAACAATTACGGCCCCTGTGACCTTGAACTTGAAGTGAGGTCAAGTTGCCGCACATGTTTTTTGAGATCTTGTAACCATACACCATCAGGCCACATCAGGTGTTGATAGACTTAATAGTGTCCAAGAAATATCCAACGTTAAAGTTTTCCGGACGGACGGACGACTCGGGTGAGTACATAGACTCACTTTTGCTTCGCATGTGAGTCAAAAAGGGACAGGGTTAAGAAAGAATAAGAATACTTTATTATCTCATAGAGAAATTCAGGCGTGGTACATAACAATAATACAAACAGGACATTGGTTTCACATAAGACATATAGCACTATATAACAGGGCAGGTTATAAACACACCTCCCACATACCTCTCTGGCCATTCCTTGCATTGTGCTTACGCATTCAGTCATGAACACATCCATGTCTCACTTACACATCGCACACATGGACATTCTTATACGCTCAACTTACCCATTCACACATGGACATTCGACCACGCTCCACTTACACATTCTTATACGCTCCACTTACACATTCACACATGGGACAGTGTTAAGAAAGGGACAGTGTAAAGAAAGGGACAGTGTAAAGAAAGGGACAGTGTTAAGAAAGGGACAGTGTTAAGAAAGGGACAGTGTTAAGAAAGGGACAGTGTAAAGAAAGGGACAGTGTTAAGAAAGGGACAGTGTTAAGAAAGGGACAGTGTTAAGAAAGGGACAGTGTTAAGAAAGGGACAGTGTTAAGAAAGGGACAGTGTTAAGAAAGGGACAGTGTTAAGAAAGGGACAGTGTTAAGAAAGGGACAGTGTTAAGAAAGGGACAGTGTTAAGAAAGGGACAGTTAAAGTTGGGGGTCTTAAAAGGGGATTGCACCTTCACCACTGTTCACCACTGTTCACCACTGTTCACCACTGTTCACCACTGTTCACCACTGTTCACCAAACCCCAATGTGCACAATTGTTACATGACTATGTAGCTGGTGTTACATGGTACACACACACACACACACACAAACACACACACGCACACACACATACACACACACAAACACACACACTCACAAACACACACACAAGCACACACACACACACAAGCACACACACACACACACACACACACACACACACACACACACACACACACACACACATACACACACACAGACACACACACTCACAAACACACACACAAGCACACACACACACACAAGCACACACACACACACACACGCACGCACGCACGCCCGCAGTCTCTGGACTCTGCTGACTGTCTTCGGTCTGCCAGGCTTTGACATGGGGTAACATGCGACATCCACAACATCAACAACATCCACAACATCAACAACATCCACAACATCAACAACATGACAAATGCATTTCACATGATGTAAGACAATAAAGTGTAGTTGTTATTTGATTACAATGTACTCCTATACACGTTATTTGATTACAATGTACTCCTACACACGTTGTTATTTGATTACAATGTACTCCTACACACGTTGTTATTTGATTACAATGTACTCCTACACACGTTGTTATTTGATTACAATGTACTCCTACACACGTTGTTATTTGATTACAATGTACTCCTACACACGTTGTTATTTGATTACAATGTACTCCTACACATGCATATTACTCTGTTGCACACATCCACACTGACCCTTCGGACAGAGTTCAAAGCAGCATCCGGGGTTGGTGTGCACAAAGCTGATAGTGGGTGGGGCATAGCAGCAGAATTGGATCGGTTCAAATCACTAATAAATCTCAATTTCAACCCAGTCACTCGTTTACACCCAATGTTAACTTTGTGAAAATCAGCCCAGCAGTCAGACTTAAAGAAAAATTATAAAAAATAAAAACAAGGATCACAAACGACGACGCTTGACGGCGGGTTTCCCGGACGGACTTCTGCCCCCAGCACTGTTGCCGGCCAGGGACGGCGTGCGCGTAAAGTCGGGGATGTTGAAGTAGTCTTTGAAGACGGTTGCCATGGCGACATCCACACCACTGGCCATCATGCTGTCTCGACGGGCTTCCAGGACCTCGGCAGCAAAGCGTGCGACTGCCGGGCTGTTGACGGTCAGGTGGATGGCGTGGAGAGGACAGGTGGAGGTGCGCTCTGCCAGGTACACCAGCACCGAGTCAAAGAACACCTGGATACACTCGTCAGCCGAGTAGCTGTCTGCAACACACACATTATGTCATACAGTTACTTTAGTAATAAAAAGAAGAGTTGAAGTTATAAAATGTGAACTTACATAACAACACACACCTTGACTGGAGGGATTGAGGGGAGAGGGAAGGCTTCAGGGGTTTTCATAAAGCTGTCAATCATTATGTGTGTGTGTGTGTGTGTGTGTGTGTGTGTGTGTGTGTATGTGTGTATGTGTGTGTGTATGTGTGTATGTCGATGTTTTTTGCTATTGAACATCGCCTTGAGCTCTGGCGAGAAGGGGCGATTTACCAGTTTTCATTATTAGTATTATTACTACACACCTCAACCAATGAAAGGAAAGACAGGCAGTTCTTAGCAACATGACGGACGCCCAAACCAAATGTACACACTACACACCTGAACCAATGAGAGGGAATACACACGTGGTCAGCCCTGAACAGAAATGTTACTAGCCTAAGGTAATATTTCACTAAGCAACGTGACCACAATGAAGGGACTGACCACAATGAAGGTGACCACAACCTACAGTTATAAATATATACTGCAATACTTTCCCCTTACTATTTTTTCTCTCTTTGAAAACAAGTGTATTTATAACCAAAAAAATCAAAAGTTATGTGATGATGTATTGCTCAAAGCTGATCTTAAAATAAATGAGGCACAGCTATGTAGCAGTAGTTTGGGGTCAACTTTTATGTAGCAGTAGTTTGGGGTCAACTTTTATGTAGCAGTAGTTTGGGGTCAACTTTTATGTAGCAGTAGTTTGGGGTCAACTTTTATGTAGCAGTAGTTTGGGGTCAACTTTTATGAGAGCTGTCTATCAACCTTGTTCACCCTAAATATGCAACTCATCAGAAAAGTGTGCTTGCCCAGTGGCTACTTTTACTTCCTTTTTATTTAAAAACTGACACAAACAGAAAAGCACATTTGTGCATAAAACACAATGTACACACTACACACCTGAACCGATGAGAGGAAAGGCCACGCTGGACAGCCCTAGTTTCTCACTGGCGTGTTTCAGACAGTTAAGGTAGGTGCACAGCAGCAGTTTCTTGTGTGTCCTGACGTCGCTCTCGCTCTGCACGCTGGTCTCCGGCACTGTCACGTGCAGCACGTGCGAGATCAGGGGAGATAAGTGCCCTCCCGCCGGACTGTCCACAACCTCACACACCTGTGGAGAAACACAACTAGAAAGTTCCTTTCACCAAGATGTATCAAGTCTAGATACACATTATGTCATACTGTGCGTTACTAGGCTGTGAGGTGAAACACAACTAGAAAGTTCCTTTCACCAAGATGTATCAAGTCTAGATACACATTATGTCATACTGTGCGTTACTAGGCTGTGAGGTGAAACACAACTAGAAACGTTCCTTTCACCAAGATGTATCAAGTCTAGATACACATTATGTCATACTGTGCGTTACTAGGCTGTGAGGTGAAACACAACTAGAAACGGTCCTTTCACCAAGATGTATCAAGTCTAGATACACATTATGTCATACTGTGCGTTACTAGGCTGTGAGGTGAAACACAACTAGAAACGGTCCTTTCACCAAGATGTATCAAGTCTAGATACACATTATGTCATACTGTGCGTTACTAGGCTGTGAGGTGAAACACAACTAGAAACGGTCCTTTCACCAAGATGTATCAAGTCTAGATACACATTATGTCATACTGTGCGTTACTAGGCTGTGAGGTGAAACACAACTAGAAACGTTCCTTTCACCAAGATGTATCAAGTCTAGATACACATTATGTCATACTGTGCGTTACTAGGCTGTGAGGTGAAACACAACTAGAAACGTTCCTTTCACCAAGATGTATCTAGTCTAGATACACATTATGTCATACTGTGTGTTACTAGGCTGTGAGGTGAAACACAACTAGAAACGTTCCTTTCACCAAGATGTATCAAGTCTAGATACACATTATGTCATACTGTGCGTTACTAGGCTGTGAAGTGAAACACAACTAGAAACGGTCCTTTCACCAAGATGTATCAAGTCTAGATACACATCATGACATACTCATACTGTGCGTTACTAGGCTGTGAGGTGAAACACAACTAGAAACGGTCCTTTCACCAAGATGTATCAAGTCTAGATACACATTATGTCATACTGTGCGTTACTGGGCTGTGAGGTGAAACACAACTAGAAATGTTCCTGTGAATGCCCCTGCTAAGGAGCCTTCTGTGTATCTAGATTCTTTTTGTTTTGCTTGTGTTTCTTAGTCATGCTTCTAGCTTGACTCGCATGCGACTTTCCGTGGTGGTGGCTTCCCCTTTTTCTGATCTCCTTCTCACCTCTTTTCTTTCACTTTTCTTTCCGTATCTTACTTTTGCCCCTATTTGTTCCCATTTTGCAGCCACCTCTGTAGGTTCGCGTGCGGGTCTAGCTCGCTCTTTATCTTCTAGTTTTCTTTATTAAGTATGAGCGTCCTGGTACGATCTTTGTTTTTGTTGTACTGACTTTAAATATTGTAACGAACAAATTTATAAACGAGAGTGTGGCCGGCGTTTTTCTGATATTGATTTCATGTGCCTGTATGGCTCACGCTGGACCATGCTAGCCTCTGGAGATTTTCCCCGGAGAGCACGGGACGCATGCTTTGCAACAGTATAACCGTAGTAACGCGCAGTAATTTTTAGTTCACCTCTGTGGTGGATAGCCTGTATTCGTTGTCACTTGCTGGGAAGCCGTTCAGGGAACAACATGTGTTTAGTATAGATAGGGTTTTGCTCTGTTCCTGGGACCAGTTTTATCAAGTTAATTTGTAATGTTCTGTTTAGTTGCTCGCCTTGAGCCTGTTTAGGTTATATTGATGCTGTCAAAGGCGAGTATCCATTTCTGACTCCATGTTGCTCTTATTTACCGAATTCGTGTAATTTTCGTTTCGAATCTTTGTTTGTTATGACTTCTTTCCGTCTCTGTGTCTTCTGTCCGTTTCTTTGTCTTCTTTCCGTTTCTTTGTCTTACGTTTTATCTATGCAAGGGAAGAGCTGAGACTGTTCTGGTTTATTATGATTTGACTTTAAGCCAGTTTTTGTTTGCTAACCTTCTGTAAGATTTTGGTTCATGTTCGCGAGTCGTATTTGTATTTCTCCGTCCTGTAATGTTGGTCAGCTTTCCTTTCACTGCGTGTCGTTTCTTGTTTAGTTAGCCTAGTGTGTCCTACGTTTATTCTATGTAGGGTTTTCTAACATATTTTGTCTTGGTGTTCATGATAGCTTTGGTGATTTTTTATTGATTTGCCGCCATCTTGTTTCGGCCGCCATCTTGTTTCGGCCGCCATTTTGACGTCCATCTTTGATGTTTATGTTTTTAGGACACCTTTGATGTTTAGTTTGATGTTTCGAATTCTAAGTTTAGTTTTTTCTTTTTATCAGTTTCCACCGCTCCGCGCTTCTCGCTCCATGCTCCACGCTTCACACTCTACTGTTCTGCACTCTCACTCAAGCTAGTCATTTCTACTTCGCATTTTAGCATCAATTCACATTCTAAACTTAGATCAGTTTTTCCGCCACGCTCCTATATAAGTTACTTAGCTCTCCATAGGTTTATGTTTAGCTTTTTATATATTGATATTACGAGCTGATTTCTGATTCCTATGACATTGACAAGTATGACCATATTCACAATAAAACTAATTAATTTTCCAATTCTAGTGTTCGTTTTGTTTTGTGAGCGCGTCGGTTCTTTGTAGCACCAAAATTACATCCTCCAGAATTTACATAAGTCATCTTAAAATCTTACAGCAACTCAAGGGCAAGCACAGTTCCTTTCACCAAGATGTATCAAGTCTAGATACACATTATGTCATACTGTGCGTTACTGGGCTGTGAGGTGAAACACAACTAGAAACATTCCTTTCACCAAGATGTATCAAGTCTAGATACACATTATGTCATACTGTGCGTTACTAGGCTGTGAGGTGAAACACAACTAGAAACGTTCCTTTCACCAAGATGTATCAAGTCTAGATACACATTATGTCATACTGTGCGTTACTAGGCTGTGAGGTGAAACACAACTAGAAACGTTCCTTTCACCAAGATGTATCAAGTCTAGATACACATTATGTCATACTGTGCGTTACTAGGCTGTGAAGTGAAACACAACTAGAAACGGTCCTTTCACCAAGATGTATCAAGTCTAGATACACATTATGTCATACTGTGCGTTACTAGGCTGTGAGGTGAAACACAACTAGAAACGTTCCTTTCACCAAGATGTATCAAGTCTAGATACACATTATGTCATACTGTGCGTTACTGGGCTGTGAGGTGAAACACAACTAGAAACGGTCCTTTCACCAAGATGTATCAAGTCTAGATACACATTATGTCATACTGTGCGTTACTGGGCTGTGAGGTGAAACACAACTAGAAACATTCCTTTCACCAAGATGTATCAAGTCTAGATACACATTATGTCATACTGTGCGTTACTAGGCTGTGAGGTGAAACACAACTAGAAACGTTCCTTTCACCAAGATGTATCAAGTCTAGATACACATTATGTCATACTGTGCGTTACTAGGCTGTGAGGTGAAACACAACTAGAAACGTTCCTTTCACCAAGATGTATCTAGTCTAGATACACATTATGTCATACTGTGTGTTACTAGGCTGTGAGGTGAAACACAACTAGAAACGTTCCTTTCACCAAGATGTATCTAGTCTAGATACACATTATGTCATACTGTGCTATACTAGGCTGAGGAGAAACACAACTAGAAACGTTCCTTTCACCAAGATGTATCAAGTATTGATACACATTATGTCATACTGTGCGTTATTAAGCTGTAAGGCGAACACGATGGGAAGAGACAGAGAGACAGAGAGACAGAAAAGAGAGAGAGTGAGTGTGTGTGTGTGTGTGTGTGTGTGTGTGTGTGTGTGTGTGTGTGTGTGTGTGTGTGTGTGTGTGTGTGTGTGTGTGTGTGTGTGTTAGTATTATGTATATATGAAGTGAATTGATATGATGATTTGCAAAGAGAGTTTGCAGTGAGCTACTGAGTCACGTTGCTACCTGAACGCTTTCTTCAGTTCAAGAACGTTTCAACTCAACTCAACTCAAATTTTATTGGCTTCAATTTCCACATAGAAGAATTTGTCTTGTGCTTGGGATTAAGACATAGGCAGAAAGTAAGAGTATAACATATAAAAACAGCATTCATATCACATTTCATGTATCACACACAGTAATCACTAGTATAGGCCTAGGCCTACAAATATCACATTTGTCCCTGTATCATACATGCAAATAAATAGTATCACATTTTCCACGTATCACACACAATATATACATTACATAACATACAGCAAGTTTCCATCTCCCGCCCCCCCCCCCCCCCCCCCCCCCTCCCACACATACATATCCTCGCACGTGCGTCGACTCCATACAAATGACATCATCAGTCCATCATCAGTCCAGTCATTGTAATCATGCAGTGAGCTACTGAGTCACGTACCGCCCTGATATGGCCCTTCGTGGTCGGCTGGGCGTTAAGCAAACAAACAAACAAACAAAATACTGAGTCACGTTGCTACCTGAACGCTTTCTTCAGACCAAGAAAGTTTCATTGTAATCATGCAGTGAGCTACCGAGTCCGATGTAAAGTCACTGTTGAAAACTGAGCAGTTATGTTAATCAACCAAAATGTGTGTGAACAACGAACAGTACCAGTGCAACCCCCTTCCTTTATCCTTCACCGTGCTCCCTGGGTCCTTCACCGTGCTCCCTGGATCCTTCACCGTGCTCCCTGGGTCCTTCACCGTGCTTCCTGGATCCTTCACCGTGCTCCCTGGGTCCTTCACCGTGCTCCCTGGATCCTTCACCGTGCTTCCTGGATCCTTCACCGTGCTTCCTGGATCCTTCACCGTGCTTCCTGGATCCTTCACCGTGCTTCCTGGGTCCTTCACCGTGCTTCCTGGATCCTTCACCGTGCTCCCTGGATCCTTCACCGTGCTCCCTGGGTCCTTCACCGTGCTTCCTGGATCCTTCACCGTGCTCCCTGGGTCCTTCACCGTGCTCCCTGGATCCTTCACCGTGCTCCCTGGATCCTTCACCGTGCTCCCTGGATCCTTCACCGTGCTCCCTGGGTCCTTCACCGTGCTCCCTGGGTCCTTCACCGTGCTTCCTGGGTCCTTCACCGTGCTTCCTGGATCCTTCACCGTGCTTCCTGGATCCTTCACCGTGCTTCCTGGATCCTTCACCGTGCTTCCTGGGTCCTTCACCGTGCTTCCTGGATCCTTCACCGTGCTTCCTGGATCCTTCACCGTGCTCCCTGGGTCCTTCACCGTGCTCCCTGGGTCCTTCACCGTGCTTCCTGGGTCCTTCACCGTGCTCCCTGGATCCTTCACCGTGCTTCCTGGATCCTTCACCGTGCTCCCTGGGTCCTTCACCGTGCTTCCTGGATCCTTCACCGTGCTCCCTGGATCCTTCACCGTGCTCCCTGGATCCTTCACCGTGCTTCCTTTATCCTTCACCGTGCTCCCTGGATCCTTCACCGTGCTTCCTGGATCCTTCACCGTGCTTCCTGGATCCTTCACCGTGCTCCCTGGATCCTTCACCGTGCTCCCTGGATCCTTCACCGTGCTCCCTGGATCCTTCACCGTGCTCCCTGGGTCCTTCACCGTGCTCCCTGGATCCTTCACCGTGCTCCCTGGGTCCTTCACCGTGCTTCCTTTATCCTTCACCGTGCTCCCTGGATCCTTCACCGTGCTCCCTGGATCCTTCACCGTGCTCCCTGGGTCCTTCACCGTGCTCCCTGGGTCCTTCACCGTGCTCCCTGGATCCTTCACCGTGCTCCCTGGGTCCTTCACCGTGCTCCCTGGGTCCTTCACCGTGCTCCCTGGGTCCTTCACCGTGCTCCCTGGATCCTTCACCGTGCTCCCTGGGTCCTTCACCGTGCTCCCTGGGTCCTTCACCGTGCTCCCTGGGTCCTTCACCGTGCTCCCTGGGTCCTTCACCGTGCTCCCTGGGTCCTTCACCGTGCTCCCTGGGTCCTTCACCGTGCTCCCTGGGTCCTTCACCGTGCTCCCTGGGTCCTTCACCGTGCTCCCTGGATCCTTCACCGTGCTCCCTGGATCCTTCACCGTGCTCCCTGGATCGTGGATGACCCAGAGCCTCACAAAAGTGTCTGTATATCTAAAATTATTGGGAGTTTTTGATTGAGACTTTATGTAATCCTATAACACCATAGGACCCTCCCATCGACCACTTTCTGAAGGATTATCTTTGTAACAGTGATGTAATTTGAACCGGGCAGTCCGGATGATGTAAGTCGTGGGTGACCCATATGGATTTAAAGAAGGATTTTACGATGTTTATTCTTATTCGGATGGCGTGGGTCGTGGGTGACCCATATGGATTTAAAGAAGGATTTTACGATGTTTATTCTTATTCGGATGGCGTGGGTCGTGGGTGACCCATATGGATTTAAAGAAGGATTTTACGATGTTTATTCTTATTCGGATGGCGTGGGTCGTGGGTGACCCATATGGATTTAAAGAAGGATTTTACGATGTTTATTCTTTTTCGGATGGCGTGGGTCGTGGGTGACCCATATGGATTTAAAGAAGGATTTTACGATGTTTATTCTTATTCGGATGGCGTGGGTCGTGGGTGACCCGTATGGATTTAAAGAAGGATTTTACCATGTTTATTCTTATTCGGATGGCGTGGGTCGTGGGTGACCCATATGGATTTAAAGAAGGATTTTACGATGTTTATTCTTATTCGGATGGCGTGGGTCGTGGGTGACCCATATGGATTTAAAGAAGGATTTTACCATGCTTATTCTTATTCGGATGGCGTGGGTCGTGGGTGACCCATATGGATTTAAAGAAGGATTTTACCATGTTTATTCTTATTCGGATGGCGTGGGTCGTGGGTGACCCGTATGGATTTAAAGAAGGATTTTACCATGTTTATTCTTATTCGGATGGCGTGGGTCGTGGGTGACCCGTATGGATTTAAAGAAGGATTTTACCATGCTTATTCTTATTCGGATGGCGTGGGTCGTGGGTGACCCGTATGGATTTAAAGAAGGATTTTACCATGCTTATTCTTATTCGGATGGCGTGGGTCGTGGGTGACCCATATGGATTTAAAGAAGGATTTTACGATGCTTATTCTTATTCGGATGGCGTGGGTCGTGGGTGACCCATATGGATTTAAAGAAGGATTTTACCATGTTTATTCTTATTCGGATGGCGTGGGTCGTGGGTGACCCATATGGATTTAAAGAAGGATTTTACCATGTTTATTCTTATTCGGATGGCGTGGGTCGTGGGTGACCCATATGGATTTAAAGAAGGATTTTACCATGTTTATTCTTATTCGGATGGCGTGGGTCGTGGGTGACCCATATGGATTTAAAGAAGGATTTTACCATGTTTATTCTTATTCGGATGGCGTGGGTCGTGGGTGACCCATATGGATTTAAAGAAGGATTTTACCATGTTTATTCTTATTCGGATGGCGTGGGTCGTGGGTGACCCATATGGATTTAAAGAAGGATTTTACGATGTTTATTCTTATTCGGATGGCGTGGGTCGTGGGTGACCCATATGGATTTAAAGAAGGATTTTACGATGTTTATTCTTATTCGGATGGCGTGGGTCGTGGGTGACCCATATGGATTTAAAGAAGGATTTTACGATGTTTATTCTTATTCGGATGGCGTGGGTCGTGTACGACACATACTCTGCAAAGAGTCGATAAAAAGTTTATCCCTATTCGAATGGCGTGGGTCATGTACGACACATACTTTTTACGTTGAATCCTTCTCTTAGAAAATGGGTCATACAGGACCCACATCATCCGGACTGTTTTGTCCAAAGCTTGATCGAGCCCCTAATTCAGGACCTTGCTTTATCAGATTTCGGTTCATGAGGTCTGTAAACTTACCATCCTTTTAGGACTCCCTCCTTTCTAAGAGGTCATTCTGTTTAGGTCTTAACCGGGGGGTCTGTAAACTTACCATCCTTTTAAGACTCCCTCCTTTTTAAGAGCTCGTTGTGTGGGGGTCTTATCTGGGGGGTTGCACTGGATGTGATTCCCCTTGACAACAGCTGTATCTGGGGGGATGCACTGGATGTGATTCCCCTTGACAACAGTTGTATCTGGGGGGTTGCACTGGATGTGATTCCCCTTGACAACAGCTGTATCTGGGGGGATGCACTGGATGTGATTCCCCTTGACAACAGCTGTATCTGGGGGGTTGCACTGGATGTGATTCCCCTTGACAACAGCTGTATCTGGGGGGTTGCACTGGATGTGATTCCCCTTGACAACAGCTGTATCTGGGGGGTTGCACTGGATGTGATTCCCCTTGACAACAGCTGTATCTGGGGGGATGCACTGGATGTGATTCCCCTTGACAACAGCTGTATCTGGGGGGTTGCACTGGATGTGATTCCCCTTGACAACAGCTGTATCTGGGGGGATGCACTGGATGTGATTCCCCTTGACAACAGCTGTATCTGGGGGGATGCACTGGATGTGATTCCCCTTGACAACAGCTGTATCTGGGGGGTTGCACTGGATGTGATTCCCCTTGACAACAGCTGTATCTGGGGGGATGCACTGGATGTGATTCCCCTTGACAACAGCTGTATCTGGGGGGTTGCACTGGATGTGATTCCCCTTGACAACAGCTGTATCTGGGGGGATGCACTGGATGTGATTCCCCTTGACAACAGCTGTATCTGGGGGGTTGCACTGGATGTGATTCCCCTTGACAACAGCTGTATCTGGGGGGATGCACTGGATGTGATTCCCCTTGACAACAGCTGTATCTGGGGGGTTGCACTGGATGTGATTCCCCTTGACAACAGCTGTATCTGGGGGGATGCACTGGATGTGATTCCCCTTGACAACAGCTGTATCTGGGGGGATGCACTGGATGTGATTCCCCTTGACAACAGCTGTATCTGGGGGGATGCACTGGATGTGATTCCCCTTGACAACAGCTGTATCTGGGGGGTTGCACTGGATGTGATTCCCCTTGACAACAGTTGTATCTGGGGGGATGCACTGGATGTGATTCCCCTTGACAACAGCTGTATCTGGGGGGATGCACTGGATGTGATTCCCCTTGACAACAGTTGTATCTG
This sequence comes from Littorina saxatilis, assembly GCF_037325665.1. NCBI lineage: Eukaryota > Metazoa > Mollusca > Gastropoda > Littorinimorpha > Littorinidae > Littorina > Littorina saxatilis. The sequence continues at coordinate 65,751 of NC_090254.1, read as the reverse complement.
GGGGGTTGCACTGGATGTGATTCCCCTTGACAACAGCTGTATCTGGGGGGATGCACTGGATGTGATTCCCCTTGACAACAGCTGTATCTGGGGGGTTGCACTGGATGTGATTCCCCTTGACAACAGCTGTATCTGGGGGGTTGCACTGGATGTGATTCCCCTTGACAACAGCTGTATCTGGGGGGATGCACTGGATGTGATTCCCCTTGACAACAGCTGTATCTGGGGGGTTGCACTGGATGTGATTCCCCTTGACAACAGCTGTATCTGGGGGGATGCACTGGATGTGATTCCCCTTGACAACAGCTGTATCTGGGGGGTTGCACTGGATGTGATTCCCCTTGACAACAGCTGTATCTGGGGGGTTGCACTGGATGTGATTCCCCTTGACAACAGCTGTATCTGGGGGGATGCACTGGATGTGATTCCCCTTGACAACAGCTGTATCTGGGGGGATGCACTGGATGTGATTCCCCTTGACAACAGCTGTATCTGGGGGGTTGCACTGGATGTGATTCCCCTTGACAACAGCTGTATCTGGGGGGTTGCACTGGATGTGATTCCCCTTGACAACAGCTGTATCTGGGGGGATGCACTGGATGTGATTCCCCTTGACAACAGCTGTATCTGGGGGGATGCACTGGATGTGATTCCCCTTGACAACAGCTGTATCTGGGGGGTTGCACTGGATGTGATTCCCCTTGACAACAGCTGTATCTGGGGGGTTGCACTGGATGTGATTCCCCTTGACAACAGCTGTATCTGGGGGGTTGCACTGGATGTGATTCCCCTTGACAACAGCTGGTCCAAGCCTCTTACCTGGAGCCCGTTCTTGTTGCGCCTGAGGAAGTCCTGACACGCCTGAGTGAATCCAGCACCGGCCGCCCCGGCCACGCTCTCCCCAACAGCCCCGCGGTGACGCAGGTCAGTGTCGGCAATGACCACGATAGCACTAGTGGTTGCCATGGTGATGCTGCTGGTGGTGACCGTCACCTGAAGCACGTCCTCCAGCAGGAAGGCAAAACGCCCGCTGTACACACACAACACGCATCATGATACACGCTGTCATCTTACACGTTGTACACATACAACATGCGTCATCTTACATGCTGTACACATACAACACACTTCATGACACATGCTGTATACACACAACACGCGTCATGACACATGCTGTAAACACACAACACGCGTCATGATACACGCTGCACACACACAACACGTGCCATGAAACACGCACAACACGCATCATGATACACGCTGTACACATACAACACGCGACACGCTGTACACACACAACACGTGTCATGTTACGGGCTGTACACACACAACACGAGGCATGATACACGCTGTACACACACAACACGTGTCACGATACACGCTGTACACACACAACACACGGCATGATACATGCTGTACACGTACAACACGCATCATGATACACGCTGTACACACACAACACGCATCATGATACACCCTGTACACACACAACACGCATCATGATACACGCTGTACACGCACAACACGCATCATGATACACGCTGTACACACACAACACGCATCATGATACACGCTGTACACACACAACACGCGTCATGATACATGCTGTACACGCACAACACGCATCATGATACACACTGTACACACACAAAACGCGTCATGATACATGCTGTACACACACAACACACGTCATGATACACACTGTACACACACAACACATGTCATGATACACGCTGTACACACACAACACGTGTCATGATACACGCTGTACACACATAACACGCTTCATGATACACGCTGTACACACACAACACGTGGCATTACACGATGTACACACACAACACGCGACATAATACACGCACAGCACGCATCATGATACACACTGTAAAAAAAAACACGTGTCATGATACACACTGTACACACACAACATGTGTCATGATACACGCTGTACACACACAACATGTGTCATGATACACGCTGTACACACACAACACGCGTCATGATACACGCTGTACAAACAAAACACGTGTCATGATACACACTGTACACACACAACACGCGCCATGATACACGCTGTACACACACAACACGCAGCATGATACACGCTGTACACACACAACACGTGTCATGATACACGCTGTACACACACAACACGCGTCATGATACACGCTGTACACACACAACACGCGTCATGATACACGCTGTACACACACAACATGCATCATGACACACGCTGTACACACACAACAAGCGTCATGATACATGTTGTACACACACAACATGCGTCATGATACACGCTGTACACACACAACATGTGTCATGATACACGCTGTACACACACAACACGTGTCATGATACACGCTGTACACACACAACACGCTTCATCGTACACGCTGTACACACACAACACGTGGCATTATACACGATGTACACACACAACACGCGACATAATACACGCACAGCACGCATCATGATACAAGCTGTACACACACAACATGCGTCATGATACACGCTGTACACACACAACTCGCGGCATGATACACGCTGTACACACACACAACACGCGGCATGATACACGCTGTACACACACAACACGCGGCATAATACACGCACAACACGCGTCATGATACACGCTGTACACACACAACATGTGTCATGAAACACGCTGTACACACACAACACGCGTCATGATACACACTGTACACACACAACACGCGGCATGATACACGCTGTACACACACAACACATGTCATGATACACGCTGTACACACACAACACGCATCATGATACACGCTGTACACACACAACACGCGGCATGATAAACGCTGTACAGACACAATATGTGGCATCATACATGCTGTACACACACAACACGTCTCATGATACACGCTGTACACACACAACACGCGTCATGATACACGCTGTACACACACAACACGCGTCATAATACACGCTGTACACACACAACACGCGTCATGATACACGCTGTACACACACAACACGCGGCATGATACATGCTGTACACACACAACACGCGGCATGATACACGCACAACCCGCGTCATGATACACGCTGTACAAACAAAACATGCGTCATGATACACGCTGCACACACACAACACGCAGCATGATACACGTTGTACACACATGACCCGCGTCATGATACACGTTGCAGTTGCACATATTCAGATCAATTTGCAGAGGCTATAAACAGAACATCTCAAAATGTAGGTTCTTAAAACTGGGAAAGTGTTAAATTGGGTGCAAGAATGTCGTTAGGCGTCGGACATCGGACATAGACCGATTGAAAGGCTCAAATGTCAGATTCACATAGCCGCATGGTGGTCAGATGTCCTATCGTTTTGAACTGAGCGCGGTCATTGTCCGATAAGAACTCCATTCCTTCAGACAGGACGGTCACGATATTCCATATTTTTCTTTCAAGATACACATTTTCAAAAAGTGACCGAGCACTCTCGCGTACATGTGCACCGAAGTTGTGCAGTGCGGATCTTGCGTTTTCCAGAACTACGGGAGACAACTCCAACTGACTATAAGTCTTGCATCTGCTTTTGGTTTCAGTTCGAGACATCTTCACGAAGCACATTAAATTATGTCACCGAAATAAAAACTAAGGCCTGCCAAAGTTTAACAAAAGCTGAACACCTTTGACTTTTCAACGGCATCCTGTGCTCCGTTTGGGTCAATAACAGGTGAAAACACGGCGAGCATCATTCTTGAAAATGACAGTGTTGCCGCTGAAACGTGACACAACCACGGAAAGAGAAGTTTTGTCTTTTGTACAGGACATGGTGTCGGCACAGCAGGAAATTCGCAGAAACGGTCTTTTAACTATTCATGGCTGACCCTGTTTGGTTGGTGAGACCTTCACAGCAAAGAGACCATACTGCTTTGTCAAATCTGTGTTGAAACGGACTTTTTAAAATGTTCTCAGTATTTCATTTTCTAGTCAAATCATGCAGTTTGTGAGACAATCAAAACAAGAAAGTTTTGGTTGCTTTTTAGTTTGTTTCTTTTTGTGTGTCCTATTTGAAACTAAATTAATAAAACAATGTATTCCAAAATGTTCGGTGTATATATATATGTATGTGTGTGTGCACATGATTTTTAAGCCATTCCATGTACAGTGTTTTGCACAACACTATGATGTCCTATTGATATTTCTGAAAGCGGTCAAATGTCCTATTGCTGCCGAAGAGCTCAGGACATTTGTCCTATAGGTGTGAATTTGTAACAACATCCCTGTGGGTGATCTTAAAAGAACTACTAAGCCAACTAGCTACCTTTGGATCAACTTCTGACCTTAACTGACTTTAGGCAGCAATCATGAGTCTAAAGCATTCAAAACAACTACAGGCAACTAGTGTTGTTCTGTCAGGGTAAGGTAGGGCACTCTGGGAGTGATCAGACAGCTAGTGTTGTCCTGTCAGGGTAAGGGAGGGCACTCTGGGAGTGATCAGACAGCTAGTGTTGTTCTGTCAGGGTAAGGTAGGTCACTCTGGGAGTGATCAGACAGCTAGTGTTGTTCTGTCAGGGTCAGGGTAAGGGAGGGCACTCTGGGAGTGATCAGACAGCTAGTGTTGTTCTGTCAGGGTAAGGTAGGTCACTCTGGGAGTGATCAGACAGCTAGTGTTGTTCTGTCAGGGTAAGGGAGGGCACTCTGGGAGTGATCAGACAGCTAGTGTTGTTCTGTCAGGGTAAGGGAGGGCACTCTGGGAGTGATCAGACAGCTAGTGTTGTTCTGTCAGGGTAAGGGAGGGCACTCTTAAGGTAGGGCACTCTGGGAGTGATCAGACAACTAGTGTTGTTCTGTCAGGGTAAGGGAGGGCACTCTGGGAGTGATCAGACAGCTAGTGTTGTCCTGTCAGGGTAAGGTAGGGCACTCTGGGAGTGATCAGACAGCTAGTGTTGTTCTGTTAGGGTAAGGGAGGGCACTCTGGCAGTGATAAGACAGCTAGTGTTGTTCTGTCAGGGTAAGGTAGGGCACTCTGGGAGTGATCAGACAGCTAGTGTTGTTCTGTCAGGGTAAGGGAGGGCACTCTGGGAGTGATCAGACAGCTAGTGTTGTTCTGTCAGGGTAAGGGAGGGCACTCTGGGAGTGATCAGACAGCTAGTGTTGTCCTGTCAGGGTAAGGTAGGGCACTCTGGGAGTGATCAGACAGCTAGTGTTATCCCAGGGCACTCTGGGAGTGATCAGACAGCTAGTGTTATCCTGTCAGGGTAAGGGAGGGCACTCTGGGAGTGATCAGACAGCTAGTGTTGTTCTGTCAGGGTAAGGGAGGGCACTCTGGGAGTGATCAGACAGCTAGTGTTGTCCTGTCAGGGTAAGGGAGGGCACTCTGGGAGTGATCAGACAGCTAGTGTTATCCTGTCAGGGTAAGGGAGGGCACTCTGGGAGTGATCAGACAGCTAGTGTTGTCCTGTCAGGGTAAGGGAGGGCACTCTGGGAGTGATCAGACAGCTAGTGTTATCCTGTCAGGGTAAGGGAGGGCACTCTGGGAGTGATCAGAGAGCTAGTGTTGTTCTGTCAGGGTGAGGGAGGGCTCTCTGGGAGTGATCAGACAGCTAGTGTGGTCCTGTCAGGGTAAGGGAGGGCACTTTGGGAGTGATCAGACAGCTAGTGTTATCCTGTCAGGGTAAGGGAGGGCACTCTGGGAGTGATCAGACAGCTAGTGTTGTCCTGTCAGGGTAAGGGAGGGCACTCTGGGAGTGATCAGACAGCTAGTGATATCCTGTCAGGGTAAGGTAGGGCACTCTGGGAGTGATCAGACAGCTAGTGTTATCCTGTCAGGGTAAGGGAGGGCACTCTGGGAGTGATCAGACAGCTAGTGTTGTCCTGTCAGGGTAAGGTAGGGCACTCTGAGAGTGATCAGACAGCTAGTGTTGTTCTGTCAGGGTAAGGGAGGGCACTCTGGGAGTGATCAGACAGCTAGTGTTATCCTGTCAGGGTAAGGGAGGGCACTCTGGGAGTGATCAGACAGCTAGTGATATCCTGTCAGGGTAAGGTAGGGCACTCTGGGAGTGATCAGACAGCTAGTGTTATCCTGTCAGGGTAAGGGAGGGCACTCTGGGAGTGATCAGACAGCTAGTGTTGTCCTGTCAGGGTAAGGGAGGGCACTCTGGGAGTGATTAGATAGCTAGTGTTATCCTGTCAGGGTAAGGGAGGGCACTCTGGGAGTGATCAGACAGCTAGTGTTGTTCTGTCAGGGAAAGGGAGGGCACTCTGGGAGTGATCAGACAGCTAGTGTTGTCCTGTCAGGGTAAGGGAGGGCACTCTGGGAGTGATCAGACAGCTAGTGTTATCCTGTCAGGGTAAGGGGGGGGCACTCTGGGAGTGATCAGACAGCTAGTGTTATCCTGTCAGGGTAAGGGAGGGCACTCTGGGAGTGATCAGACAGCTAGTGTTGTCCTGTCAGGGTAAGGGAGGGCACTCTGGGAGTGATCAGACAGCTAGTGTTGTCCTGTCAGGGTAAGGTAGGGCACTCTGGGAGTGATCAGACAGCTAGTGTTGTCCTGTCAGGGTAAGGGAGGGCACTCTGGGAGTGATCAGACAGCTAGTGTTGTTCTGTCAGGGTAAGGTAGGGCACTCTTGGAGTGATCAGACAGCTAGTGTTGTCCTGTCAGGGTAATGTAGGGCACTCTGGGAGTGATCAGACAGCTAGTGTTATCCTGTCAGGGTAAGGTAGGGCACTCTGGGAGTGATCAGACAGCTAGTGTTGTCCTGTCAGGGTAAGGGAGGGCACTCTGGGAGTGATCAGACAGCTGGTGTTGTCCTGTCAGGGTAAGGGAGGGCACTCTGGGAGTGATCAGACAGCTAGTGTTGTCCTGTCAGGGTAAGGTAGGGCACTCTGGGAGTGATCAGACAGCTAGTGTTGTCCTGTCAGGGTAAGGTAGGGCACTCTGGGAGTGATCGGACAGCTAGTGTTGTTCTGTCAGGGTAAGGGAGGGCACTCTGGGAGTGATCAGACAGCTAGTGTTATCCTGTCAGGGTAAGGTAGGGCACTCTGGGAGTGATCAGACAGCTAGTGTTGTTCTGTCAGGGTAATGTAGGGCACTCTGGGAGTGATCAGACAGCTAGTGTTGTCCTGTCAGGGTAAGAGAGGGCACTCTGGGAGTGATCAGACAGCTGGTGTTGTTCTGTCAGGGTAAGGGAGGGCACTCTGGGGGTGATCAGACAGCTAGTGTTGTTTTGTCAGGGTAAGGGAGGGCACTCTGGGAGTGATCAGACAGCTAGTGTTGTTCTGTCAGGGAAAGGGAGGGCACTCTGGGAGTGATCAGACAGCTAGTGTTGTCCTGTCAGGGTAAGGGAGGGCACTCTGGGAGTGATCAGACAGCTAGTGTTGTTCTGTCAGGGTAAGGTAGGGCACTCTGGGAGTGATCAGACAGCTAGTGTTATCCTGTCAGGGTAAGGGAGGGCACTCTGGGAGTGATCAGACAGCTAGTGTTGTCCTGTCAGGGTAAGGTAGGGCACTCTGGGAGTGATCGGACAGCTAGTGTTGTCCTGTCAGGGTAAGGTAGGGCACTCTGGGAGTGATCAGACAGCTAGTGTTGTCCTGTCAGGGTAAGGTAGTGCACTCTGGGAGTGATCAGACAGCTAGTGTTGTTCTGTCAGGGTAAGGGAGGGCACTCTGGGAGTGATCAGACAGCTAGTGTTGTTCTGTTAGGGTAAGGTAGGGCACTCTGGGGGTGATCAGACAGCTAGTGTTGTTCTGTCAGGGTGAGGGAGGGCCCTCTGGGAGTGATCAGACAGCTAGTGTGGTTCTGTCAGGGTAAGGGAGGGCACTCTGGGAGTGATCAGACAGCTAGTGTTATCCTGTCAGGGTAAGGGAGGGCACTCAGGGAGTGATCAGACAGCTAGTATTGTCCTGTCAGGGTAAGGGAAGGCACTCTGGGAGTGATCAGACAGCTAGTGTTGTCCTGTCAGGGTAAGGTAGGGCACTCTGGGAGTGATCAGACAGCTAGTGTTGTCCTGTCAGGGTAAGGGAGGGCACTCTGGGAGTGATCAGACAGCTAGTGTTGTCCTGTCAGGGTAAGGTAGGGCACTCTGGGAGTGATCAGACAGCTAGTGATATCCTGTCAGGGTATGTCAGGGTAAGGGAGGGCACTCTGGGAGTGATCAGACAGCTAGTGTTGTCCTGTCAGGGTAAGGTAGGGCACTCTGGGAGTGATCAGACAGCTATGGTTGTTCTGTCAGGGTAAGGGAGGGCACTCTGGGAGTGATCAGACAGCTAGTGTTGTTCTGTCAGGGTAAGGGAGGGCACTCTGGGAGTGATCAGACAGCTAGTGTTGTCCTGTCAGGGTAAGGTAGGGCACTCTGAGAGTGATCAGACAGCGAGTGTTGTTCTGTCAGGGTAAGGGAGGGCACTCTGGGAGTGATCAGACAGCAAGGGGTTGTTCTGTCAGGGTAAGGGAGGGCACTCTGGGAGCAGGGTTCGTACAGAGTCCTTGAACCCTGGAAAACTCCTTGAAAATTGGAAAACCTTTTCCAGGCCTTGAAAAGTGCTTGAAAATAGAGTTTTGTTAAATAGTCATTGAAAAGTACTTGATTTTTCCAAATTGTTGCCAATACATTTCGTCAGCAGCTTGTCTTATTTTAAAAAAAAATGCAACCCCCTTTTTTTTCGTCAAATACAGTACACACATTTTGGGAGAATAAAAGATCGAGTGAAAACAAAAGCAGACGAACTAACTATTACTAGTCACCTGTAGTTGCTTCCCTTCCTGAAGGTAAGCTTGGTGCTTTGCATTAATTTGGGGAAAATCATGTCCTTGAAAAGCATTTATTTGGTCCTGGAAATGTCCTTGAAAACTCCTTGAATTGTATCAGCTCTGCCCTGCAGGAACCCTGTGGGAGTGATGAGACAGCTATGGTTGTTCTGTCAGGGTAAGGTAGGGCACTCTGGGAGTGATCAGACAGCGAATGTTGTTCTGTCAGGGTAAGGGAGGGCACTCTGGGAGTGATCAGACAGCGAGTGTTGTTCTGTCAGGGTAAGGGAGGGCACTCTGGGAGTGATCAGACAGCTATGGTTGTTCTGTCAGGGTAAGGTAGGGCACTCTGGGAGTGATCAGACAGCTAGTGTTATCCTGTCAGGGTAAGGGAGGGCACTCTGGGAGTGATCAGACAGCTAGTGTTGTCCTGTCAGGGTAAGGGAGGGCACTCTGGGAGTGATCAGACAGCTAGTGTTATCCTGTCAGGGTAAGGGAGGGCACTCTGGGAGTGATCAGACAGCTAGTGTTATCCTGTCAGGGTAAGGGAGGGCACTCTGGGAGTGATCAGACAGCTAGTGTTATCCTGTCAGGGTAAGGGAGGGCACTCTGGGAGTGATCAGACAGCTAGTGTTGTTCTGTCAGGGTGAGGGAGGGCCCTCTGGGAGTGATCAGACAGCTAGTGTTGTCCTGTCAGGGTAAGGGAGGGCACTTTGGGAGTGATCAGACAGCTAGTGTTATCCTGTCAGGGTAAGGGAGGGCACTCTGGGAGTGATCAGACAGCTAGTGTTGTCCTGTCAGGGTAAGGGAGGGCACTCTGGGAGTGATCAGACAGCTAGTGATATCCTGTCAGGGTAAGGTAGGGCACTCTGGGAGTGATCAGACAGCTAGTGTTATCCTGTCAGGGTAAGGGAGGGCACTCTGGGAGTGATCAGACAGCTAGTGTTGTCCTGTCAGGGTAAGGTAGGGCACTCTGGGAGTGATCAGACAGCTAGTGTTGTTCTGTCAGGGTAAGGGAGGGCACTCTGGGAGTGATCAGACAGCTAGTGTTGTTCTGTTAGGGTAAGGTAGGGCACTCTGGGAGTGATCAGACAGCTAGTGATATCCTGTCAGGGTAAGGTAGGGCACTCTGGGAGTGATCAGACAGCTAGTGTTATCCTGTCAGGGTAAGGGAGGGCACTCTGGGAGTGATCAGACAGCTAGTGTTGTCCTGTCAGGGTAAGGGAGGGCACTCTGGGAGTGATTAGATAGCTAGTGTTATCCTGTCAGGGTAAGGGAGGGCACTCTGGGAGTGATCAGACAGCTAGTGTTGTTCTGTCAGGGTAAGGGAGGGCACTCTGGGAGTGATCAGACAGCTAGTGTTGTCCTGTCAGGGTAAGGGAGGGCACTCTGGGAGTGATCAGACAGCTAGTGTTATCCTGTCAGGGTAAGGGGGGGGCACTCTGGGAGTGATCAGACAGCTAGTGTTATCCTGTCAGGGTAAGGGAGGGCACTCTGGGAGTGATCAGACAGCTAGTGTTGTCCTGTCAGGGTAAGGGAGGGCACTCTGGGAGTGATCAGACAGCTAGTGTTATCCTGTCAGGGTAAGGTAGGGCACTCTGGGAGTGATCAGACAGCTAGTGTTGTCCTGTCAGGGTAAGGTAGGGCACTCTGGGAGTGATCGGACAGCTAGTGTTGTTCTGTCAGGGTAAGGGAGGGCACTCTGGGAGTGATCGGACAGCTAGTGTTGTTCTGTCAGGGTAAGGGAGGGCACTCTGGGAGTGATCAGACAGCTAGTGTTGTCCTGTCAGGGTAATGTATTGCACTCTGGGAGTGATCAGACAGCTAGTGTTATCCTGTCAGGGTAAGGTAGGGCACTCTGGGAGTGATCAGACAGCTAGTGTTGTCCTGTCAGGGTAAGGGAGGGCCCTCTGGGAGTGATCAGACAGCTGGTGTTGTCCTGTCAGGGTAAGGGAGGGCACTCTGGGAGTGATCAGACAGCTAGTGTTGTCCTGTCAGGGTAAGGTAGGGCACTCTGGGAGTGATCAGACAGCTAGTGTTGTCCTGTCAGGGTAAGGTAGGGCACTCTGGGAGTGATCGGACAGCTAGTGTTGTTCTGTCAGGGTAAGGGAGGGCACTCTGGGAGTGATCAGACAGCTAGTGTTGTCCTGTCAGGGTAAGGTAGGGCACTCTTGGAGTGATCAGACAGCTAGTGTTGTCCTGTCAGGGTAAGGTAGGGCACTCTGGGAGTGATCAGACAGCTAGTGTTGTTCTGTCAGGGTAATGTAGGGCACTCTGGGAGTGATCAGACAGCTAGTGTTGTCCTGTCAGGGTAAGAGAGGGCACTCTGGGAGTGATCAGACAGCTGGTGTTGTTCTGTCAGGGTAAGGGAGGGCACTCTGGGGGTGATCAGACAGCTAGTGTTGTTTTGTCAGGGTAAGGGAGGGCACTCTGGGAGTGATCAGACAGCTAGTGTTGTTCTGTCAGGGTAAGGGAGGGCACTCTGGGAGTGATCAGACAGCTAGTGTTGTCCTGTCAGGGTAAGGTAGGGCACTCTGGGAGTGATCAGACAGCTAGTGTTGTCCTGTCAGGGTAAGGTAGGGCACTCTGGGAGTGATCAGACAGCTAGTGTTATCCTGTCAGGGTAAGGGAGGGCACTCTGGGAGTGATCAGACAGCTAGTGTTGTCCTGTCAGGGTAAGGTAGGGCACTCTGGGAGTGATCGGACAGCTAGTGTTGTCCTGTCAGGGTAAGGTAGGGCACTCTGGGAGTGATCAGACAGCTAGTGTTGTCCTGTCAGGGTAAGGTAGTGCACTCTGGGAGTGATCAGACAGCTAGTGTTGTTCTGTCAGGGTAAGGGAGGGCACTCTGGGAGTGATCAGACAGCTAGTGTTGTTCTGTTAGGGTAAGGTAGGGCACTCTGGGGGTGATCAGACAGCTAGTGTGGTTCTGTCAGGGTAAGGGAGGGCACTCTGGGAGTGATCAGACAGCTAGTGTGGTTCTGTCAGGGTAAGGGAGGGCACTCTGGGAGTGATCAGACAGCTAGTGTTATCCTGTCAGGGTAAGGGAGGGCACTCAGGGAGTGATCAGACAGCTAGTATTGTCCTGTCAGGGTAAGGGAGGGCACTCTGGGAGTGATCAGACAGCTAGTGTTGTTCTGTCAGTGTAAGGGAGGGCACTCTGGGAGTGATCAGACAGCTAGTGTTGTCCTGTCAGGGTAAGGGAGGGCACTCTGGGAGTGATCAGACAGCTAGTGTTGTCCTGTCAGGGTAAGGTAGGGCACTCTGGGAGTGATCAGACAGCTAGTGATATCCTGTCAGGGTATGTCAGGGTAAGGGAGGGCACTCTGGGAGTGATCAGACAGCTAGTGTTGTCCTGTCAGGGTAAGGTAGGGCACTCTGGGAGTGATCAGACAGCTAGAGTTGTCCTGTCAGGGTAAGGGAGGGCACTCTGGGAGTGATCAGACAGCTAGTGTTGTTCTGTCAGGGTAAGGGAGGGCACTATGGGAGTGATCAGACAGCTAGTGTTGTCCTGTCAGGGTAAGGTAGGGCACTCTGAGAGTGATCAGACAGCGAGTGTTGTTCTGTCAGGGTAAGGGAGGGCACTCTGGGAGTGATCAGACAGCAAGGGGTTGTTCTGTCAGGGTAAGGGAGGGCACTATGGGAGTGATCAGACAGCTATGGTTGTTCTGTCAGGGTAAGGTAGGGCACTCTGGGAGTGATCAGACAGCGAATGTTGTTCTGTCAGGGTAAGGGAGGGCACTCTGGGAGTGATCAGACAGCGAGTGTTGTTCTGTCAGGGTAAGGGAGGGCACTCTGGGAGTGATCAGACAGCTATGGTTGTTCTGTCAGGGTAAGGTAGGGCACTCTGGGAGTGATCAGACAGCTAGTGTTGTTCTGTCAGGGTAAGGGAGAGCACTCTGGGAGTGATCAGACAGCTAGTGTTGTTCTGTCAGGGTAAGGGAGGGCACTCTGGGAGTGATCAGACAGCTAGTGTTGTTCTGTCAGGGTAAGGGAGGGCACTCTGGGAGTGATCAGACAGCTAGTGTTGTTCTGTCAGGGTAAGGGAGGGCACTCTGGGAGTGATCAGACAGCTAGTACTTACCTCTGTGCAAACTGTCCTGTCAGGGTAAGGGAGGGCACTCTGGGCGTGCTGCGAGCTGGATACGACGGTGACACAGACGTCACAGGAACTGTCTGCGGGCTGTAACGTGTCTGCATCCTGCCGCTGCTGCTCGTACCTGGTGTGGGTGATGTCTCTTGCTGACCGCTGGCCAGCGTGGCTGTCGGTTGACGTGTGCGAGTGTTGATCCTGGACCACACACTGCCAGCGCTGAGGGCGACAGGAGACGGGGTGGGGGTGTAGCTGGGGGCAAGGTTGCTGAAGAAGCTGAAGACAGCGGGGGCCATGCCGGAGGGAGGGGACAACTCCGCACTGATGCTGTCCATGCTGCCTCGGGAGTGGTTGTGGGAGGAGGACGTGGGAACAAGCGTCACATTGTGAAACGGGTTGACCGCTGTCCCAGTGAAGCTAGTGTTACACGGGTTGACCGCTGTCCCAGTGAAGCTAGTGTTGTGGTGAGATCCAGACGGAGGGCTTGTGGCGGCCGCACCGGAGAAGAGCGGCAGAGAGTTACTGCGGATGTTGGGGGGTTGTGATGGCGGTGGAAGATGCGGGGAGTGTCGGAAGTTTCTCGACAGGACGACAACAGGGTTGGTGTCATTGCGAGTGAACTTTCTAAACCGCCCTCCATCCTTCCTGACACTCACCGAGTCTGACCGGCCGTCCCCCCTAATGTCGTCCATGACCATATCTGAGTCGTCGCCGGGTGTGCTTGCAGCGTCCTCCGCCCTGCGTTTGACCGCCCCTCTCCTGTGGCTGTCTTTTCTCGCTGGCAGCACCCCCTGCGAACTCTGACCCAACCTCTCCTCACGTCTCCCCTCCGCCTCCCTCCTCGTCTCTCGCTTGGCCGGGGATCTCCGCTTGGCTTCCGACATGGTATCGCCATCATCAGCGACGAAGGAAGCGCGACGCTTGGAGGACGTGCTTTCTGTCAGAATCCTGGCCGCGGCCCTGGCGTCCTGCAGCATCTTCCTGGACGTCTCCACAAACTGAGACGCTGCTCGCTTGGCCGCCTGACGCAGGGTTCGGGCAGACAGAGACCCGCTCCCTCTTACAGCTCTGGGAGGTGGGGGCGGGGGTGGAACAGCCATTCTCTGGCTTCTTCTCGTGGTGCGACTGGCTGTGTCCGACTCGGACTCGGACTCAAACACGCCGTAACGATTTCTGTCTGGAGAGAAGTCGATGCCATCTGCAGGCTTGCTTCTCTTTGCAGGAAGCGCTTGCTTCGGGGAGGCGGCCCTCTTCCTGGCGTGACGGTACGAGTCTGGTGATCTCCCCTGTCGACGGGGGAGCTGTCGCTGGGGGGTGGGAGGGGATCGTGAGGCAGACAGTAGGGGAGTGGAGCGAGGGGAAAGTCGTAACCGTGACGCAGGGCCCTGACCCCTAGCTGGTGTTGACTTGGAGGAGCGTGGTGGAATGACCTCTGCGACAGTGACCTCATCCGACTCAGCCGAGGTCGACTCCTCCTTCTCCTCCGAGTCTGAGTCGAGCGACATACTGCGGTCCGAGTCCGATTGCCGCCTGGTGCGGGGAGGGGTGATGGTGGACAGGGAATCATTATCACTCTCCTCACCTTCCCCCTCCATTCCCTCTCCTGCCGTCTCATACACTTCCTCTGCCTCCACCTTGGTCTGCACGCTCTGTGTTTCTCCGTTCACCATGCGCTGAGCTGAAACATTCACCATGCGCTGAGCTGAGACATTCATTATGCATTGAGCTGAGACAGACCCCTGCCCACCCACACTGACAGTGTCCGTTCTACCGTCACACTGAGCTTGTCTCCTGACTTCTTTCGTCCTGTGCTCCGCTTCCCCCTGTTTGTGACCGCTGACACCAGACTCGTGAGTTGTGCGTGACACAACAAACACGGCACCATCCATCACCGGCCCGGTGTTGTCCCGGTGACCGTTGTCGGCAGTGGCTGTGTCACCCACCTTGTGACTGTCCCCTGCGTCGCTCACTTTCACTGCTGGATCGCTGGCTGTGTTTCCTACGTGGCAATTGTCCCCAGCATTGCTGACAGGACTGGCTGTGCTGTTCACTGCCGGAGGGTTGCTGACAGGACTGGTTGCAGCCACAGCCGGCAACAACTTGTTGCTGCTGTTGTTCTTTCTGCCGTCCTCATCTTCCTCCTCGTCGTCGGACTGAAAGCCGTCAGTGGGGCTGTGGTGCAGCACAGTGGTGTGATACTTGTAGTTGTGTTCGTAGTCCGACCCACCGTCCTCATCCGAGCTCCAGTCCTCATTGGTTGTTTTACTGCTACGGTTGCCCATTCTCCTGCACCTGCATCAACAATTAACATTGAATGAATTATATAAATTTTATATAAACTGAGCAAAACAATTATTGCACCCATTTTCGTATCCCAACTAAAACATTCATTCACGTGTCATTTTATTCAAACTTTATATGCCATTAATATGTTGGCTACCTTGCACACTTTTCGGATTAAAGATTCTTTTTGTAGGTATCATGTGACCGCCGCCGAAGTCAGGGTACCCCCAAAATCGACCAGACAAAAACCATAGTCCCGTATTTTAAAATCTGTAAAAAATCAGGATTTGCTGATAAGAAAAATGTCTGCATATCGATGGAAATGCCATTCAATTAACATTCAATTACCATTCAATTAACATTCAAAAACAGTTTGATTTGTGCACCTAACTTGATTAGTCTTGATACAATCTGTTTTCAAATGAGGTAGGGGTTAACCGTTTGAAAGGCCCAAAAGAGCACGTTTTGCAGTCATTTTTGGGGGGGTCCTCCACTGAAAGTTCAATATCCTAAATCAGTAAATGTCTCAATGAAAATGTGTCAAACTTCAAGAAAACATGACCAATAAGTGAATAAAGATCACCATAACTTTTTGTGAATATATTGGCAATACAGGTAGAGTTACTTTACGTTTCCAAAAGAACTTTAAAAATATTCATATTAACCCCTTCACTGCCACAGTATAACACTAACAGCATTTTGGTATTACTGTGCGCCAGGGCAAAATTACGCTTTCTTCACTAATCTGTTCACTGCTCGATCATTTATTGAGATATCTCTTAGATCTTTGGCATGTGTTTTGCTTATACCCTTGGCTATTATGTGATAACATGATCATTGGACTTTGTTTGTGATTGTTATACTTAAAGTTATAGTAAAAATTGATATAATGACCATTTTTGTCAACAAATTACACACACACATTGCAGCACGTAAAACCACACAAAACACTGCTAAAACTGGTGTCAAACATCAGGTACTAACATTACAGCCCATAAAAGTATTCTTCTGTGTGGTAATCCATAAATCACTTCTTGTAGAGCTTCCAGAACACTGTATCACTTGAAAACAGGTCTACGAGTTGAGGTCCAACTTGCGGCCGCCATTTTGAATCCTATAGATCGGTTCAACACTTCTAAGAAAGTTTTCGCCACGTGGTACTAACTTATCAGAACGGTCAATGGGAAAGAACTGTGTTTAGAACCCCTACAAGTAGTTGGACAGTTTTCAAGTGATTACCTCCCATTCAGTTTTCAAAAATGTCGCTGATGTAAATTTGTTTGTTTGCTTGCTTAACGCCCAGCCGACCACGAAGGGCCATATCAGGGCGGTGCTGCTTTGACATATGGCCTTAAGTCTGAAATGGTGTCCACAGCTGAAATAGCTGTGCAACCTTGGCTCTAACCTGATTTGTACATCAAAGAAAAATAAAATCCTTGTAAAGATTAATGAGACTTGTAAAAAAAAGTATGAAGTACACACCTAGAGAAACATTGTGTGCTCAGTTGTTGTTTTTAATGAAAATGTCGCCATTATCTGAAGTCAGCAGCACTACATTTTGGCCATTTTTTGTGACATGACCTTACAGCATATTGAAACATGGTCTACTCTGTCATATTTATGGGACAGAATGTCATGAATGACTTTTCACTGAGCCAGTAAAACTCAAATGTACCTTTGACAAAGCAAAGTTTTTGAATTTTGTCAGTGAGCCTGCAGAAAATGGGGAGACAAAATTTCACAGAAAGTTCATAACTATTTCCGTAAGACTTCATTTATGTTCACTGATCAGCTCTAAATAATAATTAAAGATTGAAACCTGATATATTTTTGTAAAAAAGTATTTTACAGTATGTTTTGCAGAGGTATAAAACATAAAAAGGGTTGTTTGACTTGTTTTTGCATGTTCAAAAGTAGTTTGAAGTTTACGTGCAGATTTTCTTGTGAAAAAAGAGTTATGAACTTTCCAACCTTTTGCCTTATAAAATGAGTAAATTGACTGGTTGGGGAACACCTAGCTTTGTAATGCATTTGGATCCACTAGCAGCAGTCACACTGAAAGTTTGCATCAAGTTCATTCATTGGTGTTTGAGTAATTGAGAAATAAAAAATTCTTGTGAGAAAGTTATGAACTTTCCTACTATCTCCACTGAGAGTGTTTTTTGTCCTTAAATGCTAGCCATGAAAGTTAAGGTTGTAGTGGAACAGCAATTTTGCATATAAAAGTACATTAGATTTAGATACTAAGCAATTTTTGTCACTAAAGTCAAGCCGTATGCTTTAGTTAGCCATTTTCTCTGTGTCTTGCGCACTATTTTTATGTGAGAGTTACTAACTCAAGTCAAAACCCAAAATATATGTAAAATGACTATTTTCAGTTTCCAAATTACACTGTACCATGATTTTCATCACAAAAAGAATCTACTGGCTGCTGACTGTTTCTTTCTGAAGTACTTAGCCGTTTTGTCATGAAGTTCATAACTTCACATAACTCAAGCTCATTTTTCAAGGGCGTGTTTAAAATAATGCCTTGTTAATAGCAAAAGAGTACATTTGACTTTATCTGGACATTTTGTAAGAAGTTTTCTGAATATTAACCCTCAAAATTACATTTTGATAATTCCAGCATGAATCTGGGTTGACTGCACGGTGTACATAACTTCACATCAACTGACCCTCAGCCCCACGGTGTGAAGTTATGAACACATGCCATGAGTATGATTTATACACAATAATTAATTTACTACACTAAATCACTACCTCAAATGATGTGCTGCTCTTCTCCAGAGTAGGCTGTTACAGTTTGATGTCATTTTTATTTTAATTTACCAGCAGATTTTAGTACGTAGCTTTTCAGTTAAATAAATGATGTGAAGTTATGAACACACAGTCAGCTGACATAAACACTAACTAAATAATGATTTCGGTAACAGTTTTCATGACTGAGTTTGGTTAAGTAAATCATTTAAGTTGTTTAGAATTATTTGCAAGAGACTTTAGTTAGTTATTTTAGTATAAATGTGTGATTGATGTGAAGTTATGAACTTTCACAAGTTTCAAACAATTTGTTTTATTTTGGCAATTAAAATCTGATTTTGTAATATAAGTGCAGCTTTAGCCTATACTATAACTCTGTGTTCTCAGTTTGTCATTGTTTTGCAAATATATTATACAGTAACTGTACTAGAGACCAACATAACAAAAATTCTTGTGAAGTTATGCGCACGCTCACATTTTATGATTTTTGTTATCGTTTGTTTTCACAAATGTTTTACTCTTATTACTTAGTTGTATGTTGATTACAAAGAGTAGCTGGAGAGAAAATAAGATGACATATGCACTTTCTTACTTTGGTTTGAATTAGCCATAGTTTGTGATGTCACGGTGTGAAGTTATGAACTCCTAGGACATTCTAAAAAAACTTTCAGTTTCTGCCAACTCTTTGAGTCAGACAAACATTTTGGTGTATTGAAATCCTTTTGATGGTACTTTTCAAGCACATTTTGCACAAAAACAGCAAAATTGTAGATTTAATGATAATTTATGCCAATATTTGCTGTGAAAAAATTGTGACAATATTAATTTCTATAAATAATACAGATAACCAAAAAATCTTCTCCACACTTCATCTTCAAAAATTACCTTCATGTTCCAGCTCACCTTTTTCAGATTAAAAAACAAAACAAATTGTTTCCTGCCTGTATACATTAAATTTATGATACCAATAAAAGTAAATTATGTGAAGTTATGAACTTCCCATTAATGGAGTTCACATCTGCATCATGCGTGGCCAAAACAAGTTTAACTTGCTTGAAATGCAAAGTAATTTGCTGTAGCAATTTGCTCAGATGTCTAAAACAGACCCAATACATGTAGCAACAATGATTTAACAAGTCTAAATTTTGTGACGGTGTGAAGTTATGAACTCCTGCAAACTTTTAAACCTGAATCTGTGAAGTGATCAAACATGAGTTTTCTTAAATCATAGCTGTTCCTTGCGTATTTATGCTCTAAAATACATCTCTATTTTCAAAACAAAGAAAATGTTCATTTTTAAAATTGATTTTGTATGTCACAAAAATGGACACCTATTCTGACTTTGGGCCATATAACGTGCGCCACACACAAGACAGAAGTCGCAGCACAGGCTTCATGTCTCACCCAGTCACATTATTCTGACACCGGACCAACCAGTCCTAGCACTAACCCCATAATGCCAGACGCCAGGCGGAGCAGCCACTAGATTGCCAATTTTAAAGTCTTAGGTATGACCCGGCCGGGGTTCGAACCCACGACCTCCCGATCACGGGGCGGACGCCTTACCACTAGGCCAACCGTGCCGGTTTGTAATGTGTTGTCTTTCTCTTTGTATAGTAAGTCCAGTCTCTTTGCGTCACTGTATAGTTATTTTCTACCCTGACCACACACACACACACACACACACACAGGGTCGTAGCACAGCTCCTAAAAGTGGTCCGGCCATAAAATAAAAAAAAGGTACGGTCCCTGGCCATTATGTTCTCCTCAACTATTAGTGACAATTTCTCGCTTAACGCTGTCATTGTGCGATCTAAGTCACGACCCCTCCTTCCTCCTAACACAGCGCTGAAGCTTATGAAGACGATTTTTTTTTAACAAAAAACTGGTCCGGCCATGGCCGGAG
This sequence comes from Littorina saxatilis, assembly GCF_037325665.1. Classification (NCBI taxonomy): domain Eukaryota; kingdom Metazoa; phylum Mollusca; class Gastropoda; order Littorinimorpha; family Littorinidae; genus Littorina; species Littorina saxatilis. The sequence goes on along the minus strand of NC_090254.1, from coordinate 45,988 downwards.
TGGCCGGTAGGGCTGCTACGGCCCTGACACACACACACAAATCCCTACCTACCTACCTACCCTAATTTTTGTAGCCATGTTACCAGAAACATACAACTTTTTTTTTTGGCCTTATCGACGGTACACTACCGTACAGTACATTGGTTTTTCAAAAATAGTGATATCAACACGTAGTTCTATTGAGACGTAGTGATAATGGCATGTGTGAATTGTGGCAATAGCACTACGTGCCGATAGCACTACTGTTTTTGGCAATTTTTGTCGATAGCACTACAGAAACGGTAGCGCAAGCGCAGTAGCGGGACGCACCGGACATTGCACGACCATTTATTTGAAATTCCTCAAAAATATCCGTGTAGGGATCTTCTTGGCATGCACTAGAAGCATTCCTTATACATTCTAGGACACGAACTTACCTTATTTTATCGCTGATTCTGCAATTTTGTGATTTTGTTTGTTCGGGTCATTTCAACCAGTGCCCTTGTTTACGATTTTTACTGCACTTGAGCTAAAGCGTGCACACGAACTGACTGAGAAGTGGACGCTTTGAGAATAGTTGTAAGTTTGGAATATAATTCTGTACAAGGGACGCCTCCGGTGGGTATGGCGTATTTCGCGCTAACGTTAGAGACTTGGAAAGTGTTGTTGCCTTCTTTCAGTACTTTACTTTTTCTTCGATCGTCTTTCTCTAAGTTCTTACAAAGCAGACGATCGTCTTTCTCTAAGTTCTTACAAAGCAGACGATCGTCTTTCTCTAAGTTCTTACAAAGTAGACGATCGTCTTTCTCTAAGTTATTACAAAGCAGACGATCGTCTTTCTCTAAGTTCTTACAAAGTAGACGATCGTCTTTCTCTAAGTTCTTACAAAGCAGACGATCGTCTTTCTCTAAGTTCTTACAAAGTAGACGATCGTCTTTCTCTAAGTTCTTACAAAGTAGACGATCGTCTTTCTCTAAGTTCTTACAAAGTAGACGATCGTCTTTCTCTAAGTTCTTACAAAGTAGACGATCGTCTTTCTCTAAGTTCTTACAAAGCAGACGAAGCAAAGAAAGAAGGGAAGTAATCATAGTCCGACTACGGTGCGTCTCGCTAGCGCTGCGTGTCATTTTGCTACGTATCGTTTGCGCTATTTTCTGTAGTGCTATCGACACAAATTGCTGAAAGGAGTAGTGTTATCGGCACGTAGTGCTATTGCCACAATTCACACGTGCCATTATCACTACGTCTCAATAGAACTACGTGTCGATATTACTATTTTTGAAAAACGGCAATGTACTGTAGCGCTACTACGTGTCGATTGCGCTACGTGTCGATAGCACATGTTCAAACGACAGACACAAAGTTCCCTTTGAGTGTGCGTGTGTGTGTGGTGTGTGTGTGTGTGTGTGTGTGTGTGTGTCTACTGTTTTGTCTGTCTGTCTGTCTCTGTCTCTCTCTCTTAGCACCTCTCAATCACTTTCTCACTTTGAACCTCTCAATCGCTCTCTCCTTATCTCTCTCTTTCTCTCTTGCTCTCTCTCTCTCTCTTTCTCTCTCTCACTCTCTCACTCTCTCTCTCTTTCTCTCTCAGTCTCTCTCAATTGCTCTCAATCGCTCTCTCCTTGTCTCTCACGCTCCCCGGCCCCTCCCTTTCTTCCTCCGTCTCCCCCTCCCCCCCTCTCTCTCTCAGCACCTCTCAATCGCTCTCTCTTTCTCTCTCTCTCTTTGTACCTCGCTCTTTCCTTGTCTCTCTCTCTCTCCCTCTCTTTCTCTCTCTCAGCACCTCTCAATCGCTCTTTCCATGTTTCTCTCGCTCCCTCCCTCTCTCTCTCTCTCTCTCTCTCTCTCTCTCTCTCTCTCTCTCTCTCTCTCTCTCTCTCTCTCTCTCTCTCTCTCTCTCTCTCTCTCTCTCTCTCTCTCTCTCTCTCTCTCTCCCCCTCTCTCTCCCTCTCTCTAAAGAATTGTCATTGTCATTGTCTCTCTTTCTCTCGCTCTCTCTCGCTCTCTCTCTCCCCCCTTCACGGGAAGATGGAGGAGGGATTGGAGTGTATATATACGGCGGCCGGGAAAGACAGTTGACCGTGAATTGATGCTTTGTTCATAAGTGTATCCGTGTCACGATCTAGTGACATAGACCAAGAAAGTGTCACTCGGTGGGGTGCCTTCTCTTGGTCAATTGCGACAGAAAGCGCCTGTGCGTGAGTCGGGGCCATACGGCAGTTTTGCTGACAGCGCAGAGCACGGATGTTTTGTGGCGCACGGATTTTTCGGGGGTGATTCTGCTTGCGAGGCAGAATTGTGGATAGCTGAACTTGATATGTGACAAGGTTAGTCACGTGTTATTGTCAAGGTTGTCTGTCTGAGACATGATAACTGGACACTTTACAATCAGCGGCAAGAGGAGAAGGATCGGTGTTTTTTCCGTCCATAGAGTTTGATGGTTTTCATCACGTCTAGATATTTTCTTCTATCTACGTGCCGTTTCTGCTAGCACAGATAGGGCTCTTTTGGAACTTCAACGAGATACCACCTGCTCACAGTTACATGTTTGCTGAGGACGAGTCGTCAATTTCTCTTTGCCGTGTGGGGAACACTCTGTTTCACCGCATAAAGTAGTCGGCAAGAGGTTGGATGTTGTGTCACTGTTGACGAACAGAGGCCATTCCAGGGAGGAAGCGGGTTTTGCTTCCATGAGAGTACTACATTCATAGGCTGTTTGAGGTAATAAATCATTATTTAACGCTGTTGACGAGTCTGTGTTTGTGGAATGAAATACTCTCTGTTGTTCTTTCCAGGTTAGCGCATAATTTGCCCTCTGTGACGCTAAAATACTAATCTGTATATGGTTTTTGCAGATAGGGAGAGAAGGACGGAAAACGGCTGTTTTGTTGTTGTGAAAAGTCCATTTGTGCAGGCCCACGTGCTCGATGAGATATGTAAAGATGACATGTTTAAAGGTGGAGGGTGAGGGGTAGCTGACATGTTTAGTGCACCGATGCTTTCTGTTTGCAGCCTTCCTATCTTCTGTACGGCTGCCTTTTGCGGGACACTGCTAGCTGCAGACGTGGTAACCGGGACCGGACATAACCAGCAAACCGGCTAACCAGCGAACCGGCTAACCAGCTAACCAGCGAACCGGCTAACCAGCTAACCAGCGACTGGGTGCGGCGCCTGATGCCTCCACAGTTCCCTGCTTCGTCACCACGCTAACCAGCACTTCATTCGACGGAGCAGTTGTGGAGGCTAAAAAGACTAATTACAGACCGTCCACCCAGTGGCGAAAGAAAGCTAAGTGCACCATGTCTTATGCACCCCGTTGACCACCGTTGTCATTTATGCTATCTGTGATTATATTCGAGTAGTGACGACGTGGGGTGTGTGACACCTGCATGAACTAGCACTTTTGGAGCAGAACAGTCGTATTTTCTTATCTTTACACGGGATCAGCGTGTTACTATAATTTTCTATATTCTAACTGGCATTTTGCCAGTGCCCATTGGTTTTTACGTTTTGTGAACGTAAAAGAACATATTTTGAGTGAAGTCTCGAGGGAGGTGGCGAGTTTTTACATAAACAGGCGTCTGAAACTTATCCTTTTGTTGTCTCTATTTAATTGTATGACTGCGAGAGTGGATCGTGGTGTGGTTAGTTAGTTAGTAGTAACTAACCGTTTCATAATCACCTTAAGTGATATATTGAAACGTGACAGACCTGAACACGTTTGTTAACAATTATCGAACTTCAGAAGAATGATACGTGGACATTGTAGCAAGACGATTCTCTTTGAACTTTGGTTTAAAGTGACCGGTGTTGCAGATGTTTTTAAGCATGAGAGTCGACCTGTGAGAGAGATGCGTGAAGTGAACAGAGGGCGCGCCGCATGCACACCTGGGTTTGGGGAGAGAAAGGAAGGTAGAGGTGGTTTGCGGGCGGGAAGGGGGGGGGAGAGAGGGGAGGTAAAGGACAGCTATATTTTCTTTTTCTTGTTTTGCTTGTTTACAATGTACCCCGTACATCTTGCTATACAGCGCGAAAAACACATACTTGTGTTCGTTACACTAAAATCTAATGTTAAGGTAACGTCCCTGTGCGCTGTCGTGGATGTTTGGCCTTGAAAAAAACCCCGCTATAACGACACAACAAGATGAACATCGAGACCCGATTGTCGCTAATCAGTTATAAAATAAATAAGGTGTTTGCCTGGGTTAAAAAGTGTCTATGCTCCTTTAAATGTGAAACAAGTTGAAAGTCTCCGATACACCGCTACATTTTCATATTTAATGAAATTGTGTATTGCCTTGTCGGTGTTCCTCCTTTGTCGGTACTCTTCTCTGTTCGGCGGCCTTTCTTTTTGGCGGCCTTGTGAAAAGATGAATACTTTTTAATTCAATTTCATAAGTTGCAAATTGCAAGTTATGTTTGAAACAATCCGTGGAAGACCTATATAAGTAAGTCGCGAATTTACCCGTGACATTTTCATGTTGATCATGGCTAGAGTTGTAGGTGGCGAGCGCGGCGGGAGAGTCCTTCTAAATGAAGGTTTTCGATATCATCACAATAGGACTGCCAGAGACAAGATATACTGGAAATGTTGGCGTCCGCACTGTCGCGCTGGTCTTCAAACCAACCGTTGATCGGCAAGGCGACCACAACCAGGCTGTTCTTGTCCTTGGGGTGAGTAAGACATGTTGACGGCAAGGCGACCACAACCAGGCTGTTCTTGTCCTTGGGGTGAGTAGCGACCACAACCAGGCTGTTCTTGTCCTTGGGGTGAGTAGCGACCACAACCAGGCTGTTCTTGTCCTTGGGGTGAGTAAGACATGTTGACGTCCACTGTCGCGCTGGTCTTCAAACCAACCGTTGATCGGCAAGGCGACCACAACCAGGCTGTTCTTGTCCTTGGGGTGAGTAGCGACCACAACCAGGCTGTCCTTGTCCTTGGGGTGAGTAGCGACCACAACCAGGCTGTTCTTGTCCTTGGGGTGAGTAAGACATGTTACATCTTGCTGTTGGTGTTGGTGGTGGTATGTTTATGTGTGTGTGGTGTGCATTAGGTAAAACCTAAACATTGACAAAAACCAGAACGTTCAAATAGTTTTCATTGCGCTGTACAACACATTTATATATCATTAGTACATGAACTCTATTGTTATAAAACCAAATGTATGCTAAAGACACGAGAAGTTCTAATAATCTGGTTGTTGTCTCCCACTAATACATCAAAACAATGGAAGTAACTTTTCCCATAAACTGATCGAACTGCATGGGAAGTAACTCAAATACCATAGGGATCCCTAGATAAGTGAAATGCCGGGACATTAGGACATTCGTTTAAGCGTTTTCCGTATAATGTATTTACTTAGCCCAGTTGCACACAGTGGTGGGATCAAATGTGTTTACTTAGCCCAGTTGCACACAGTGGTGTGATCAAATGTATTTACTTAGCCCAGTTGCACACAGTGGTGTGATCAAATGTGTATGAAGTTGTGTACATGTATCTTCATTTCCGACTAGAATTTCTTAGTATTTAAATATGACTGATGGAACTTTTTTTTTCTCTCCACACAATAGGCTTCACCTCACATCCACGGAGAGGAGGGCGAGTTCCTTGACTCCACACAATAGGCTTCACCTCACATCCACGGAGAGGAGGGCGAGTTCCTTGACTCCACACAATAGGCTTCACCTCACATCCACGGAGAGGAGGGCGAGTTCCTTGACTCCACACAATAGGCTTCACCTCACATCCACGGAGAGGAGGGCGAGTTCCTTGACTCCACACAATAGGCTTCACCTCACATCCACGGAGAGGAGGGCGAGTTCCTTGACTCCACACAATAGGCTTCACCTCACATCCACAGAGAGGAGGGCGAGTTCCTTGACTCCACACAATAGGCTTCACCTCACATCCACGGAGAGGAGGGCGAGTTCCTTGACTCCACACAATAGGCTTCACCTCACATCCACGGAGAGGAGGGCGAGTTCCTTGACTCCACACAATAGGCTTCACCTCACATCCACGGAGAGGAGGGCGAGTTCCTTGACTCCACACAATAGGCTTCACCTCACATCCACGGAGAGGAGGGCGAGTTCCTTGACTCCACACAATAGGCTTCACCTCACATCCACGGAGAGGAGGGCGAGTTCCTTGACTCCACACAATAGGCTTCACCTCACATCCACGGAGAGGAGGGCGAGTTCCTTGACTCCACACAATAGGCTTCACCTCACATCCACGGAGAGGAGGGCGAGTTCCTTGACTCCACACAATAGGCTTCACCTCACATCCACGGAGAGGAGGGCGAGTTCCTTGACTCCACACAATAGGCTTCACCTCACATCCACGGAGAGGAGGGCGAGTTCCTTGACTCCACACAATAGGCTTCACCTCACATCCACAGAGAGGAGGGCGAGTTCCTTGACTCCACACAATAGGCTTCACCTCACATCCACAGAGAGGAGGGCGAGTTCCTTGACTCCACACAATAGGCTTCACCTCACATCCACGGAGAGGAGGGCGAGTTCCTTGACTCCACACAATAGGCTTCACCTCACATCCACGGAGAGGAGGGCGAGTTCCTTGACTCCACACAATAGGCTTCACCTCACATCCACGGAGAGGAGGGCGAGTTCCTTGACTCCACACAATAGGCTTCACCTCACATCCACGGAGAGGAGGGCGAGTTCCTTGACTCCACACAATAGGCTTCACCTCACATCCACGGAGAGGAGGGCGAGTTCCTTGACTCCACACAATAGGCTTCACCTCACAACCACGGAGAGGAGGGCGCGTTCCTTGACTCCACACAATAGGCTTCACCTCACAACCACGGAGAGGAGGGCGAGTTCCTTGACTCCACACAATAGGCTTCACCTCACATCCACAGAGAGGAGGGCGAGTTCCTTGACTCCACACAATAGGCTTCACCTCACATCCACGGAGAGGAGGGCGAGTTCCTTGACTCCACACAATAGGCTTCACCTCACATCCACGGAGAGGAGGGCGAGTTCCTTGACTCCACACAATAGGCTTCACCTCACATCCACGGAGAGGAGGGCGAGTTCCTTGACTCCACACAATAGGCTTCACCTCACAACCACGGAGAGGAGGGCGAGTTCCTTGACTCCACACAATAGGCTTCACCTCACAACCACGGAGAGGAGGGCGAGTTCCTTGACTCCACACAATAGGCTTCACCTCACATCCACGGAGAGGAGGGCGAGTTCCTTGACTCCACACAAATAGGCTTCACCTCACAACCACGGAGAGGAGGGCGAGTTCCTTGACTCCACACAATAGGCTTCACCTCACATCCACGGAGAGGAGGGCGAGTTCCTTGACTCCACACAATAGGCTTCACCTCACATCCACGGAGAGGAGGGCGAGTTCCTTGACTCCACACAATAGGCTTCACCTCACATCCACGGAGAGGAGGGCGAGTTCCTTGACTCCACACAATAGGCTTCACCTCACATCCACGGAGAGGAGGGCGAGTTCCTTGACTCCACACAATAGGCTTCACCTCACATCCACGGAGAGGAGGGCGAGTTCCTTGACTCCACACAATAGGCTTCACCTCACATCCACGGAGAGGAGGGCGAGTTCCTTGACTCCACACAATAGGCTTCACCTCACATCCACGGAGAGGAGGGCCAGTTCCTTGACTCCACACAATAGGCTTCACCTCACATCCACGGAGAGGAGGGCGAGTTCCTTGACTCCACACAATAGGCTTCACCTCACATCCACGGAGAGGAGGGCGAGTTCCTTGACTCCACACAATAGGCTTCACCTCACATCCACGGAGAGGAGGGCGAGTTCCTTGACTCCACACAATAGGCTTCACCTCACATCCACGGAGAGGAGGGCGAGTTCCTTGACTCCACACAATAGGCTTCACCTCACAACCACGGAGAGGAGGGCGAGTTCCTTGACTCCACACAATAGGCTTCACCTCACATCCACGGAGAGGAGGGCGAGTTCCTTGACTCCACACAATAGGCTTCACCTCACAACCACGGAGAGGAGGGCGAGTTCCTTGACTCCACACAATAGGCTTCACCTCACAACCACGGAGAGGAGGGCGAGTTCCTTGACTCCACACAATAGGCTTCACCTCACAACCACGGAGAGGAGGGCGAGTTCCTTGACTCCACACAATAGGCTTCACCTCACAACCACGGAGAGGAGGGCGAGTTCCTTGACTCCACACAATAGGCTTCACCTCACAACCACGGAGAGGAGGGCGAGTTCCTTGACTCCACACAATAGGCTTCACCTCACATCCACGGAGAGGAGGGCGAGTTCCTTGACTACTCCGAAAACCTGAACAGAATGAGGCTCCAGATAAGAGGCGATCCAACCCTGCCGATTGGAGCTGTTTACGACCGCGAAGTCGTTGGTGCTGATGCAAGAGGCGTAGAAAACGTGCCAGCGTTTCTTTCGGTGAGGTCTACGCTCAACAGGACCAGAATGCAGCAAATACCGCCAATCCCAGCCAACTTTGAAGAAGTGCTGATCGAGGGCGTGTGGGCAACCACCCAACGAGAAAGCCGGTTCCTGCTTGAACAGGACAACTTCTGGCAATACGTAATGTTCGCGACAGACCAGGCATTAAGAGAACTCGGAGGATGCACAACCGTCTATATTGACGGGACTTTCAAGTCATGCCCGAGACCCTACCATCAGTTTTTAACTCTTCAAGCTTTTCATACGGACCGGGTTATTGCAATGGCGTTTGTGCTGATGGGGGATCACCAAGTGGGGAACTACAGCAACTGAAGGGGAAGATTGAGCGGCTGACTCGAGCGCCATGGCTCCCAACCCTGTTCATCACGGACTTCGAACAAGCTCTTCGAGCCGCTGTTCACACAGAGTTCCAGCAGGCTGAAGTCAGGAGCTGTTACTTCCATTTGTGTTCGGCCGTCTGGAAACGCGCCAGGCAGGAGCGTTTAGCGGGCCCCGGCTCGCTGCGACGCCTTGGACGGCACTGGCAAGATGTCCAGGACTTGATCAAGAAGGTGCTTGCACTCGCTTTCTTGCCGGTCGCCCTAGTGCGTCAGAACTTCCAAACCCTCTTCACTGACCCTCTCACTGCAAATCTCGCCCGTCAAGTCGCGGGCCTTCAGGTCTTCCTGGCGTACTTCAGGAGAAACTATATCATACCAGGCAACGTCGCTCAGCCAGCTGAGTGGAACGTCTACCGTCGTGACGTCGACACTAGGTCCAACAACCACGTTGAAGGTAAGCAAACGTTTGCACATATATATATACGACACGTGCAAATGTGATAAACGCAGCGGACAGTATGATGTTAGATAATGACGAGCACAGGTGTACTTAAATACACAATGCAGACATATTGTATTGCCCAAGATAAGAATTCATCACGATCACTTGTAGTGATACAAATTGGTTCACTTTAGCAACTATTACCATCAGAACTGCTAGATTGTCAAAAGGACATAATACTTAGCCAAATCAAGAGCTCGAGGTGTCAATGCTACTTTGGCCAAAACCCAATGCAAGCGGACGGACGCGATTCTGGTTCCGGGAATGTGCTGTGGCCACATGGCTGTGGCGCTTTGTGTTGAGCCGTGCTTCGAAGTGTGGCACACAAAGAAGGATGTTCTCCATGCATAAACCGAGTTCAAAACAAGTCATTTGTACAAAAACTGTAAATACTGTGACAGCAAGTGTTACTTTTCTTCTATGGATAAAACCCAACGCAATGGGACTCGATTCTGGTGCCTGGAATGTGGTGTGGCGTTTTGCGTTGAGCTGTGCCTCCAAGTGTGGCACTGTAAATACTGTGACAGCAAGTGTTTCTTTTCTTCTACATGGATATATTCATCATAGTCATCACCCAGTCATCACATTGTCTCATTCAGGTTAGTAAATTCTTTTTTGAGTATTCACTAAATTCCTTTTTGAGCATATTTTCAAACATGTCTGTAGTATTTATGTGGTGCCTCTGGACTTTTTTTTAATTTAAATTGTTGACATTTTCAATAGCATACCACACAAACACAACAAGCCTTTTGACAAATACAAAGTACATTTCTGAAACAATAAAAGATCTTTCTTTAATTGTGTGCAAAAAGTAAGTCTCCACATGTACTAGTTTTTTTACAATATTTTTTTCAAAATACAATATTTTTTTCAAAATGTCCCAATTTTGGTTGTCAGCAGGCTATTTATTGACATTTTCAATAGCATACCACACAAACACAACAAGCCTTTTGACAAATACAAAGTACATTTCTGAAACAATGAAAGATCTTTCTTTAATTGTGTGCAAAAAGTAAGTCTCCACATGTACTAGTTTTTTTACAATATATTTTTCAAAATACAATATTTTTTTCATAATTTGCCAATTTTGGTTGTCAGCAGGCTATTTATATGCTTTGGCTCAGGCGTTCTCCTTTGTCTTTCGGCACTTGCTCCTCTCTTCTAGACACACGCGTCGGGTGAATTTAAACACGAGAAAAGAAACCCGCACTTGTCTCATGTGCTAGATCGAATCTTCTTTTTCACATTTTCAGTGTTAAACAATTTGCGGGTGGTATTTTTAATGGTGGCGCTGACCGCATAGTCTGCCGCAAGGCGCAAGAAAGAGTGTGCTCAGGGTCAGGTGGTTGTGCTCGTCGATCGACACGAACGACATGAACGACATGCATACACGTGATTATTTTATTGCTCTGGTACATTCAACAACTTAACAACATAATCCATAGCTGTTCAACCAAAAACGTGAAATTGTGTGTCGATGATATCAAACATTTATCTCGTCCTTACATTAGTTCTCTGTTCTCTGTGCACGTTAAAGATCCCACGATTGACAAAAGGGTCTTTCCTGGCAAAATTGTATAGGCATAGATAAAAAATAAAAAAAATGTCCACCAAAATACCCGTGTGACTTGGAATAATAGGCCGTGAAAAGTAGGATATGCGCCGAAATGGCTGCGATCTGCTGGTCGATGTGAATGCGTGATGTAAAAAATTCCATCTCACACGGCATAAATAGATCCCTGCGCCTTGAGTCCGAGTCTGGAGATACGCGCGCGATATAAGACTTCATATAATAATCTTTTACAGCCTGGAACGCGACTGTGGGACGGCGACATCCCAACTTCTGGTATTTTCTGACGAGAGTTCGTCAGGAAGAGGTTCTGTCCAGGGGTGCAATCAACGCTGTGGCCAGGGCCCGTTGTCTCAAGTACATAAAGATGGAGACTCGCATCCAGCGTCTCAAGGCAGAATATCACAGCGGCAGACGCAGCCTGTACAGGTATTGGTCAGCCTGCGCACACCTCGTTCTGCACTAAGAGTCGGACTTCAGTGGTGAGCCATGTCCCTCTTCAAACTCACTGCTTGCCGTCAAACACACACCGAACTTTGGTTACATGGAAACAGGTTTCGATCGACTTTTGAGTTTTATTTGTTCATATAATAAAAGGTTCAAGGGCGGCTTTGTGTCTGTGTGTTCGTGTCTATGTGTGTATGTGTGTTTTTCTATTTGTGTGTGTGTGTGTGTGTGTGTGTGTGTGTGTGTGTGTGTGTGTGTTCTTGTGGATATGTTTGTGTGTGTGTGAATGTGTGTGTGTGTGTGTGTGCGTGTACGATACCCTGTGTTCGTATGCGAGTGCGCGCGCGCGTGTGTGTGTGTGTGTAATGAAGCGAGAGAGAGAGAGAGAGAGAGAGAGAGAGAGAGAGAGAGAGAGAGAGAGAGAGAGAGAGAGAGAGAGAGAGAGAGCGGTAATTGAATTTGCTTTTTTTACTGCAGCAAAACTATTGGCAAAACAGTGCATTAAAAACTAAAAGCAAACAACCATTAAAAAAAGCACTCTCCATCTCTCCCTCTCTCTGTATTAACTGTCTCTCTCTTTCTCTTTCTTACTCTGTCTGTCTGTCCCCCCCCCTCTCTCTCTCTCCCTCTCTCTGTATTAACTGTCTCTCTCTTTCTCTTTCTTACTCTGTCTGTCTGTCCCCCCCTCTCTCTCTCTCTCCCTCTCTCTGTATTAACTGTCTCTCTCTTTCTCTTTCTTACTCTGTCTGTCTGTCCCCCCTCTCTCTCTCTCTCTGTATTAACTGTCTCTCTCTTTCTCTTTCTTACTCTGTCTGTCTGTCCCCCCCCCCTCTCTCTCTCTCTGTATTAACTGTCTCTCTCTTTCTCTTTCTTACTCTGTCTGTCTGTCCCCCCCTCTCTCTCTCTCTCTGTATTAACTGTCTCTCTCTTTCTCTTTCTTACTCTGTCTGTCTGTCCCCCCCCCCCCCTCTCTCCTCTCTGTATTAACTGTCTCTCTCTTTCTCTTTCTTACTCTGTCTGTCTGTCCCCCCCCCCCTCTCTCCCTCTCTCTGTATTAACTGTCTCTCTCTTTCTCTTTCTTACTCTGTCTGTCTGTCCCCCCCCCCCCCTCTCTCCCTCTCTCTGTATTAACTGTCTCTCTCTTTCTCTTTCTTACTCTGTCTGTCTGTCCCCCCCCCTCTCTCCCTCTCTCTGTATTAACTGTCTCTCTCTTTCTCTTTCTTACTCTGTCTGTCTGTCCCCCCCCCCTCTCTCTCTCTCTGTATTAACTGTCTCTCTCTTTCTCTTTCTTACTCTGTCTGTCTGTCCCCCCCCCTCTCTCTCTCTCCCTCTCTCTGTATTAACTGTCTCTCTCTTTCTCTTTCTTACTCTGTCTGTCTGTCCCCCCTCCCTCTCTCTCTCTCTCTGTATTAACTGTCTCTCTCTTTCTCTTTCTTACTCTGTCTGTCTGTCCCCCCCCCTCTCTCCCTCTCTCTGTATTAACTGTCTCTCTCTTTCTCTTTCTTACTCTGTCTGTCTGTCCCCCCCTCTCTCTCCCTCTCTCTGTATTAACTGTCTCTCTCTTTCTCTTTCTTACTCTGTCTGTCTGTCCCCCCCTCTCTCTCTCCTCTCTCTGTATTAACTGTCTCTCTCTTTCTCTTTCTTACTCTGTCTGTCTGTCCCCCCCCCCCCTCTCTCTCTCTCTCTGTATTAACTGTCTCTCTCTTTCTCTTTCTTACTCTGTCTGTCTGTCCCCCCCCCTCTCTCCCTCTCTCTGTATTAACTGTCTCTCTCTTTCTCTTTCTTACTCTGTCTGTCTGTCCCCCCCCCTCTCTCCCTCTCTCTGTATTAACTGTCTCTCTCTTTCTCTTTCTTACTCTGTCTGTCTGTCCCCCCCCCCTCTCTCCCTCTCTGTATTAACTGTCTCTCTCTTTCTCTTTCTTACTCTGTCTGTCTGTCCCCCCCCCTCTCCCTCTCTCTGTATTAACTGTCTCTCTCTTTCTCTTTCTTACTCTGTCTGTCTGTCCCCCCCCCTCTCTCTCTCTCTGTATTAACTGTCTCTCTCTTTCTCTTTCTTACTCTGTCTGTCTGTCCCCCCCCCTCTCTCCCTCTCTGTATTAACTGTCTCTCTCTTTCTCTTTCTTACTCTGTCTGTCTGTCCCCCCCCCTCTCCCTCTCTCTGTATTAACTGTCTCTCTCTTTCTCTTTCTTACTCTGTCTGTCTGTCCCCCCCCCTCTCTCTCTCTCTGTATTAACTGTCTCTCTCTTTCTCTTTCTTACTCTGTCTGTCTGTCCCCCCCCCTCTCTCTCTCTCTCTGTATTAACTGTCTCTCTCTTTCTCTTTCTTACTCTGTCTGTCTGTCCCCCCCCCCCTCTCTCTCTCTCTGTATTAACTGTCTCTCTCTTTCTCTTTCTTACTCTGTCTGTCTGTCCCCCCCCCCTCTCTCTCTCTCCCTCTCTCTGTATTAACTGTCTCTCTCTTTCTCTTTCTTACTCTGTCTGTCTGTCCCCCCCCCCCTCTCTCCCTCTCTCTGTATTAACTGTCTCTCTCTTTCTCTTTCTTACTCTGTCTGTCTGTCCCCCCCCCTCTCTCTCTCTCTGTATTAACTGTCTCTCTCTTTCTCTTTCTTACTCTGTCTGTCTGTCCCCCCCCCCTCTCTCCCTCTCTCTGTATTAACTGTCTCTCTCTTTCTCTTTCTTACTCTGTCTGTCTGTCCCCCCCCCTCTCTCCCTCTCTCTGTATTAACTGTCTCTCTCTTTCTCTTTCTTACTCTGTCTGTCTGTCCCCCCCCCCTCTCTCCCTCTCTCTGTATTAACTGTCTCTCTCTTTCTCTTTCTTACTCTGTCTGTCTGTCCCCCCCCCCTCTCTCCCTCTCTCTGTATTAACTGTCTCTCTCTTTCTCTTTCTTACTCTGTCTGTCTGTCCCCCCCTCTCTCTCCCTCTCTCTGTATTAACTGTCTCTCTCTTTCTCTTTCTTACTCTGTCTGTCTGTCCCCCCCCCCTCTCTCCCTCTCTCTGTATTAACTGTCTCTCTCTTTCTCTTTCTTACTCTGTCTGTCTGTCCCCCCCCCTCTCTCCCTCTCTCTGTATTAACTGTCTCTCTCTTTCTCTTTCTTACTCTGTCTGTCTGTCCCCCCCTCTCTCTCTCTCTCTCTCTGTATTAACTGTCTCTCTCTTTCTCTTTCTTACTCTGTCTGTCTGTCCCCCCCCCTCTCTCCCTCTCTCTGTATTAACTGTCTCTCTCTTTCTCTTTCTTACTCTGTCTGTCTGTCCCCCCCCCTCTCTCCCTCTCTCTGTATTAACTGTCTCTCTCTTTCTCTTTCTTACTCTGTCTGTCTGTCCCCCCCTCTCTCTCTCTCTCTCTCTGTATTAACTGTCTCTCTCTTTCTCTTTCTTACTCTGTCTGTCTGTCCCCCCCCCTCTCTCCCTCTCTCTGTATTAACTGTCTCTCTCTTTCTCTTTCTTACTCTGTCTGTCTGTCCCCCCCCCTCTCTCCCTCTCTCTGTATTAACTGTCTCTCTCTTTCTCTTTCTTACTCTGTCTGTCTGTCCCCCCCCCCTCTCTCCCTCTCTCTGTATTAACTGTCTCTCTCTTTCTCTTTCTTACTCTGTCTGTCTGTCCCCCCCCCCTCTCTCTCTCTCTGTATTAACTGTCTCTCTCTTTCTCTTTCTTACTCTGTCTGTCTGTCCCCCCCCTCTCTCTCCCTCTCTCTGTATTAACTGTCTCTCTCTTTCTCTTTCTTACTCTGTCTGTCTGTCCCCCCCCCCTCTCTCCCTCTCTCTGTATTAACTGTCTCTCTCTTTCTCTTTCTTACTCTGTCTGTCTGTCCCCCCCCCTCTCTCTCCCTCTCTCTGTATTAACTGTCTCTCTCTTTCTCTTTCTTACTCTGTCTGTCTGTCCCCCCCCCTCTCTCCCTCTCTCTGTATTAACTGTCTCTCTCTTTCTCTTTCTTACTCTGTCTGTCTGTCCCCCCCCCTCTCTCCCTCTCTCTGTATTAACTGTCTCTCTCTTTCTCTTTCTTACTCTGTCTGTCTGTCCCCCCCCCCTCTCTCCCTCTCTCTGTATTAACTGTCTCTCTCTTTCTCTTTCTTACTCTGTCTGTCTGTCCCCCCCCCTCTCTCCCTCTCTCTGTATTAACTGTCTCTCTCTTTCTCTTTCTTACTCTGTCTGTCTGTCCCCCCCTCTCTCTCTCTCCCTCTCTCTGTATTAACTGTCTCTCTCTTTCTCTTTCTTACTCTGTCTGTCTGTCCCCCCCTCTCTCTCTCTCCCTCTCTCTGTATTAACTGTCTCTCTCTTTCTCTTTCTTACTCTGTCTGTCTGTCCCCCCCTCTCTCTCCCTCTCTCTGTATTAACTGTCTCTCTCTTTCTCTTTCTTACTCTGTCTGTCTGTCCCCCCCCCTCTCTCTCTCTCCCTCTCTCTGTATTAACTGTCTCTCTCTTTCTCTTTCTTACTCTGTCTGTCTGTCCCCCCCTCTCTCTCTCTCCCTCTCTGTATTAACTGTCTCTCTCTTTCTCTTTCTTACTCTGTCTGTCTGTCCCCCCCCCCCTCCCTCTCTCTGTATTAACTGTCTCTCTCTTTCTCTTTCTTACTCTGTCTGTCTGTCCCCCCCCTCTCTCTCTCTCCCTCTCTCTGTATTAACTGTCTCTCTCTTTCTCTTTCTTACTCTGTCTGTCTGTCCCCCCCCTCTCTCTCTCCCTCTCTCTGTATTAACTGTCTCTC